>NC_141697.1:1227214043-1227516543 GCF_964263255.1 Lissotriton vulgaris
TCAGCATAGCAAATAATCATATAATACACCTGGGTGATCACCAGTGTACAAGCCACAACTAGAGCGCAAAGCTCAGGTGCAAGCAGATTTGTTCAGTACCATAGAGTTATAAGATTATAAAAATGTCAATTTGACAATGATACTGATTTCAGTATTCAAATTGTGGTCTGTATTCTCCAGATGTTTTACTGATATTATACGTCTGTTGGAGCACCAAAAAAAGAGCTGGTATAATTTGTCTCTATTGAAAACTTTCTTTTTTCTTTGGGGTATAAGAATTGTAGCGTTGATTCAATAGCTGTTCCACTCTTTTAGGTGATCAGCGACTATTCTCCAGATCAGAGAACTCATTGTGATCATGAAGACTGCTTTATGAGTAGTCTTACATCATACCCAGTTTCCATCTGCGTTTTTTCTATAATTGGTTTCTTCTTCTTCCTACTTGGTAAGAATCATCTCTTGAGCGCACACCCCAATATCACTTTGTTTTATATCGGTTTGTCATTTTCCTGAGCTCTCACTTGCCGAAGACCACTATGGGCAATTCATCATGTTAATAATTTGTTTTTCATGTGGGAAAAACCTTTAGGAATTTACCTTAGGAATCATGGTTTTATAAAGATGTAGAATGAACTCATGCATATCACCATTTGTATATCTTTGAGAGGATAAATGTTGAATTTTTCTTCCTTTCTTCTTTTATTCTCAAAAAAAAGAAAAATGTTTCTATACAAATAAAAAATATATTTTTGATACCTAACACATGGGTGTGTATATATATTGCTTTTACAAAACATTATCTAGGTCCACGTTTTATGGTTACATTTCCTAAAGGCTTTTCCTACATGTAAAATGTATATCCTGATTTCGGAAATTTGTTCAGGGGTACCCCTTTTTTTGCAAACATAATTTGTTTTTCCCCATAATATTATTGATACATATTTTGATTTCCTATAACCTTTCTAGAAGTTCTTGGATCTGTTGTTCAGCACAGTCTAATTGATAATCTCTTCAAGCTATACTTTTAAGTCAACTTTGCAGAACTACAGAACTTAATGCTTTGCTTCTCTAATTGAACTTTCGTAACTAGAGATGATGCACCCAGTTTAATGAACAAAGTTACAACACTTCTGTCTCCAAGAAATTCTGCTTTTGTTTTTGGGTGGAAATTCTCTCTCAAGATACTGTTTGCAGTTCTTTTTGCTGAATCTAAAATTTGAGGGTGCCAGACCCTGTTCCTGAGAAGTGATGCTCGCTAGATGCCCTCCCTCTGGCAGCACTGATTCTGAGTTTTATATTTCACCAGAGTATAGATGTGGCCAAACAGGGGGAAGGGGAAATTAGGGTGGGTATTGTAGGTAAAGTGACCTGGAAAGAAAAAGATTAGACAACAATTCAGAGCTCTACTTTCATGAAGAACTGTTTTTACGATTCACACAAGAAAATGCAAGTTGTTTCCACTAAAAGAACAAAGTCCAAAATTAAATTTCCTCATGGTAAATTACACAAAGTACTTGATATTCCTAAATGAAAAGCTGTAACAGTTATTTTTTAGGTTCATTTCAAGTTCCCAAAACATGTGTGTGTATCCAAAAAAAGTCTCTCCTGAGGGGAACTAGTGGTTACTTCCCAATATATCTCTTGTGGTATGGTTGGTTGATCTCCCTATACCAACCCCTAGTGCAGGCCTAAACGTGCCCACTAACTCGCCATATTACTGCAGCACTGTATTTTCCGTATTCTGCAGAAGAATTCCCGCTTGAGCGCCAGAAAGGGGTACCTCATCAGAGCATCTGAAGAAGCTGAGTGGGGACTAAAAGTATTCAGAGTCAGAGAGGGCGGTGTCAGGGAAACAGATGCAGCCTTGATCTGCACAAACACTGGAACAGCTCTCTGGAATTGAGAAAACCTCGTGACTGTTTGGCTCCTCGATGTGGCAGCTCCTTTCAAAACCAAACATGAATAGCAAGCATGGCTGAAAGAACATACGTTCTTTAAATAGATATACCATCACAGAAGGTGGTGCCATCAATCATGTTTCAGAACTTACACATTCTGGAAAAGCACAAACAAATGAGCCATCAGAGGCAGCTTAAACAAATGAGTCATCAGAGTCAGCACAAACAAATGAGTCATCAGCGCCATCACCAACAAATGAGTCACAAAGGGAAGCCCATTACTTGCATGCTCATAAAGCAAACAAAACAATAAACACATTGCAATAATACAAGATATCTTGTTGTTTAAGCATTGGAACATTATTGGTACGTAAATGGTGATGAGATGGCCTTTTAACACTTGTGGCAAGAAGATTGTGACAGAGAGCTCTGTCTGTTTTTTCCACCAAAGCTACCAGAGTCACCTGTTCAGGCCCTGATTATGAGTATAACAGGCTTTGGGTCGGGGGTACTGAAGGAGTGGTGTCCCTGATTCCAGACAGTACACCCACATAGAATAAAATGGTAATTATGATATATTCAACAGAATGGAGAATAAGAATGTGGGCTCAGAGATACAGGGACCCTTGCTATGTGTTTTTCCCACTTGCAGGGAATAAAAAGCTGACATTTTCCACCAGCTCTGAGTAGGTTGAAAGTGGAGGGTTGGTAGGAGTGGGGTCCACGTGGTCAGGTCAGGTTTGAGCCTGTTTCTGGAGGATGGTCAGCTCTACCAATGCTCCCATAGGGTTGAGGCCCGGGCTGGTCTGTGCTCTTGCCCATAGCTCTTGCAGCTTGTAACTGAGTCTGTTGTCTTCTGGTTTGAAATATTGGGTCCAGAGTTTGCAGTGTTGACATGTGTGTTCTGTACACCAAAACACATCACCAAGCTCGCACTCAATAGTAAATGTTCAAAAATGAATATACGTACTTTTCTTGTCTTCAAAATGTTTTCTTTTATTCATAGTTTTTTTAACTATTTCATTCATAGTTATTTCATTATTCACTTTATTGATTTGTTTTCAAATTTGAGCCCAACGCATTTCGGGGACACTGCCCTTTGACGGGGGACTTTGTATCATCTAAAAGTATATGATGAAGTGGTCACTCGTACATTACTTTATCAACATGGATCAACTGTTGTTGCCACTACACCCGGTGCACAATATGTATAAACAAATGTGTATAAACAAATCATAACTCGTGTGTATCATGGTGTGCTTGCTGAACTACGGTCATATTTTGCGCGGTGATTACATTTCTATATTAATTACGCTAATTTCTAGCATTTCACTACATGCGTCGACTTTGTGATAAAATGTGCCCGGCTTTCAATACGCGTGTGCCAATGGTGATTTAGCAAAAGCTAATTCAAATGTTTGACTGACCTGTTTGAAAAGTCCTCAACGTGCTCGTTCTAAACAAGAATGAACACAACAGTTCAAATTAGTATACGGAGATTGATACGGTACGGTATTAGTATACTATTAGTAGGAAGGGTTTTTTGCTGACTGTTTGGCGAAATGCCTCCATTTGTTTCTTTTTATATTTGGGATTTACCTGTTCCCAAGTTTGTTGTAGCAATTTCTTCTCCGGCAGATTTCTTGTGACTGGTAGTATGAGTGGTTCCTATTCTACCTCATACATTTTAAACTTCTCAACTGTTTTTCTCCGACAAGCCTTTTCCTCCTAAATAGTTTCTAACTGATAGGTCAATAAATGGTTTCTTAATTACATTATTTTCTTTTGCAGCTTCACTTCATGTTCCTCACGTTCATTCTGAATTCCCCCATTTAAATAAATCATTTGCCCCTGTTACAAGTGTTCTCAGTACATATTGAGTTTCAAATTTATCTAGAGCAAACTGTGTTTTTTAATATCCAAAAATGGGAATATGTTATTAAATACCCATTGCTGAAGATCCTGCAAATGTCCACATAAATGCAATTTTCTGCACATTGAGTAGTTACTTTAATCAAGTCTTCACATATGCAATTGAAATCGTTTCTTGAAACACATCTGTCCATCTCACCTGTTTTTCAGCTCTGCACGAGTAAATGAATGAGAAAATGTATAGAGGACGCTTTAATTAACCAAACGAAAAAATATTGAGTGACTTCCTGAATTTAAACACTTCACTGCTAGGCCTTTTGTTTGGCTATTTGGGGGAGTTCGAGCTTAGGCGCCTGTAACTTTTTGACCACATAAGGAATCCCCACCAAATTGACGTCCTTTTCTTCCAACATCCTGGGGATTCTAAAGGTAAATTCCCCTGGAGGGGACCCGGGTTTAAGCCAAAATACAGCTAAATTCTGTTTTTTGGGAGAAAATGGGAAAAAGTGCTGCAAATGAAAGCATCTGGGGTTTTCCCTACAAATGGTATCAAAAATGGGTTTGTGGGGGTGAAATAACCATTTTCACAGATTTTAGGTAATGACAGACATTTGTCAGAAAACCATTTTTACACAGTTTTGGCATTTTTCTGGGACATAGCCTATTTTTGCTATTTTTTTTGTGGTTTCAACCTCTTTTCAGTTAATGGTAGACATGGGTATGAAAGCAATAATGGATCCTGGAAAGCTATAATTTTTTTTTAAAAAAGTAGACAACATTCTGAATTCAGCAAGGGGTCATTTGTGTAGATCTTTCAAAGTTTCTTTATAGAAACTAATAGTTAAACATAGGAAAAAATTGAAAATACGTTGAAAAAAACAGCCGTTTGGGTCAACGTTTTCACCTGTAACTTCTTATGATGTTGACAGCTCTTGAAAAGCAATATACTGTTACATTTACTGGACCTTACTGGTTTTGGGGACGTATAGGACTTGTAGGTTCACCAAGAACCCGATGAACCCTGAGCCAAAAACTGAGCAGCGACTTGCAACAGTATTTTATTATGTACCGGGAATAAAGCAATTATTCTGGGAAAATATATACATGGAAAATCGGTATGAAAGATACCTATGTATTTCTGAAATGGGAACAAAATATAGAGTTTAGAAACAGTAGATATTTGCACATTTCCAAAATTGGGATTGCTCATACTAGCATGCAAAGTATCGATCATTTTTCAAAATTACTTCTTTTTTACACATTGTCTTTCATTTGGAAGGCAGAAATGAATCAAAAGTCAATAGGTAATACTAGTTGCTTTACAAATCTGAATTACCCCAAGTCTCCCAATAAAAATGGTACCTCACTTGTGTGGGTAGGCATAGTGCCCACGACAGGAAACCGACCAAAACGCAACGTGAACACACCACATTTTTACAATGAAAAATTACCCTTTTTTTGCAAAGTGCCTAGCTGTAGTTTTTTAACCCTAGCTCTGCCAGCCCCTAGGGAAACCTAGCAAACCTATATATTTTTGAAAACTAGACACCCAGGGAAATCTAGGATGGGGTGACTTGACTGGCTCTCACGAGGTTCTGTTACCCAGAATCCCTTGCAAACCTAAAGAAAGTTTTAAAAAAACACATTTTCCTCACATTTCTGTGGTGGAATGTTCTAGAATCTGCGTGGATCCACATATTTCCACCCACCCTGCGTTCCCCAAAGTCTTAAGAGAAAAATTATACCTCACTTGCATGGGTAGGCCTAGTGCCCGCGACAGAAAATGACACAAAATGCAACGTGGACACACCACAATTTCACAGTGAAAAATGAACATTTTTTGGCAAAGTGCCTAGCTGTAGTTTTTGAACCCTAGCTCTGCCGGCACCTAGGGAAACCTAGCAAACCTATACAGTTTTGAAAACTAGACACCCAGTGAAATCAAGGATGGGATGTCTTGACTGGCTCTCACCAGGTCCCTTGCAAACCTAAATAATTGTAAAAAAAACACATTTTCCTCACATTTCTGCGGTTGAAAGTTCTGGAATCTGCGTGGATCCACACATTTCCACTCACCCCCCATTCCCCAAAGTCTTCCAAGAAAAATGGTACCTCACTTGTGTGGATAGGCCTAGTGCCCGCAACAGGAAACGGCGCAAAACGCAACGTGGACACACCTCAATTTCACAGTGAAAAATTACCCTTTTTTGACAAAGTGCCTAGCTGCAGTTTTTGAACCCTAGCTCTGCCGGCACCTAGGGAAACCTAGCAAACCTATACATTTTTGAAAACTAGACACCCAGGCAAATCCAGGATGGGATGTCTTGACTGCATCTCACCAGGTTCTGTTACCCAGAATCCCTTGCAAACCTAAGCAATTGTCAAAAAAACACATTTTCCTCACATTTCTGTGGTGGAAAGTTCTGGAATCTGCATGGATCCACAAATTTTGACCCTCACCCATTCCCCAAAGTCTTTTAAGAAAAATGATACCTCACTTGTGTGGGTAGGCCTAGTGCCCGCGGCATGAAACAGCGCAAAACGCAACATAGACACACCACAATTTCACAGTGAAAAATGACCCTTTTTTGGCAAAGTGCCTAGCTGTAGTTATTGAACCCTAGCTCTGCTGGCATCTAGGGAAACCTAGCAAATCTATACATTTCTGAAAACTAGACACCCGGGGGATTCCAGGGAGGTATGGCTTGCATGGATCCCCCAACGTTTCCCTACCCAGAATCCCCTGCAAACCTCAAATTTAGCTGAAAAAACACATTTTCCTCACATTTCTGTGGTGGAAAGCTCTGGAATCTACGTGGATCCACAAAATTCCACCCACCCGGCGTTCCCCAAATTTCTGAGAAAAATGGTACCTCACTCGTGTGGGAGGCCCAAATACACGGGGCAGACAAGGGCCCAAAACTTATTGAGGCGACATGAAAATTGCCTATCTCAAAACTACCCGGTTTTGCAAGGGGGGGGGGGTCACCTGGGTTTTTGGCTCTGTGCTCGGCGGCCATCTAGGAAAACCTACCAAGCCCACACATTTCTAAAACTAGAGACACAGGGGATTCCAGGGAGGTATGGCTTGCGCGGATCCCCCAACGTTTCCTTACCCAGAATCCCCGGCAAACCTCCCATTTAGCTGAAACAAATCACTTTTTCTGCATATTTTTGTGTGGGAAAGTTGTGGCATCAAAAGGTTTCCAATAACCGGGCTAGTTGAGGCTCTACAGCCGTAAACCCAGTGGATCTTCTAACTCTAAGTAACACAGGCTAACCTCTATGTGGACGGTGGGACATGTGTGGATTTTTGGGAGACATCTTGCTTCCGTCCACCTTTAAATGAGCCTCTTAGTTATATTTGCTGGCAGAAAACAGAATGTTACATTTTAAGATCCACTGCAGCAGCTTCTGGGCCTAGTTCTAATGACTACAGCAGTCCGCACCAGGTGATGGCAGTGCATAATTTGAGACGGTGGTTTCCGGTGCTTGGCCGCCGCACTTAATTGTCAACACCGGCACCTATGACAGTCTGTCACATGGTGGAGCTGTCTGGCTAATTTAGAGATGACCACAACAACTGGTAATTATTAATTTAATATACATTAAAAATCACTATTACCTGACGCCCAAACAATTCTCATAGCTTTGGGGCCTGGAATAGTCTGAATTGTCACACTTGTAGGGGTGTGGGGGTTAGTAAGTGTGTTTGAACTGTCGCTGGCAGCGAGGCAGGGGCAATATGTGGTGCAAGCTGCAGTGGCCTCCAGTCCTGACGAGAGCCCTGGCACTTACTTGTTTTGCAAATTAAGCACTGGCCGGGAGATAGTGACCCGTGAGCAGGGCTTTAAGTGGGCCGGGTCTCACCAGGTCTGATCACCGGCAGTTTTTTAAAGGGGGCCTCGAAACGGGTCCCTAACGGATCTGTTTTGTGCCCTGACACAGGCGGTAGTTGTTATCCAGACTGCAGTGACTGCAGGCACATCAATGAATGCATGGTCGACATTGCTCACTTCTCACTAGTGGAGAAGTTATGGCATGACGTCATGCCAGTTGAGCGTTGTAGGGGAAGGCAAATCCTTTAAAAAGAGTAATTTTGCCTCTGGATTTCCCTTCTCTTTTTGAAACTCAGGATCAGCAACTTTGTCGTGGTCTCCCTAGGGCTTTAAGTGGAAGTGTTTTCAATATTATAAACAAGCTATAGTTGATGCTTATTTATGTTATGCAACTAACAGCCATTGACAAAGCCAATAGTCGTCACTTGTTGTAGGTATGATGTTACTTGGTGTATCATACATTTGTTTGCGTTGACAGAAACAGCAAAATAAAAGTCGGGTGCCACACTCTGCTAAGCACAGATTTTTATCTGAAGTGTTCTTAAGCCACGCCCTTAAATAAATTGCCACGCCCCTTTGAAAGACCCCTGAGTTTTTTCATCCCACGTAAAGCCCTGCCTGTGAGGCCCTGGATCCAGCATTTATCTATGAGAATAGTGGAATCTGGCCTTATCTGACGGAGGCTGGGGTGGAAGGAGTGCCCAAAAAAAGGAAAACAGCAAAGGGGCAGCTGAAAAAGAAAAAAAAAACTTTCACCTGCAACACCTGCTGCCTCGAAAGAACCTGGACAGGTGGCTGAACGTGCCTGCTGGCTGTGGAGCAGAGACATATGTGTCTGCAATTAGACCCATCGCCGAAAACCTGTCACAACAATGCTTGCATGACCACATTAAACAAACATGGTCATATGTTTTATGTAAGTGAAAACAGCCCATTCGCGCAGACTAGAGGGCATTTCAGTGAACTACAAGCAGAACATGTCACAAGCCTCTGAGGTCCCCGGATGGAGAGCTGCAGTCACGCGCCATTGGACACTCTCATTAGTACATCACACATGCACGCATGTCCCATGATGCACCATTAGCCACATTTAATTGATCAGGTCCAAGTACAGTAATCTACATCAGAAGAGGGCATAGCTTGGTAAAGCAATTTTTTGCCTTTCGGAAGGTTTGAATGTCTGGTTTATATGTTAACAGGTATATTATATACTGCTCATATATTTAGGCGCATCTGTAATATCTATTTATGTTTACACTTCGTGGCAGATTTACAACTTCTGGCGCATCCCTGGAAATCAACAGGGATGCCCCAAGAAAGATGCGTCATGCAAAACTACCCGTGCGCCACCATGGATGGGCCGCATTTACAATGCAGCATGCCGTGGCGCACTGATAGGCAGATGCGTGACGTATCTGCCGGCGTAAGGTTGGCGCAGTGCGAGAGTCGTGTCGCGGGCGTGACGCAACTCCAGCACTGTTCCAACCCGGCCTATATCCAACATGCTGCGTCACGCCTTACGCCTGCTTCAAGCAGGTGCAAGGTTTTGACGCAGCGGCGTCGGAAAAGTGACTGAGTGAAATCTTGTAGATTTCACTGCGTCACTTTTCCGAGGCTTTCCTGCGACAGAACGTCCACACTGCGATGGAATGCCCACATGAAACCTGACACAAGTTTCATGTGGCGCAGTGCTTTACAACGTGACGCATCTGCCTAGATGTGTCACGTTGTAAATAAGTTGCAACGTGGCGCATGGTTTATGCCACCGCTGCATCACAAAAGTGACGCAACGGCGGACAAATGTGTCGCAAGGGGCTTGTAAATCTGCCCCCCCCGTATTTTGTTTCAAAATAGGGCAATTCACGTTCAAGTGGAGAACAGACAACGTTGGGACTTCTCTTCCTGTGAAAAGCGAGATATCCTTGCACACTGGGTCAGCTAGTTACTCCTCTACACATCTTCTTAGCACTTGTTTCCCAGGTCAAGGTAAAGCGCCTTGGGCACCCAGGCTGGATGGCGCTATAGTAAATCAATCCATTGGGATTTATGCATGCCTATGGGACTGGGGGGGTGATCATGTCTGTCTGTTCCATTGGCAATCGGGTCCACTGGTCAACACGGTCCCTGAGGCCGTGCAAAGCGCCTAGACTCGATACTGCGCATAACCCGTGGCATAGGCCCTGCCGGTCCCTGAGGCCGTGCAAAGCACCTAGACTCGATACTGCGCATAACCCGTGGCATTGGCCGAGCCAAACGTTTGGTGAAACTCACTCCCATCGATAGGAGAATGACTGCAATCCCGGAAGGTGACCTTTAGGAGGCCTGTTCTATTGGGTTCATTTAGAACTTCTGGGACCATAACCCCCCTTGTATACTGCATCTCCTGAGATGGCAAAACATGTATCTTGCATATTTCAAAAGAAACTATGGCTCTTGAAAATGTGGGATTTTTAGGTCAAAGCCTAGCAGACAGCTCAGCTCTCTGGTTTGCTGAAGACATTTTGGGGTCATTTGGAAAGCTTCCGTGGGAATGCATTTTGCCCATTGCTCATCATTGGCTTTGTGGATTGTTACTCACATTTTCTGCTTACTATGTTTGCTGCCTTTATTTGTTCAAGACTGCCCATGTTCAGTTGTTCCTCACAAGTAGCAAGGCCTTTTGACAATACCTCCCCTTGTATTCTTGCACTAGTGCTTCTTTCTGCAAACCGGCCTGTAAATCTTGTTCTCATCATGTCACATTTGCTGTTCATTCAAAGACAGAGGTCAAATGTCTGGCTTTGTCTTCTGAGGGAGCTTGGTGTTTACTTTTCTTTCTCTGACTTCAAAGTGAGAGGATTTATGTGAAAATCTTGCTTGATACTGGTAAAAGAGAAAATAGTGTTTTTCTTGCACACAACAACATTTAAATGAACTGTGCAAGTATTTCCGAATTATTCAGAATCAGGAATGCACAAATGAACCACACTTTTTGTTAATTCTGAAGCGTGTTGGAAACAAATACTTTCATATAATCAAAATACATCAATATACTAAGTGATGCCATTTTCACACATTATTGTTTGTGCACTGTATATTTTATTAGTAAAACTGTATGTTTGTGCAAATGTAATAGTCATTTCAATTGAAAATGTGTTGTCTGGAATGGCAGTGTGCAACCACAACATGCATACTCAAATCTATGCCACTCCACCCAACTCTGCACCACTCCACTTTACACCATTCCACGCCACTGCACTCTGGGCCCCTGCACTCTCCTTCACTCTGCTCCACTCTACACCGCTGCACTCTATGCCACTTCACTCTATGCCTCTCTACTCTATTCTGCACCATTCAACTCTTTGCCGTTGCACTCTACTCTACACCACTGTATTCTTCGCCACTGCACTCTACACCACTCCAGTCTTGGCCACTCTAATCTACTGTGCACAGCTCCACTCGGTGCCACTCTGCAACACTGCACTCTACACCACTGAATGCTATGCCAATACACTCTAAGCACTTTACTCTGTAACACTCAACTCTACACCCCTGTACTCTACGCCAATCCACAGTCTCACTGCATTCTACCCTGCACCACTCCACTATCCGCCACTTCACTCTACTCTGAACCAATCTACTCTATGCCAGTGCACTCTACACCACTCTACTCTAAATCACTGGACTCTATGCCACGGCTCTCCATGCCAATGCACTCTACACAACTGCACTCTACATCAGTGCACTCTACATCACTGCACACTGCACTCTAAACTAATGCACTCTATGCCACTCTACACAACTGCACTCTATGACACTTTACTCTGCAACACTCTCCACCACTGCACTCTACTCAACTTTACTCTGCATCCCTGCACTCTACATTACTGAATTCTACTCTACACAATTATAAGCAATGCCACTCTATGCCACTGCACTCTATGACACTTTACTCTGCAACACTTTCCATGCACTACTGCACTCTATGCCACTGCACTCTACTTGACACTACTCTGCATCACTGTGCGCTATGCCACCTCCACTCTGAAACACTCAATGCCACTGCACTCTCTGTGACTCTACTCTATGCAACTCTACTCTACTCTACACCACTACACTCTTTGCCACTGCACTCTAAGCCACTCTACTCTACACCACTCCACTCTGCACCACTGCACTCTACAGTGCATCATTCTAACCTAATCCACTGCATTTTTTACGATGCTGCATTGTACATGGCTGAGTTCTATACCGCTGCACTCTGTGCCACAGCACTCTTCCCTGCACCACCCAGCTCTCCTCTACTTCCCTCTACTCTAAAACAGTCTACTTTACACTCCACGCCAATGCACTCCACGCCCCTCTACACCTCTCTGTGCCAATCCAATCTATGCCACTGCACTCTATGCCACTCTACTCTAAACCACTGCACTCTATGCCATTGCACTCTATCCCAATGCAGTCTACACAACTGCGCTTTAGGCTACTGCACTCTACTCTTTACCACTGTACTCTATGCCACTTCTAACCACTCCAAAACACTCTGCTCTGCAACACTGCCCTCTCAGCCACTGAACTCTGCATCACTCTACTCTGCACTACTGCACTCTATTCCAATGCACTATATGTCACTCTACTCTGCATCACTGCATTGTACACCACTGCACTCTGTATCACTCCACTCTATGTCACTGTACTTTACGCCACTCCACTGTGCACTGCTCTATGCCACTGCACTCTCTGTCCTTCTACGCTATGCCACTCTGCTCTACTCTACACCATTGCACTCTATGCCACTAGATTATATGCCACTCTACTCTGCACCACTGTATTCTGCACCACTGCACTCTACTATGCACCAATCTAATCTGTAGACTGCATTCTACGATGCTGCATTGTATGCCACTGAACTCTATGCCACTACACTCTACGCCACTGCACTCTACGTCACTATACTTTGCAACAGTCTGCTCCAATGCACTCTACTCCAGTGCACTCTACTCCACTCTAGGCAACTCCACGCCACTGCACTCTACGCTACTGCACTCTACTCTGCACCACTGTACCCAACACCACTGCACTCTACGCCACTCTGCTCAACACCCCTCTACTCTGCACCACCGCATTCTATGCCAATGCAATCTACGCCACTCCACTCCACGCCACTCTACTCTGCAGCACTCCACTCTAGGCCACTGCACTCTGCAGCACTCCACTCTACACCACTGCACTCTACGTCACTATACTCTGCAACAGTCTGCTCCAATGCACTCTACTCCAGTGCACTCTACTCCACTCTAGGCCACTCCATGCCACTGCACTCTATGCTACTGCACTCTACTCTGCACCACTGTACCCAACACCACTGCACTCTATGCCACTCTGCTCAACACCCCTCTACTCTGCACCACTGCATTCTATGCCAATGCAGTCTATGCCACTCCACTCCACGCCACTCTACTCTGCAGCACTCCACTCTAGGCCACTGCACTCTGCAGCACTCCACTCTATGCCACTGCACTCTATGGCACTATATTTTACTCTGCACCACTCTATGCCCCTCTACTCTGCACCACTCTAGGCTACTGCACTCTGTGCCACTCCACTCTGCACCACTGCACTCTATGCCACTCTGCTCAACATCACTCTACTCTGCGCCACTGCACTTTGCGCCAACTAACTCTACTGCATTGCACTCTTGTGAAGTTGAGGGTTGCAGTAAGAAGTTCCAAGCAGCAGGAAAGATGATAAACTTCAGGGTTATTTTCCAGGTTAAGAAACTCTATCACTCTGCACTTCTACCTGCCAGCAAGTTCACCAACAGTCTCCAGTCACGTTCTACATTCTACTATCAGGCAGGAGGACAAGGGCTGTTCAAATAATAACAAGAGCAAAAGATAACAAGTGCAATAACAAGGGAAAACCAGTAACACATTAAACACCTAAATCACAACTCTACACTTCTCTACACCACTGCACTCTATGCCACTCTACTCTGCACCACAGCACTCTATGCCACTGGACACTACACCACTCTACTCTGAACCACTGCACTCTATGACACTCTACTCTGCACCACAGCACTCTACGCCACTGGACACTACACCACTCTACTCTGCACCACTGCACTCTATGCCACTCTACTCTGCACCACTGGACTCTATGCCACTCTACTCTGCACCACTGCACTCTATGCCACTCTACTCTGCACCACTGCATTCTATGCCAGTGCAATATATGCCACTCCACTCCATGTCACTCTATTCTGCATCACTCCACTGTAGCCCACTGCACTCTCCAGCACTCCAGTCTCCAGCACTGCACGCTTTGCCACTGCACTCTATGGCACTATATTTTACTCTGCACCACTCTAGGTTACTACACTCTGAGCCACTCTACTCAGCACCACTGCACTCTACGCCACTCTGCTCAATACCACTCTACTATACAACTTTCTAATGTACGCCACTGCGTTATCCAATGCTGAATTCTAAGCCGCTGCACTCTACACCACTCCACTGTATGCCATTATTCTCTTTAACACTTTACGTCAATGCAGTCCACACCAGTCCATTCTGCTTTGCGCCCCTGCACTGTACGCCAGACGTAACTCCACTCTATGCCAATCCAATCCAATACACTGAATGTCACAACACTCTACATCACTCTTTGCAGGACACAGTAAGCTACTACCTCTGATTGTGGGATCCTCTGCTGCACACCAACCCCTTCTTGGTAATTGTATGGACTGACCTGTTGACTTATAGCTTACTTATTCCTATCTCCCCCTATCTACGGCTTCAGTTCCCGGTCATACATCAGAGCACTACCAGACGCCAGTCCACGTCGGAGATTCCTGACAAAGAGGCACACCTTCAAGTGTTCCTCTGTCTTCTCTTCCCCTTTTCCCTTTCTTCCTCTGATGAGTTATTTGAGGTCTAGATACCA
Organism: Lissotriton vulgaris; assembly: GCF_964263255.1. Taxonomy (NCBI): domain Eukaryota; kingdom Metazoa; phylum Chordata; class Amphibia; order Caudata; family Salamandridae; genus Lissotriton; species Lissotriton vulgaris. The sequence continues at coordinate 1,227,228,580 of NC_141697.1, forward strand.
CTGGCGACATTAAGGGAAAGCCGGGGTTCTATGCAGAGTTCCACCCTCAGCCTGAACGGTAGTAAAAGACTGACCGACATATTTTCAAGACAAGGTAGGAACTGTGAAAGGAAAGAGTGTGGACAACTCAACCAGGAAAGAGGAAAACTACAAGAATGATAGAACGCAAGGTCGAGTGTGCGAACTTATCAAAAGCAGGAAGCCAACACATCCAGAACATGTTGCCAGACAAACAGGAATATGTGCAACGAGGTTAAACACTCATTGCTCCGCTATTCATCCAGATGTGAAACTCTGGAACAAAAAGTTCCTGTTGCCCCAATGGTCAACGGTCTAGTGCTTCAAAGATGCCCCATCTTCCACAGTCGCCAGCCCGTCCCTTCACTGTCTGAATAGTGGGATTGTATGAGTGACGCAAGATGTAATCTAGCTCTGCTGTGACTGTATACCAATGGTCCGAGCAGATCGTATAGAGTGTGAATGTCTCTGCGATCCCTTCCCAACTCACTCCTGCCACACAACTCTGAACAGAGGTCTGCCTGTCCTCCCTTGGCCACATGTGTTAACATCCAGCAGCGACCTGACATAAAGGTGCTACTAATCGGCATATGTGCCCCGATTCACTTCCCAAGACTGGGTTCCAGCGTGGCAGATGCACGCACTCCGGTGAAAGTAGATTGCTGGTGTTCGGCTGTTGGGGTGCCGCGGGGCAACTCTAGGCAGCCTGGGGTTAGAGAGTAAACATTCTACTTCCAGGTTGAAATTAGGCCTGGGCGTAATTTGCGGAGTTCCGCGTAGCGGAACGCCGCAAAATGACAAAAAAATCTTTATGGAGTTCCGCAAGCGGCGGAGTGCGGCACGAACTGCTGTCGCGCTGATCTTCCTGCCGCTTGGGTAGAAATTCTTCCTGAGTGTCAGCTTGTGATCGCCAACTTACCGTTGGCGAGTGCGAGCGGGGAAAAACTCAGCTGCACTACGCAGAGCAGAGTTTTCGGCACTCCGCGAGCTCCACGGAGCACGGAGTGCAGACAACTCCACGAACGGAGCAGATTTCCCCACCCAGGCCTAGTTGAAATAGGAGGATTCAACGGGTGTACACATATGTGATTGTCTCGCAGCGTTCATTTTTTATAAAGCGTTGGCAAACATGTCGTTCGCAAGCTTCTCTTGACCTGCAGTTTTGTTAGTTTTGCCCTGGGGGTCTTGTTTTGTGTGGGACTCATTAGTTTTCGGGGTCCCTCTTTTGTTTCCCTTTCATGTCATTTTGGGTGACGTTTATCAGTGCTCCTCCTTATTTTTCCCTGCAGAGTATTCAAGGCATCTTCTGGGAGTGAGGTAGGGTTCCAGATGATCATTCACATCAAGGCTGCATCATTACCAGAAGCCAGCACGAGGTGCATGCTTTACTGAGCTCCTGATTCAGAGTAGGATAAACCTATTTCTGATCATTTGCCCCTTTCCTTTTAAAGTATCCCTGTGTATATTCTTCAAGGTACTGAATTTAGGTCCCTCTATGAAGCTCTACAGGGACACACCCATCTCCGCTCAGAGATCTTAACTCGAGCCCTCTTTTTTTCCACTATGCACAATCATTTTTGCCTTAATTTTCTGGCAGAGTTTCCTTGTGGAGGCTGGTGACTAATGCCTGAGACTTCTTCATGACAATATGGAGGCTGCCCCTCCCCCTCCCTCCCTCTACCAGCAGAAATCTGATCTCCCCAACAGGTCTATTGTTTCAGGGGAACTCGGGTCTCCCAGCTGGGCAGCAGAGTAATTAACTTTCCCAGCAGGGCTCATCCAAGAATCAATCCCATTAAAGCTGGTGAGGTGAAATATGCCCAATTGTATAAGCACAATGCCGAACACATGTAGAGGAAAGCAAGGTATTGATATGAGTTTGTGACCCTGTAATTCATAGGAAAAGTCAATTACCTTTCTACCTTTTTCACACATCAGACAAAAAGAGGGGATTTCTTTTTCATTTCTCTATTGAATGTGAAGCCTTTTGTAGCCCATATCCATGTTAATCTACACACAGCCTTCTACCCCAGCTGCACAGCAGTTGGCATTCTTTTCAGAGGCAGGAGGCGGAGATAAAAGCTCAAAGGCCTGTTCTCATAGGGCGAGCAGTGAGTGACTCCATGAGGGAGAGGGACCCCCAGCAGAGGCTCAAAGCCAGAGAGCCACAGGCAGGAACTCGTGTTTTTCACAGGTGAGAACCCTCTTCCTGACAGATGCAATTGCCGCTTGTATAGTGCATAGCCAGCCACTAGTACAGTGCCATATGCTGCCACTTGTCTGAGTGCCTGTACATGCCAAACCAATGTCAACATGGCATTAGCGAGGGAAGGAGTGCCTGTACATGCCAATCCAATGTCAACATGGGTTTAGCGAGGCCAGTGTGCCTGTCCATGCCATCCCTATGTTAGCATGACGTTAGCGAGCCTAGGAGTGCCTGTCCATGCCAATCCAATGTCAACATGGCTTTAGCGAGGCGAAGGGGGCCTGTCCATGCCATCCCTATGTTAGCATGGCATTAGCGAGGGTAGGGTGCCCGCCCATGCCATTCCAATGCTGGCATAGAGTTATCAAGTCATTTACTGAGGTGCCACCCAAGAGTCACCCCCCCCCCCCCTCCCCCCTTCCCCTTCCCCCACCCCCTTTCATGCCCTCAGTGCGGCCAGGGTCTCTCGCTCAGCAGTATTGAAACTCCGGCTCTGAAGGGTCTTTGAGGTCATGGCTGATTCCCACTGTGCTCGGCCGCGCTCTGTTCCCCTCCGGTTCTCCCACCCAAGGCAGAGGCTGCGGATGGACCAGAGAGGCGCCTCCGCTGATGGCATCTGGAGCCGGAGGGGCTGGGTCTTCCAACCCATCACCTCCCATCAGAGGCGGCTCTCGGCTCATGGAGGCCCTGGGCAGGGAGCGTAGGTAGGGGGCCCTGAAAGAGGGGGTCCGGGCGGGCCGAGCACCCCGGAGCTCAGGAAGGTGGAACAGAGCCGGAGGCCGCCAAATCCTTGCCAGGGGCCACCACGCAAATATGTATCAATCCTCAGAGGATTATTATATTAAGGATATATATTGGCGTGGTGGCCCCTGGGTTTGATGGCCCTGTGCAGGTGCACAGCTTGCACATGCCTAAAGCCGCCCCTGCTCCGATCGTCCTCGTGCTCAGATTCATCCTGGAGCCTGCGGGGTCTTTAAAGCCTCGTCCTCATTTGCAAACCTGCCTGTTCAGCAGCCTCCAGCAGCCGATGACGCTGAGAAAAGCAGCCTCTTCCTATTCATGCTCCAGACAAAGCCATTAGCGCAGGAGCAGAGAACTGGAGATGAGTTCGGCTCCTGCTTGTAAAGGCGGAACATTTGCCACGTATAAAAGATTGTTACGAGTTTTCATAAAGGCGAATCATCATTCTAACTCTTCAGGGGGTAATGGTCCAGAGCGTGCAGCAGGTGCAGGCTGCACCGGGTGCCAGGCAGATGCTGAGGGGCAGCTGGCACCAGTCTCTGACAGTAAAACCCACTCTGCAGAGCAGACCCTGCGGCCCCTGGGCCCAACAACAACTCTTTCATTAACCCCTCCCATGCTTGTGACGGAACCGCTCCGTCACAAGCCACGGGTGAGCTGTGCTTGTGACGGAACGGTTCCGTCACGGCCCTCTCGCCGCGCCTGCGCGGCGCTGATTTCGCGCCTGCGCTGACGCTTTGATGGGCGGGCGGGTTCGTGATGGAACCGTTCCATCACAAGCACAGCTCGCCCGCGAGCCGTGACGGAGCGGTTCCGTCACTAGTATGGAGCTGCCGCGCGGGTGCCTCACCCCCTTAGCGCTGCGGCGGAATAGCCGCCGCAGCGAAGGGGTTAATGGTCCTGACAGGGAGGGGGCTGTTGTTGCTAATAACAGTGGGCCGGGTTCACAGAACTAATCTGAGACAAAATCCTAAACTTACTACTTTTGGTTAAAGTCTCTACTTTTGGTTAATCTTACTACTTTTGGTATTCTCAGAAGGCATTTAGTAATACTAAAGTTAGACCAGGGTTGTGAGGCTGTATGTTTTGTGATTTTCTCCCATGTGAGGTAGGGTCATGTGATGTGGCTAGCTGTCTAAACCTGCGGACAGGAGTTGTGAGGTTGCAGAGCAGGTACGGCCCGTGCCGGGCGTTATACTGGGACGGTGACGTCAGGCAGGGGAGGGTCAGGTTGGGGAGTTGTAAAATGCCCAGCACGGGCCATGCCTGTTGCAGAGTTGTGTTTTTCTCTGATGGAGGTGGATGCTAGAGCCGTGCGATGTTGCCAGGTGTCTATACCTGTGGCCAGGGGTTGTCTGGTTGTATATTTTGGGTTTTCCTATGATGTGAGGTGGAGGCAAGAGCCGTGCTATGTTGGCACCTATATATACATCCATGGACAGGGTTTGGCAGGTGTATATTGTGTTCTTTTCTCGCATGTGAGGTGGAGCCGTGTGAAGTTCCCAACCCATCTATACCTGTGGACAGGGTTGACAGATTGTATGTTTTGTGATTTTCACACGTTACATAGGTTTGTGTGATGTTGTCAACTGTATATACCTGTGGCCAGAGGTTGTCTGTTTTGATATTTTGTGATTTTCTCCCATGTTAGATAGGGTCGTGTGACATTGTCAGCTGCATATACCTGTGGCCAGACGTTGTCAGCCTTTATATTTAGTGTTTCCCTCCGATGAAAGGTGGAGCCGTGTGAACTTCTCCATCCTGTATATACCTGTGGTCAAGGTTGCCAGATTGTACGTTTTGTGATTTTCTCCCCTGTTTCATAGGTTTGTGTGATGTTGTTAGCTGTATTTACCTGTGGCCATACGTTGTCAGCCTGTATATTTTGTCTTTCCCTCCCATGAAAGGTGGAGCGGTGTGAAGTTCCCAGCCTGTCTATACCTTCGCCCAGCCCCGGGCTCCTCCATTCTCTGCCTCCCCTCTTCTCCACAGGAGCTCTCCCAGCTGGTGACACTTCACTTGGTGACAGAGTAGCCGCCATATTTATATCTGAAGAAAGGTGCTGTGACAGCCGGAGCGCGCAGCCGTCACACGCCTGCGTCCTGTCTCAGAGGAGACAAAGGCGGCATGGCGCCGAGCACAGCGCACCTTTCTTCTGTCACTCACCGCCACACAAAGGCTCTCTTCCTCACACAGTAAACGTGCAAGAAAACCCTTTAAAACTAGAAGGGACGTTGTTTTGTTCCCATTTTCCGTTTCCTTTGTGGGGAATCAATTACCAGAGACGCTTGTCACCTGCGTAGGAAAGGGCGGTTTGAGCAGAAATGCGCTTCCCTCCTGCGCACGATCTGTGCACGTGTCTCACCCAGGGGGCTTCTCTTTTGGATAACATGAGGTACGAGAGACATGCTCCGGAGGTCAATAAATACTTATCAACATTAACCCTGGGCGAAGCACTACACTACGCTCGCGTAGTTTGCGCCACTTCGCATTACGTGAATTGCACTTAGCACAGTGCCAACACGCGTAGCGTAGCATAGTGCAGCGGTCATTTTTTGCTTGCTTGCAGTCCTCAACGGCAAGTTGGCGACCGTGAGCAAGCAAAATGACATCCCGGCGCTACTTTTTCCTCGTTTGCGATTAGCAACATTAAGTTGACGATCGCGAGAGTGGAAAATAAACCTTCCGGTGAGATTCTCAACGCGAGGAGGTCGGGTTTCTCATTGCGAGTGGTCACGTATGCTCGCGACTGCTCGCAATGAGAAACTACTAGTCCGCGTTGAGAAAGCTGCAGCTCGAGTAGAAATCTACTCGGGCGGCAGAATACGACCGCTTGCACTGTGCACTGTGCACTGTGCAAGATGCGGTTTGCCCTGATTGCACAGTGCGGACAAGCATCTGGCACTGTGCAATGAGTGCGAACAGCATTTTTCACAGTGCACTACCCAGTTCGCATAGCTAGGCATAGCTCACGTAGTTCGAAGTGCACTTCGCGAACTACGCCCAGGGTTAACACCTTGAATTGAATCTAAACTGAATTTCTCCTAATCACTTCCCCCAACCAATCAACCACCTTCCTCGATTGGATGAACCACCGAACAGCACTCAAAGGGCAACCTCTCATTATCGACTCAGCAAAATCGCTGGGAGTGACTCTGGACAAAATTTGAAACATGCTGAAACACATCAGCGCCTCCACAAAAGGAGCAAACTTTCAGATGAACACATTGAGAGACTGAAACCCTTCCTGCCAGCTAATGACTTCAAACAGGTTAACTTTCGAGGCTAGAATTCATCTGGAAATCGCTTGTATGACACACAAGGCACTACAACACAAAACTCCAAGGGAAATATTAACAACGGCCAGCGATAATTATCGCTGGCCGTGCTTAGCGATAATTTTATTATCGCAGGCTATCTCTGGAATTAATCGCCTTGGTAGCGCGTTATTAACAACGCGTTTCTCCAGGGCGGTAAAAAATTCCAGAGATAGCGAGGTTATTGCCCTTTTGCAGGGATCATCGCTGGTTTTCCAGTGATATTCCCTGCAAAACGGCGATAACCTTGCTGATACGACCCACAGGGTCGTATCAACATAATCCACCCCAATGTTAGGGACAGGTAAGTCTGCATTTTAGCAGGCGTTAGTTTTTGGAGAAAACAGCTGTTTTCTCCAAAAACTAAAGTGTGCTAAAATGCTGGGCTGCCTTGTAAATATTGCAATGTGAACATCAATGATATTTGCAAGGTTGCCTATCCGGGGTACACCCAGTGACACCCACTTTGTATCTCATGAGAGATGCAAAAGGAGGCGTTGGGAAAAAGGGTGCTAACATGAAATTATGCATGTTAGCACCCTCTTGTAAATAGGGTGATCATTTTATCTCCGATTTTTGGCCAATAAAGCAGAGATAAAGCTCTTGTAAATATGCCCATGAGCTATCTAGCTCAGAAACGCGTGCTCTCTTGTGGGAATAGATCCATCAGGAGCTCCAACAATCTTCTACTGAAACCTCAACGATTTGTCAAGAAGAAAATATACAACCGGTCCTTCTCAGGAATGGCTCCCAGAATTTGGAATGCTTTGCCCCCAGAAAAAAGAAAGAATCCTTCTACTGCATCCTTCAAAAAGGAGGTGAAAGCTATTCTCATGGCTAAATATACCTGAACTATTTACATTTACCTGTGATATATTTGCTAGTTGTTATTAGTTACCAGTTTGTATGAGATTCACCTACATTTTTGCCTGCTTGTTCTGTTTTACTTACTACCCTGTAAAGCCCTCTGATACCAGTAAGGGTCTTGTTCGCGCTATACAAAACTTTCGAAATAAAAAATAAATAAAATCTTCCTCATGTTATTTTTATAGTAGAACTAATGCTCAAATGGAGGGCATAAAATGCGTTGCAGGGCACAGAAGACAGTGGCGCCCAGGACCTGGCTGTTCGAATAAGCTTCTGGGACCTGCAAACGCCTGGATATAGGGTCGGATTGGTAAGGCGGGCACTTGGGCAATGGATGAGGGGCCGGTATCCGAGTTCTAACTGTGGGCTGCTTTTTTGGGCAGCATGGGGGGCGATTTGGGCTGTGTCTGATGTGTTCAGATGTTGCCTGTGGCCCAGTGGGTGCCTGAGTGGCCTTTCTGCAGGCACATGGGTGTCCATTACCTCCCTTTTATCAACGGGCAGAGTTGTCACTCCCTTTCTCTTGCTGGGCTGGTCAATTAATGGGTTCATACTAAGTGCGGGCAGGGGGCCTGAGCAGAAGTCGCCTCACTTGTTTTCAGGTGTGTTTCACCAATGTAAACAAATCACTGCATTTTTTTTTCTCTAAGTAAAGTTAAGAAAACTTTGCTGAAGCAGTGTTTTGCGGAAACGCAATATGCAAATGTAGGCCACTTTTTAGCGTGCCCAGGCTGATTTTTAATCCCAATCCAACCCTGCCTGGATACCCTATTGGGTGATTAGCCACGCTTTAGAAATCCTGATTGATGGGTTGATTGAGAACACACAGATAGACCATGTCTAGAGCTGGGTAAAATGGGGTCTTGGCATTCCGTAGAGCGGTGATACACAGAGTAGGGTCCGGAGCGACATGCGGCTCTCCTGACCATTACACACGGCTCCAGCAGCACTGGGTCGCTGTTTACTGGGCTCAGGGCTACCAATAAAAAGGTGTTAAATCAATGGGCAAGAATTTATTTAAAGTTTGATTAAAGATAAAAAATGAAGTAATTAGAGAGTCGTGCACCACTTAAATTTAGGAACACCTTCCTTTAGAAAGACATCTAACATAAAATGCATATAATAAATTAGAGTTTATTCAAAATTCAAAAAGTGTATTCATTTAACATGCAGATTCATTTTACCTCCGCACATCAAATTATATCAGTGCATTGAGAAGTATTCTTGCTTTAAGGTGATAGTTTTCAAACATGAATTTAGAAACATTTGTGTTCCTCCACCCTAGTAACAATGCCAACAGTGACCTAAAACGCAAGTCAGTTGTTGTGTACAGCCTTTGGGTGGCCTGGGTTGCTATTACACATGAACAACGTCATAGTTTATACAACCAAAAACAGGGGAAGGTTGTGTGGAGCGCACACCATGAAGTCATGTATTTTGAGGGCCTTTTATATGTGATAATGAAGAAAAAGGAGGTAAATCAAGCTCTAATAATTGCCTAGGATCACACAATTTGGTAAATTGGGAAAGTCTGGATGGATCCCAGCATTTCTGGTTTCGCATTGTGTAATTCAGTCACTAGAGGTACATGCTTCGCTTCCCCTACACTAAGATTAACCCCACCCAACCGCTTGCACCTACCCCAGCCCGTACCGACCGCCATCCTGCTGGAATCGATGCAGACCTCGGTTGCACTACAGAACAACGTTTTTGGTCCCTGGATGAATGTTTGCAAGTGCCCATGCCCTAGAGAGTAATGTGGAAAGTCAGCCCAATTTACAACCGATGCCCAGGCTGCTAGCGCAAGACGCCTCTTAGTTCCCATTCTGAATAGTTACCAAATAAAGAGACGGGCGCTGGAAGCAGGAATCACAAGAACAGAGTTTATTACTCATGAGGAGAGCCTGTCATTTCGGACACGAAACACAGTGTCTTTCGGGAGGTGCTCTAACAAGTTCTCTGAGACATCGCCTTTTATACATCACAAACATTCCTTATTACAATAATAACATTGTGAAGCAAGGAAAAGACATCCCCGACCCCTCCCCGTTCTAGCGCAATCCAACACGTGGCTACAGTACAGGTCCTCACACCATACAATGGGAGGGGGCTATTGCTCAGCTGAGTGTTCCGCTGATTTCTTTGGAATGTGTGCGCCTGATCGATTCTCGGAGGGGTGGGGAGGTCATGATCAATAGTAGCTCTTTTGAAGAGGGACGAGTGCATACAGTGGTGGGCAATGAACTGTATCCTCAGGCGAAAGAGATGACCAGTGGTCCGTGCGGACAATCGGGCTCAGTGGAGGGGTCATCAAGGGAGGGGTATTCATAGGAAGAAGGGAGGTGATGGTCAGGCACGAGGTGTGATGCCCAGGGACAGAGTTGCACAGAGAGAGAGGTCTTATGACCCGTACATGAGAGAACGGGGGCAGTCAGGTACAGCTGGGGGGGGTTATGTCAGCTGAGGCGAAGGATGCTTCTTCGAGAGGAAATGGGGGGTTTGCGTGGGTCAAGCAGGAGGGTTGCTTTTCAGAGCAGGGTCGCGCAGAGGGAGAGGGTGTTATGGTCAATGCATGTGAGAGGGGGGTGTTCAAATACGCGCAGGAGGGAAGCCGGGGATTCCAATGAGCGGGCAAAAAGGCCATGGTGCCTAAAATGGCTGTCATGTACATATGGGCACAGGCTTTTACTGGCGGAATGATGCGGTCAATATTTCACGGTATTCATGGTGCTTACAGGGAGGGGAATGGGAAAAGGCAAAAGAACGCCGCTTAGGTACATTAATTTTGCTAATTTCCACAGTCGCCGCTTTTACCATAAGCTAGTTCATTTCCTAATTAACGGATGTACATATAAACATGTATGGTTGATGAAAACTTATCAAATACTAGCAGCTTGCATATAACCATGAGCAGTCGATGTGATTGGCAGAATGCAATACATAGAATTTTACATTTGTTGGGTTACTACAAGCCTAGGGTGCAGCATACTACACAGTATAAATGCTTCTGACTTTCTCATCAATGTACAGCTCTAAAGGTGACCGACAAACATTTTGAAAACAATACCAAGTGGTTGAGGGAGGAATTCAGTCCAATATATCTTCGTCACAGTGTCTTTTTAGCAGTGAGCCATCACTGGTAGGCTCTCGTCCGTATCTTTTCGTTGGCGCTGTTGAGCACTGGCGGTAGAGCTATAGGTCCAGCTCGGATCTATCCTTAGCGTTGCAGGGTGCGGTCAGTCCTCTGCTATTAGACCACAGTCCTGTTCCCTTAACCAATCCTTTTGGTGGTGCCTTATGCTCGGCACCTATATTTCTTTTTACTTCCGTTTGCAAACCTCATTTCCACCTAAATGCTGTTTCTTCTTTCTGAGTCAAAAAGTCATGTGGAAAAAGAGGGGGTTGTTGGATAGTCGAGGGAAGAGAGGGCGGAGTGGGGTCAGATCCTTTCGGACACTTCCAAGGGACCAAGGGAGCAAAGGATAACGAGCAGGCAGGCCCATCAATCGGGCCCAAAAAGGGGACGAAGACTTCAGGCACACGTGGGTTAGCAGACTGAGGGCTTCAGGGCAGCCCGTCAACTTTTCATTTTCCACGTTTGAGATTGCTGTCTCGTCCCGTATCTTGTTGCTCTGCAGCTCCACTTTTGGTCGAGGTCACATGTGTCTCAAGATCTGCAGCCAGGCTGTACGTCACGTACGACCCTTCTCCTCCGGTGATTGTATATCTTTGAATAGGTACAAAACAAGCTTTAGAGAACTGGCAGGAGAAGACATTTATGCATGTGAATTCCTCCTTCAATCCTACGCACTTGGGAGATACGTTCATCGGTCACAGTCAGAAGTCTATTACCATGCAGTGTATATGTCGTCATTCCTACTGAGTTCATGCCAAGTTTATTCATTGTCTATTCATGACACAAATGGAGAGAAATCAGACTCCTATCAACTGCGCATTTCATCAAATTCAACATTTCGGAACCTCCAGCGGAGACTTGTCTTTCTAACCCGAGCCTTAACAGTCTAACATTTCCCTTCAGAGCTGGTTAACCCTTTCAAACAGGGCGGGGGTGCTATCATCGAGAGAGGGGGGGGGTAAACAGACTTTCATCGAGGAGCGACAGTTAATCGAGGCCATCAGTTATACTTTGGGGGTAGCTGATATGGAGCAAGGGTCAATGGGAGAAGCGGGGACGCTTTGGACATTCGCGCTTGAGTACATAAGGGTGGGGCAACCTGGACATTGGGGATCAATCTGGGCACTGGGGATCGTATTTCTAACGAACTGAAGAATAGGAAGCCATTGACATATAGTCCCCCTATAAAAGGCCAGATTGGGGGATATCGGTCGTCTTACCTGCCCTTTCTTTCTTAGCCAATTCAAGTTCATTTATTTTGCAGAAAGGAGAGGTAGTAATATGGCAAGTCACAATCGTTTTAGTTTCTGTCAATTTTGCTGAACACCTTTGCGTTCAAAAAAAGGAACCCAATTAGGCTGGTGCCGACGGGGCACAATTTTACCAAGAAAGGGAAGAGGGAATAGGGAGACTCTCATAGAGAGTGAGAGTCGTCTGCAACCTAAACGAGCCATTCGGTACACGTATGGCGTGTAGAGAGAGAGAGAGAGAGAAAGATAGGGAGATAGAGAGGGAGAGAGAGAGAGACGTGTACAGTAATGGGTCATTTAGTGCGCTCACAACACAAAACGGCAGGGGTCAGGTAACACAGAGACGCGAACAGAGGGGAGACATAAACCCATACATTACATACACACAAACTCAGTCAAAGGAAGACAGTACATGTATTACATACAAAAAGGTTCATGACAAAACATAAAACAGTTATTGGCCAAAAAGATCTCTTTCTGCATGCTGCGTATCTTTAGTATCCTATTTGTCTACGTGCTGAGCTCTTTTTACCTTTTCCTCCTTTTTCTTTCGTTTGCTATCTTTGCGAGCGTTCTCGATCGCTAATACTTATACCTCGGTCAGTTGGTCAGGAATTAACCTGGTCGGGCTATTGCCCACGGTTGGATCTTGAACCACTTTTTTGTTTCTTCTTTTGGCAAGAAGTTCTCCAGGCTGAGGCAACGGAGGGCATTAATCGGGAGAACAGTCGGACAGCTTGGCTATATCTATAAGAGTGCGAGAAGGAGGTGGTACATTTTTGAACATCAACATCATTCCTACTTTTCCAGACGGGTGGTGCCTAGGTAAACCTTACCCCGGAACTTTCCTTGTCCTTTCCCTATCTAGTAAAACGTCATAGTTGCACTATCTGGTGTGCTGGTTCGAGTCAAATTCTGTCATACAGTACTAACCCGTCAAGTTTCTATGTCAGTCCATCCTCCCAGTCGCTACGTTCTAAGGAGGAACAGTCATATCTAAGTCTACGCCTTTCAAAGCTCGTTAGCATAAGTACTATGCTCAGATCCCCTTTTTCCCCTTCTGTCAGTCGTTCGATCATCGCTCTTCCATACTTCAGCCGATGTTCCGGCGCGACCTGCAGAAGGGAGGAGAAAGAAGGGGGTGGGGGCAGCATTCAAAACACATCAGCGCGCAATAATCCGAAAATGTTTTTACCTACCACATACTCGACCCATCTCCACGGGGTGCATCCTCTACCATCTTGGCGTTTTAAGCCCAGAGGGACCAGTATTGTTAGATAGATAATCATCGATGGTCTGCGTATCTACATGAATCACTTGATCGTGGCCTTTTAGGTCATGTGCAAGGGTGGTGGTCAGGTGGCATTTCTTCGGTATCGCTTAAGGGCGTCTAAAACACTTTTCCGGCTGCCTGTGACACATAATGTAGCTGCTAAGTATCGGGCCTTTTTAACCTTCAACCTTAATCATGCTGCATGTATTTTACTTATATCGGTGACAGTAGCCATTCATTTCGAAACTTATCAATCAAAACGCTACAATTATATTTGCCTGTTCAAAAAACCCTTTAATAAAAATGTTGGCGCACAAATACGGGCCTACAACCCAGTGGGCCGGCTACGGAGCAGACTGGAACTGTGCATAAGAGGAACGAAGTCGGTGGCCATTTATTTCATAATATAAAGTGCAGCAGTGTAGTAAAATCGTATCGAAATTCATTGGGAGCAAGCATCATAAATGTCGAAAATTCGAACTTTCAATAACCATTGGTTCCAAACTTTACATCATCTCATTGTCCAACTATTCACTCAGTACCTATCGTGCATCAACCCATTGAAAAATCACGTAACCAGTATTCATCTTATGCTGAATTCGTTGTTGAAATACATGATCAATACCCATCTCATATCTGTTCATTATCCATCCACATAATTAGTACCCACCCCATATCAGTTCATTGTCCCAACAAATAATCAATATCCATCCTATATCACTTCCTTTTCTGAACACATTATCAATATCCATCTTATCTACTTTCTTTGTCCAAAAACTGCATACATATCTTGGAACATCAAGGTTGAGCAATCAGGGTGCAACAAGGAGTTGAAAGTTTCATTTTGTATCGGCGCCATTTTGGGCGAGGTCAGGCAGGTCCCAGTATAGTCAGATTGTCTCTACTGACTCGTGGTTGGACCAGAACCTTCTTTTGGCAGTTCAAAAAGTTTTTCGTAATAGGGTAACAGACTAGCGATATGAGCCATCAGTCAAAAAGTGGGAGGGAGGCAACAATCTTTCCTACCGGGTCATTCTGGTGTTCCACCGGAACTGAACAAATCTGTATCTTTGCAGGATTTTTATTCATTTCCAAACTGAGGCTGGCGCCGGCAGGAGTGCGCCGACGTCTCGTGGCTCCATCGGAAGACGGGGCGGGGGGCGCCTTGTGGAGAGGTCGGCCCCCCCCCCGGCTCTTTTAGAATCTTCAAGGTCGAGGAGCACAGGGCGCGCGTTTGTTCTGGGCAAAAAAACCCACCTTTTTGATATGGACCCTCTTTGAGCAGGAGCGTTGGGGTGTCGCTGGAAGCCTCCACCTGGGGGGGGTGGGGGAGGCTCGTTCGCGCCGCCTCCCCCTTCCAGCGACCCGCGCCGTTTCTCGGCTCCAGCACTTTGGTATGGCCGTACCAGGCAATGAAGATGGGGGGGGGGGGTTCGGAGGCAGCAAGACATCCCCCCCCCCTTTTGTGACCTGCAAGGCACCGTTTTCTCTGGACTTTTCGTAGCGGCCAGACCAGGCGAGACTACCTGCAACTCGCAAGCGTTGCCGCTGAAGGGGCTACCTGCAACTCTCCAGTGTTATCGCTGAAGGGGCTAACTGCTTTGGCTCCGGTTTTGCTGACGGCCGGAGCAGGCGATAGAGAGGGGGGGGGGGTCGGTGGCTGAGGCAAGACATCCCCCCCCGTGGCCCGCAGGGCAGAAGAAAAGAAGAGAATGGGGAGACCATAACAACCTTCGGGCCGTCCGCCCCACAGCCTCCCCTTCCGATGGCGGCCAGCCGAGCCCTGCTCTACACGCGCTGAGGCCTCGCCTTCCGGATGGGCGTGACCGCAGACCTGTTGCACTTCGGGAGCTTCCGGAATGGGGGTAGGTATCTGCTGATTTGTATCTATTTCATGTTACCGTTATTTGGGCGTGGCGGGCGGTGGGACAGACATGTTTGGAGCAGCGATAGGCAGCGGAGCCTAGTTACCTCGTGGCTGTCTCGGTGTCAAGCTTTCGCCATTTTATATATATATTTTTCTTTTATTCGTATTATTTCTAATGTTTTGTATTTTTAGTGAAGTCGAAAGCTCATCAGGGGGTTACTGACTTAGCCCGATTTCTTTTATTTTTCCTTCCTTTCCTTAGCGTGTTTCAGGCTAAAGTTTCTGTTAACAGGGTACGGTGATCACTTCATATTTTTATATGTCCTTTCATTAGGGGTACTCCTGGACGGACCAGATGAGTTACCTCCAATAAATGGTCCGGGTGGAACTAGATTATCAATCAGTGGGGAGCATGTGTCCTTTCATTAAGGTACCTGGACGGACCGGATGATCACCTCCAATGAGTGTGGAGCACATGTCCCTTCGTTAGGGTATCCACCTGGACGGACCAGATGGTCTACCTCCAATAAATAATCAATCAGTGGGGAGTGGGTAGGCCTGACGAATCATAAAGGGGCATTACCTACCCTTCTGTATCTGCAAAGACTAGAATTATTGATATGTACATCTCCTGCATCAGCTCCGTCGCAAATCCTGGCATCCTTTAAGGAGATAGCTAACAAGGTGGAGTCCTTTCTAATGGTACCCAACAAGGGGAGAATAAATTCAAATTGCAATCCAAAATGGTTTGACAGTGATTGTTCAAAGGCCAGTCGCGAGCTTAAGAAAGCCTTAAAAACAAAACCGAGAGATCCATTGATCATCAGGGGTTTGCGGAATGATTATAAGAAATCACTGGCCACTCGCAAGCGAGCAGTTAAAAAAAGTGTATGGGAGTCACTTTTAGAGCCCGAGACTTTAAAAATAGCTCGAAGTTTTGGGAGATAATCAACAAACCAATATTTGATTGTCCTACCATCCCAAACGTGGGCACAAACATATCAGAGGACGAATGGATAGACCATTTCAGTTCTATTTTTATAAATAATGAATCACAGGCAGAACACAACTCAGGTACAGGTAGAGATATCTCTCTATGTTTCACAAATGAGGAAATAGTTAAAGGAATTAAAGGTCTGTCAAATAATAAGGCCCCGGGTCCTGATGGACTTCCGCCTGACCTCTTTAAGTCACGCGAAGCACTATGGGCGCCGGTACTCACAGCAGTACTTAATGCAGCTGTGTTATGTGGATGCCCAAAATCATGGGGGGTATCTACAATAGTCCCTATATTCAAGAAAGGAGACCGTAGCAGCCCGGCCTGCTACAGACCGATATCACTAATAAATTCTGTGGCAAAAGTGATAGGAGGAGTCATTTTAAATAGATTGACTAGTTGGTCAGAGGAAAATAATATATTATCTCCAATCCAGTATGGTTTTAGGCCTGGACATTCTACCATTTCCCAATGTCTGAATTTGTATCTTATTGTCGGGAAGTACACCAAGGCTCGAAGAGGAACGATTCATATGGCGTTCATGGATCTCTCTTCGGCCTTCGATTGTGTGAACCGTGGGAAGCTCTGGGGCGCCATGGAAAAAATGGGCGTGGACAAAAACCTAGTAAACCTTCTAGAAGACATACACTCAGATACCAAAGCGAATGTCAGATACACCCAGGACCTAAAAGTGACCAAAGATTTTGGAGTGTTTCGGGGAGTCCGGCAAGGATGTATCCTGGCCCCGTTCCTCTTCAATCTATACATTAACGACCTGGAAGAGACCCTTTTAAGTACCAACACAGACTATCCATACATTGGTCGAAAAGGTCTGCCGGTTTTATTATATGCGGACGACGCAGTCCTTTTATCTAGAACGGCCAATGGACTCCAAATTTTACTAGATTCCTTTTTCACATTTATGAAGACCAGAGATTTAAGTATTAATAACACTAAATCCTACATAATGAAGGTTGGTCAAGGTTTTAAAAAACCAAACCACCTAAATGTAGCTGGAGTGGAAATACCTGTAACGCACACATTCTCATATCTCGGGGTCCTCTTTGACAGTCAACTTAAATGGGGACCCGTGATTCAGAAAAAGAAGGGAGACGTTTCAAGGGTAAATGCGGCTATAATGGATTTCTCAAAAAAGCTGGGAAATAGCCCAGTTGCCGCTCTACTCCAACTATACAAGGCCAAAAGTGTAACCACAGCTTGTTACGGCAGTGAAATATGGGGATACGTTCCCTTGGACGTACTCCAGATAGTTGAAAATAATTTTTTAAAACAGATTTTAAGGGTCCCAAGGGGTACAGCAAACTATTCTGTGCATGAAGAACTGGGGGTTCCGTATGTTAGCGATAAAATTGCATTGAATCCCATGTTATGCTGAATGAACAGCTGGTTAAATGACAATATCCCCCTGACCAAGCTTATTCTAAGAGAAGCACTTACATGGGACAACAGGTTGGAGGTTCCCTGGCTTAAATATTTATCTAAATGTTTTACTGATTTAGGCCGTCCTGAACTCTTTTTATGTTCGGAATCCATCACTAAAATGGATCTTATTACGGTCAAAAATGCTTTTATTGACTCTAGACAACAGGAAAGGGAATCATGTGAACTAAAAAAAGAAAGTGTACGCAATCACATACTAATTAAAAGCACTTTGCTTATGGAACCCTACCTGACATGGCAAATGTCGAGTTATGACCGATTCCTGTTAACAAGGTTCAGGTTCAACCTGTCTCATCTTTTGCTGGCGGTACCTAGGGGTTCTCATCGAGGTCAAGTGTTGCCGGCTTGCGGCTGCGACGATAAGTCTCCGCAAGACCTGGCACACTTTCTGTTTTTTTGCCCCTTTTATGCTGTACCAAGGAAGCTATGCTTGAAACCCTGTTTGAAAAAATTGAACTTCCAACAATTCCGTCCTGCACAACATTTTTTACAGCTGCTAAATTGTGATTACACTTTGTTTATATGTAGTTTTTTAAGAATGGCGATCAAATTTAGAAACAGTATGGAAGGATAATAATACTGATACTGTTATTTATAACCGTTGTCAAAGGAACACTATTTTTAAACGGTCTTCAATATCTTGATACAATGCTGTATTTTTAACTCTGTGATTTTTATCTGTAATTGATTACGCTTTTTTAAGATTATGTGTATGTCATGTTATTATCTGTAATGTAAATACTTTTATGGTTGTCAAATCGAACAACCGAATAAAGTTATTTGACTTGACTTTGACTAGACAGAATATTTCTATTCCACGTTATTTGCAAACAGAAAATACCTCAAACGAACAATTCCTTGAACAATAAATGTCCAGTCAATCAATCAATCAGTGGGGAGAAAAACAGGCATGACGGATTACAACGGGGACAAACGTCTGCATTACCTGCCCTTCGCTATCTGCAAAGGGAGACAGAATATTCCTATTCTTCTCTGTTTGTAGACAGGGAAGATCTCAAAGAGCAACAATCGATATAAATCGATATCAAACAATCAGTGGGGAGAAAGGTAGGCATGACGAATCATAAAGGGGCATTACCTACCCTTCTCTATCTGCAAAGAGAGACGAACGTTCCTATTCGCCTGCTGTTTGCAAACAGAGAATGTCTCGTTCTCAAGAAGAGAACCAATATTTCAAATAGCAACCAAAGCTAAATGAACCAATAAACAAACAATATCAGTATTTAAATACCGATTCCAATACAATCAATCAATCAATCAGATGGGTAAAGCCATCCTACCAATCAGGCGTGAAAAACGCCCTACTTAATCTTACCCGGACCGGACCATGTGGACAGTTCTTCGTCTTCCTCCTCCAGCGCCCGATCGTTCTCTTACTCCATGCAGCATTCCTGTGGGATTCCAGTCAGGACAATAGGTCACTCGAGAGAGGTCCGTTCAGAATCGGTGAAGTTCATTCAATCGGCAGCCGGACGAGGGCCCTCTCAAGGCAGGTATACTCCAATTTTTTAGATGTTCACCCCATCGTCTGGACCTCTCTTACTGGACCCTATGTCACTGGTGGACCCCGCGTTGGGACGCCAATTGTGGAAAGTCAGCCCAATTTACAACCGATGCCCAGGCTGCTAGCGCAAGACGCCTCTTAGTTCCCATTCTGAATAGTTACCAAATAAAGAGACGGGCGCTGGAAGCAGGAACACAAGAACAGAGTTTTATTTCTCATGAGGAGAGCCTGTCATTTCGGACACGAAACACAGTGTCTTTCGGGAGGTGCTCTAACAAGTTCTCTGAGACATCGCCTTTTATACATCACAAACATTCCTTATTACAATAATAACATTGTGAAGCAAGGAAAAGACATCCCCGACCCCTCCCCGTTCTAGCGCAATCCAACACGTAGCTACAGTGCAGGTCCTCACACCATACAATGGGAGGGGGCTATTGCTCAGCTGAGTGTTCTGCTGATTTCTTTGGAATGTGTGCGCCTGATCGATTCTCGGAGGGGTGGGGAGGTCATGATCAATAGTAGCTCTTTTGAAGAGGGACGAGTGCATACAGTGGTGGGCAATGAACTGTATCCTCAGGCGAAAGAGATGACCAGTGGTCCGTGCGGACAATCGGGCTCAGTGGAGGGGTCATCAAGGGAGGGGTATTCATAGGAAGAAGGGAGGTGATGGTCAGGCACGAGGTGTGATGCCCAGGGACAGAGTCGCACAGAGAGAGAGGTCTTATGACCCGTACATGAGAGAACGGGGGCAGTCAGGTACAGCTGGGGGGGGTTATGTCAGCTGAGGCGAAGGATGCTTCTTCGAGAGGAAATGGGGGGTTTGCGTGGGTCAAGCAGGAGGGTTGCTTTTCAGAGCAGGGTCGCGCAGAGGGAGAGGGTGTTATGGTCTATGCATGTGAGAGGGGGGTGTTCAAATACGCGCAGGAGGGAAGCCGGGGATTCCAATGAGGGAAAAGGCAAATGAACGCCGCTTAGGTACATTAATTTTGCTAATTTCCACAGTAACACAGACAAAGAGGGCAACTGTGGAGCCGTGCCAGCAGGGCATTAACATACCATAGAGAGCCTAGGCGACACACATAAAACATGCCTGGAACTGGGCACAACGGGGTCTTGGCATGCCTTGGAGTCCAGAAGACACAAAAGAAATGTATCTAGGAATGAATGAAAGGAGGCACTGGTGGGGACTGGAGTCTAAAACACACAGATACACATGTCTAGAACTGGTCAAAATGGGGCATTGCCTTGGTCTGGAGTCTAGAACATACCCATAAAACATGTTTACAACTGGATAAAATGAGACATTGGCATGGCTAGTCTAGAACACAGATGAAACTTGTTTAGAAATTGATCAAGGGAGGGCTTGGCCTTAACTAGTGCATAGAAACTAGAACTGGTTCAAAGAGGGCACTGCCATAGCCTACTGCATGCATGCTTACAAACACTTCTCCAGGTACCAAAATCTTCCCTCTCGGGTTTAGTCCCTGGCCACATTGTTGAAGTAAAATAAAGCAAGTGGGTGGGCTTCAAAGACAACTACAAGAGGGGGTTTACATACAAGAGATTGCAATGATGTTCGATTTTCCTCTGTATATGGTAAAGTTTTATTAAAACTGAAGAAGAAATACAAACTTTGCAAAATGTGTCTGAATTGAGAAAACTCCCCACACATCTGTTTGGTGGTTACCCCAACCAATGTTTTATGTTCAGCTTCGAGACAACTGTATTTTAAAAAACACATACATAAAACATATACTTAGAACGGCTTCCGGTCGAAGGGATTCATCCATTGGTCTGTTTAGTTGTCATTCACATCTTGCTTCCGCCCTCCACAGCATAGAGCAGGTGGCAATGGATGGGAAACATCATTAACAACGAAGGCAGTACTACGCGTAACGTTTACAACGAGGCACTTACCACGTAAACGTCTTTCCAACGCGTATGCCTTCAACGATCGTATTTACCACAAAAAAAAAACGAAGGATTAAAAAGGGGGGTTGGGGGGGGTTTCCCCCCCCATAAAAAAACGATCCCGTCGTGCCGAAAAAAACAGTGTCATAAGAGAGGAAGCGGAATAAACTTCCGCTTCCTCTTTATGACGTAAGAACGACGTGGCAAAGAAGATGAGGGGAAAACGAATTCCGTGGTAACGCATGCGTGGAAAAGGCATGCGTTGCAACGGAATTCGTGGTAACAACATATAACCGCAATGGATCAGCCCTCTTTACTCACGGGCCCCCATCACTTTGAGAAGCTGCACAAGGCCTGTACACATTGTTCACTTTTACCTACAAATAGTTCCTTTCTCTTCCGTGACAAAGCTGGTTTAAGGTGTGCTTTGAATTTTTCTTTTCATTTTGCATTTTGACTGTATAAAGCACCTATTTGTTATCTCTGCACCTTTGGTGCGCAATTACGCGGTGATTTATTTTCTGTCTTTTTCTTACAGTTATGAAGTGTTTAAGTAACATTGCAGCTGCCTGTGATTTGAGTATGTGCTTTCTGGGTGATTTATTCTTGTGTCCATCGCAAAGAACCATAATAATTAAATGCATGGCACATCTAAAAGGCTTGTTATTTTTAAAAAAACAACACTAGTAAAATGGCCGCAGTCCTCCAGCCTGTGCACACAGGCACTCACATCAACAGCTTGATACGCTGCCCTCAGAACCTGCTGAGACCACATCATACATCCGTCCACAATACAGCACTTTAGCCCCCGGTTATCATGCACCCCAGAATTGGAGCAGTATGCACCCTACCTCTGCGTCTGCGCCCACCTCAAAGGATCCCTGAGGTCCGCGGAGAGTAGCACCCACAACCCACACCCAGCTGCCAGTAGCACCCACAACCCGCACCCAGCTGCCAGTAGCACCCACACCCCACATCCAGCTGCCAGTAGTACCCACACCCCACATCCAGCTGCCAGTAGCACCAACAACCCACACACAGACACCAGTAGCACCCACAGCCCACATCCAGCTGCCAGTAGCACCCACACCCCACACCCAGCTGCCAGTGGCACCCACAGCCCACACACAGCTGCCATGCAACAAACTGGCACCTCGTCACCATCATGGCCCTGCCTCAACCATGTTAGGGGGATTAGATTGGTCAAAACCAAAACAAGATGCAGACCCAGGCCCTTCCAGCACATGGACGGTCTCATCGGCGCAGACGGACTGCGATGACTGATGGGCAACTTTTAGGAACCCTTACTGAGACTGTCACATGGGTATTCCAGAATTAGTCCTCAATGCTGTCCTTTTAATGTGGCACTGTCAGCACTTCTCAGCAGAGCGGCCATAATCTGAATGGAACAGAACCTGCATGGTTCCGATACCTTTAATAAGATGCTTGTAGGTTATCTTAGTATGATGAATGCTGGCATGATGTACGAAAGGTAGCTTTCCCCCCTTTTGTTCGCGCTGGCAATGGAGCCTTTTGCGGCGGAAGCCAGGTCTGGACGCTATTATAAGGGATTGGTCTATAGGGCCAGGCCGCACGTCATCTCGTTGTATGCGGACGACCTGTTGATGTTTTTGGCCGATGCGGAGGAGGAATTGATGGGAGCGAGACGTTTGCTGGAATTGTTCGGGCGGTTGTCGGGTCTGAAGGTCAATTGGACCAAGTCTTGCCTGTACCCGTTGAAACGGGGAGAGCCATGCCCTCTCACGGCACAGGAACTCAGGTGGGAGCCTCATTGCCTGCACTATCTGGGCGTTTATGTGTATCATACCCCTGCAGATATGCTGGACGGTAATATTACTCGTTGCATTAACGCCTTGAAGGGGTGTATGGATTTCTGGGCCACTTTCCCACTCTCGTTGGCAGGTCGTGTCTCCTTGCTGAAGATGGTGGCATTGCCTAGGCTACTGTATTATTTTAGGACCCTCCCGCTATGGATACCCGGCTCAGTCTTTCGCCGTCTGCGATCACTGGTTTCTAGCGTTCCTGTGGGGCACGGGTCGGCGGCGAATAGCGCTGGACACCCTATTGCGACCCAAGGATGAGGGAGGCATGGCGGTGCCTGATTTTGAGTGCTATTACCTAGCGGCTCAGCTGCAGACTTTTACACAGGAGGTCGCAAGAGTATATCGAGGCCCAGAACACACTAGAGATGAGGGCACTCCGCGGCATGTGCTTGCGTATATCACGCTTCATCAGAAGCTGTTGCTCAGAGATCTGACAGTGGAGGAACAGACGTTTCGGCTTTGCTGGAACCGGGCGTGCAAACGGGCGGGAATCCGCTGCATGTATGGGAGATCCCGCTGGGAATGGTTACGGCCCTGCCTCAT
Organism: Lissotriton vulgaris; assembly: GCF_964263255.1. Lineage (NCBI taxonomy): Eukaryota > Metazoa > Chordata > Amphibia > Caudata > Salamandridae > Lissotriton > Lissotriton vulgaris. The sequence goes on from NC_141697.1 coordinate 1,227,251,539, forward strand.
GGCGGAGATTGGCCGAGACTGTTGGGCTGGGAGGAAGCTGGGGTCCAGATGCTGGGTGACCTTTATGAGGACGGAGCCTTGCTTCCGTTCCAAGAGCTACAGGAGCGTTTCGACCTTCCACGAGGCGATTATCTCCTGCACGCGGCGGTGGCGAGCGCCATGCAAGACCACTGGGGAGAGGGCCTGCAGGAACCCACGGCCTCTATGGCGTGCCAGTACGCGATGATGGCGGCGGGAACCTTTAAGGCGGTGACCTGTTTGTATTCCAGAATGCTGCGGGAGGCCTTGCAGCCGCTCACTGCCCTAAAGACTAAGTGGGAACTGGACCTCCAAATGGAGATTCCTGATGCCACTTGGGGACAATTATTACGGAGGGCACGGACGAGCACGAGGAACGCCAGATTCCAACTTATACACTTTTATATCATCCATAGGGCATACCTCACGCCGGGGAAACTGAAGCAGTACTTTGGAGTGGAGCAGGCGGCCTGTCCTAGGTGTGGTACACTGAGGGCGGACCTGGGACACATGCTCTGGGATTGCCCTACACTGGGGGAATACTGGCAGGAGGTCGGGAGGGCTTTAAACAACGCCACGGATAGGGAGATACAGTACACTAAAGCAGTGGGGGTGCTGCATTGGTTTCCACACACGCCTAAAAATAAGACGACCAGCAGGTTCATAGACATGGGGTTGATATTGGCGAAGAGGGAAATAACCAGGAATTGGAAATCGAAAGTGGGACCCACATACAAACGCTGGTATGGTGAATGTTTGAGGTGGGCGACATGTGAAAGCACTCTACGATACCAGATGGCGACAAGGGCTGCTGATGAGAAGGTGATGGAGAGGGCAACAGCGTGGGAAATGATAGTGCAGGCACTCCGGGATGATGATGGTGAGGGGGAAGGAGAGGACACGGATTCGGAAGTGGTTGATCCCACTAGCGCACCAGGAGCACACCTTTAGCGGATGTTTCACTCCTCCTTGCACACACCAGACCTTACCTTTCTCTTTGATCCTACTGCAGCGCTGCCACAGGGGGGGGGATGTTAGGGAGTTTGGGGAGTTTGGGGGGGTAGTTGACGGGGGTGGGGGAGGGGTGAAAACTTAAAAGCAGTCCGCGTCCTCCTGTGCTATCGGAAACGGTCATTGGACCATGGAGCAGAAAATGGACTTCCGGCACTCGTCGATCGGCTTTCTATCTGGAAGCTCGAGAGAAATGTTTATGTTAACGGAATGATTATATACCATACTGCTGTATGGATATGCTATTCATTATTGTAATGTCTATGCAATCACTTTTGGTACTGCAATAAAAACGATGTTACAAAAAAAAAAAAAAATGATGTACGAAAGGTAGAACCAGGTCTCAGCAAAGAGGTCAATGGTTCAAAGGGCATGGATTACCCTTTTGCACTCCAGAGCAGGTGTGTCAAGTGCTGGTATGTTGTACACAATGCAGCAGCAGTTCTCAGCAGAAATAATCAATGGCCGAATGGGCATGACGTCTACCCCGCCCCCCTTTACGTTCCAGACCTGGTGTGAAGAAGTTTCAAGTCTCAGCAAAGAGGCCAATGGCTGACTAGGCACAGGGGCGAGTATGATGCCAACAGGCTGGCAGGGTGAGTTCAATGTTGGCTCTTCAAACAGGTGGTGATTAGGAAGACTCAAGCTCAAAAGCACAAGAGTATAATGTTACTATAGAAACACCCTCGACCATGGATAGGGGCAAAAGCCAGCTGACTTTCTTCTTGGTTTACTTACAGCTTTGTCATCAGGGCATTGGTACTGGAGGCATTCATTTTATGAACTTATGATTAGAATCTGTCACTTCTAATAACTGCCACATAATGCCATGGTACACTTTAATATACAAACTGAAATATAAAGTGTATAAAGAAATACACTGTTTTGAATTTTGAAGAGTCTTTATCACAGATGTACTGGACTCTCTGCGCCAAGCGACAGGAGACCCCTTTGCCCCCCAGACCACACACACACACAGAAGCCATTGCTCTTGGCGACCATGCAAGAGACAGGAATCACCAAATGCAAACTCATGCTTTTAAACCATTTGATTTGCATTGTTTATTTTTAAATCGCAGAAGCGCTGCAGGCAGGCCAAGCGGCGCCCTGTCTGCAGGAACAAAACCAGACGCCATCATTAGTGAAACAGGCCCCCACCCTGCCTGCCCAGCGGGAAAATGCCTGGTGCGCAGTAGCTGTGATCCAGGCCTAGAAAGGGGAGAAGCATATGCAGTTGTAGCAGAATTTTAACAGAGGTGGATCTAATGGGGGGAGGCAGGGTGGAGCAAGTCCTCTCACCATGGGCTTGTGTCTTGTATTCAGGAACTTCCCAGTGCAGCCCTGGAGCTGGGGTCATATGCAGGTGACAATTCACATAAAATTAAGCTGCATGCATTTTAATCTAATGCCCTCCAACTCATTCTCCTGTTCTTCTGTGCGCCCCCATGCGTGGATTGGGCAAGGTCATAAATAGGGCAGCGGGAGTGGCTCATCAGAATCAGGGAAAAGACCAGAGCGCTGCAAGAACAGTGGGGCATATTAGCAAGGGCTGTATCGCCGCTTTAGCTGCACCTTTTGCCGCTAAAGCAGCAATTTTTTTATCACCCTATCAGCAAGCTGTCGCTAACAGCGTTAGTGACAGCTTTCTGGCGATATCGACCAGTATGGGGCCCGCTTTGCATGTCAGCAATATTTATCTCTAATGACATGCAAAGTGGGCGTACCCAAACTGTTAGCGACTGAAAGCAGTCGCTAACACAGCTATCGCCTATTAGCAATACCCGCAACGCGATAAAAAAAGTGCGCTAACCGCGATTAGCACCAGGATTTTACACCTGGTAAAAAACGTGACTTAGCTATGGCTAACTCCCACCTGCCTATTAGCGAGATTTTCCTTAGCGATAGGATTTCTATCGCTTGAAATCTCACGTTAAAGATGGGATTCATCGCTATCGCTGGATTTTTTATCGCAGTAGAGATAAACGTTGGTAATACTGCGTTGTCTCTGCGATAAAATCCAGCGATAGGAGGCGATAAAAAAAATCGCGCTAAGCGCAGTTTGCAATAATTATCGCAAGTTGTTGCTAATATGCCCCAGTGTCTCTTGGGCGGGGTCACTGCTGGGAAGGAAAATACTAAAGTACCCTCGGTGCAAGAGTAAGGAAGGTTGCAACAAATTGGCGTATTAGTTTAGGGGGTGACTACACACCTCAAGAAATAATCATAATCCTTGTTAGGATGAATCACTAAGTCACTAAATTGACCTGAGCCCAACCCCCTAATAGTTACTGCACAGAGCAGGCAGCTTAATTTAGTGGCAATGTGTAAAGTATTGTTGAAGTATCAAAACAGGAATAAAGTCAAAACACAACACAAGAAAAATCCAAAGCGAATTTAGAAAAATGTAATACATTAAAAATAAAAAATTCATCAAAAGAACAATAATTAAATAGGAGGGACCAGGGATGTGTATTTTTAATATTTAAGGTTAAATATGCCACCAAAAAAAGATAAAGGGCAGCCCCTGTCAACTGGTTTTGTTAGACTGGCGTAATTTGAGGCCGACACAATGCAGCACAGGTCGGCTACAGAAACCAGGTTTCACCCTGTCAGACATTTTACCTTCAGACATAGGGCCATATGTAGGTAGCTAAATACCGGTCGGTAACAGCGAAAATCGGTAATTATCCCGTTACCGACAGGTATTTAGCCTTTTCTAATGTAGGAGGCAGGTTTTAAGGATTCAGTAGTTTACTGATTCCTTATTTTAGCAACGTAGGGGCACTAGATGGTACCCCTCTCTCTCCCCTCAGGCGGGTTGCATTTCTACTCCATCCAAATCCTCTACCGATATCTGGGGCCTCAGCCCATAAGACAGGGTAAGCATATGGCGCGGCCAACATTCCCTGAAATCGATCACGCAGGCACCCAATTGAATCTTGCCAAACCCACCGAACACACGGAATGGATGTCTGGAGGATACCTCTTGCTGCTCATTGTTCCAAATGGGTGACCATACTGATAATGCAGCCTTCCTATATAAGGACAAACAGGATAATCATGAAATTTCGCTCTTAACCAAACGTACCGTAATCTCACCAGTCACCCTTGCACACTGTTTTTTGTTTTTTTGTTCAATAATTTTATTAAGATTTTAAAAAGATAAAAACAGTTAGGTACAGTTCATAATCATACCAATATGAAGAATACGGAAAAATCCACAAGTTCATCGGGAGATGAAAAATAATAGCCAATAAATTGTGTAAAGCAAAAATGACAATCAAGAAATAGAGTGACACTATTGAATCATAGGAACCCATGGGTGGCATCATTATTAAGAAAACAGAAAGATAAAGGAGAAAAAGAAAAGGAAAGATTACAGAAGACAGAAAAGAAGAAAGAAGGAAGAAGAAAGAAGAGAAGCCCTTGCAGACTGTATTGAATGACCCGTCCTGTCACGTCTAATGCACCATAAATAGAGCACGTTAAGTCGATTCCGAGGGCATGTTAGGTGTTTAAAGTATAACCAACTTGCTGTGGCGCAAGAATGTCAACTAGGTTTTAACTTAGCCATTGGCTTTTTTTTGTTTTCTCCTTTCTCTCCCTTCTTCCTCCCTTAACAGGCGGTTGTTTTATAATTGTGCCAGGCAGGCTAATGTTGATATTGTCAGTCCTGATGATGGTCCGACTAATATAGAGCATAAGGGATCGAAACGTCGACTGTTTACAGTGCTTTCACAAGCCGACTATTACGTTTAATCTAATTGTTTCTAGCTCTTCTTTGGCAATACTTTAATGTGACATTGATTTAAAAGTGGCCAACTATGCTCATGTTTTGCCTGTAACTCCCCTTTATGTTGTTTTGTCTTTCCCTCAGTATGGTACAGGTTTGTGCCTTGCAACCAATTTTCCTAAATTGCTTACATTGATTGAAAAATAAAAAAACCCTGTCCGGCTGGGCAGTGGACAAATACAGTCACCTATTATGGCCTATATTTTATTTTCTTCTTGATCCTATATTAGCTAAGGACCTTGTTTCTGTATAATTGTAACATAAATCATAACACAAGGAGCTATACTTACCAATAGCCCAAATACCAATTAACAAATAACCAGTCAGTTAGCAGTGAAGAAAGGTCAATCGTTTATTAGACAAGATACTCTATAGAGGAGCCTCTCTCATCCTCACCCCTCAAGGTGTGCGGTTAAGACTGCTGGCTTACATTCAAAACAGTGCATATATACTTTCTGCATAGTACACGAAGTCACCCTAAATGGAAAAACATCCCATGGCTCCTGGGCCCAGGGGAAGGACCATATATGGCACACATTATTAGTTTGAAGCTAGGCTCAGTTATTATGGGGGTAGGTCAGGAGGGGTGACTCCCTTTCGTCCTGGTGCCTGGGAGTGCAGGCACGGCGCCTCCAAGAATGCGCCTATTGCACTCGAAGCCAGATGCGACCTTGGGTTCCCAGGACAGGAGAAGAATAGCGTGCATTCAGCTGCTCTCAATAACTCAACATATCCATCGGAAAGTCACACGTGATCGCTGCTCAGGCCGCACAGGGAAAAGCAAAGATGGCGTCTGTATGGTTATGGCCTACCTAATACACGAACAGCCTATTACCCTCACTACTTAGCTAAATCAGTGCAGATTAGGCATTTTTCATATCTACGAGAAAGGTACCTATAGATGCATCATGCTAACAATATATACGCATGTCTAATATTACTGACATGAGAGAAATCAGATTTTATCCCTCAACCCACTCATTTAACTCCATGCCACCCTTGCTACAATCCTCAGGTCATTAATTTAATTTTGAGTCCTGCCTCAGTACCATGACGTCAGTACCATGACGTCACAAAATATAGATCTCTTAGAAGCAGACTAACAGCCAGTGACAGCCAGCATGGCTCGCGGGTGGAGAGGCGGGCGTTGGGGGTGGTCGCGCAGGGGGTTGCGATTGTGGGGGGTGCGCATAATAAAAAATAAATAAAATAAAAAATGTACTTACCTTGCCACTGGGTCCCACGTCTCTGCTCCTGCTCTCCTCGAGGAACAGGAAACACAGCCAGGCCCCACTGATCAATCACAACTCTGCAATGCAGCATTGTGATTGGTATGCACTCAGGCTCCCCAGACCAATCACAACGCTGGTTTTTAGCGTCCTGGTTCGAGGCTCAACCAGGGAATGGGGGCCTGGGCATGTTCTCCAAGGAGGATGTAATGCAGCCTGCATGGAGATCGGGAACAGTGTGCATGACTGGTTTGGGCGCCCGAGAGGTCCGACCAAACAGTATTGGGCACTTAGGAGTGGGCAAACCCCTCCTACCCTCCCTGCTTCGAGAGCAGAGCAGCCCCGCCTGCCCACCCGCCCGCAAAGCTGCACAGACATAAAATGATTTTCAAAGAAAGTTATTATCATTTTATGTTTCTGCTTCTCGCACTGCTTGAAAGCAGTGGGGCAACGCTCCTCCACCATAGCGGAAGAGCCGCCACTGCTAACAACTAGTGCTAGGCTGTGTATAAAATGTAATGGTAGACGTTGTGATTGGTTGTGGGCAGTCGCGACAGTGGCACAATACTCTTCTGCGGCCTCGAGTATGTGACCATGTGCAGACAGCTGCAGTGAATCACGCGTCTTCCATGGGAACAGCAAGGAGCATATGCGATAAAGGTTAGACCTGTCAATCAAAGGCAGGAGCGCGGGGGAGCAGGAGGAGGAAGAGGAGGAGGAGGAGGAGGAGGATGAAGAGGCAGCCTGCAGCGCACAGCCGCGGGTGGCACAGTCACCCAGGCAGGGCTGAAGGATGCTCTGCTTTGTTGGCAAAACTGTCTCAAAAGAATAAAGCTGAGGCGGTCGCTGCAGGCGGCCCAAGGGGTCCATTTTATGGGCTAAATATAACATCAAGCGCTTCTGAGGTCATCAGAGGCGCTCTGCTCACTGATCGCTGGCACAAGGAAACCTGAATAAGAAGGGCTTCATAAGTGGCCGTAGCTGGCAGGGCTGGTGTACATGGTGGGTTTCCCTGGCAACACTGTCATTAAATTTGCTGCTGGGATACAGGCTGGCTCATCAGTGTGAGGCAATGCTAGGGTGGTATGACAGTCCAAGGCAATGCTGGGGTGATATGACTAATGCATCAGTGCGGCTGTTTATTGGCATACGGAACCCCGGATCTGTCACCCTCAGGGGTAGCCCTCAGCAGCAGATGGCAACAGTGTTAATCAACAAAAGTGACGGGGGTAGCGAAAGTGACATCATCTCCCCGTGATACCACCCTTTAGGCTGCAAAGTGCATTAAAAATAGTATTGGAATAGTGATGCTGCATGCAATGGGGGCGGGGTCAGTGAGCGTGGGGGAGGGGGCAAAGGTGTGGCTAAAAACACTAAGGGCCCCATTAGGATGGCGGGCGGGCATCCTATCGGAAATAGGGACCGCCCGCCCTAAGGGCGGGGGTCCCGCACGGAGCATTAGGATGTGCCTGCCACTGTAGCGGACACATCCTGTATTTTTAGTATTGTGGCGGGCGGAGCTCTGTGCTCCGCCCGCCACAATACTAAAAATGCTGTGCAGCATTTACATAATCAAAGCGGCAGGCACCGCGCGGTGCCTACCGCTTTGATTATGTAAATGCAGGGGGGTACCACAGGTACCCCCCGTGTGCCACCCCCTTTGGCCTTCACTCTGGGGGCCCACAGGGGGCCCCAGAGTGAACACCGCATGCCTTTCCGTGGCGGCATTGCATTGTAAAATGCCCATTGTAATAAGGCGGGCAGTGTCTGACAGACACCGCCTGCATGTTACTCGTTTTCCGCCCCGGCCGCAAGGCGACGGGGCGGAAAAGTGGCAGGCGGTGTTTTGCTCCGCCGTGGTCCCCCCCGCCATTCTAATATGGCAGGGCGGAATACAGGGAAGGATGGTGGGCGGATTTCCCCCGCCAGGCTGACGGGGGCAATCCTCCCGCCATCCTAATGGGGCCCTAATATCCTGTATGTTTTTTCGGTCTTTTACAGTAGTGGCCAGTGCAAGTAAGTGCAGGAGACGGGGAGGGGCAGGGCGGAGTGGGGGGATACTGACAGATGTCGGAAATAAGGAAATAAAATAAATAAATAAATCCTATTCTTTCATCTGTCGACATCCCCCCGTCTCGCCCGAACCCGCTGTGCTTACCTACCTAGATATATATAAAATAACGTGCAGCTTAAATGAAAAATAACTGTGAAAAAGGTATTACTCAGTTGGAAATGCACTGTAGTAAATTACAAAAACTCAATTAGTTAATGCACTGCAGAGGTCTGTGTGTGTGACCAGAGAGCCACAGAATTACATCTTGGTTGGTTAAGCAGATAATAGTGAGTTGTGTATTTTAGGGCTACAAGGTCACAGCCTGGAACAGAAAACACTGTGAATATGTAAGTCATTATTTTTAACTTGCATACACACCATATAAGATAGACTGCTACAAAATACACAAAAAGGTGTAAGATAAAAAGATATTTCCAAAATATAGATTTTAGTAATACCCAGACTGGACGTAATGCAATTGCTTTACATTATATGATATGATGGAATTTGTAAAAAGCCGGAATTGCCCCCAACGGGGTATCTCCGCACTGGAGGTGCGAGAATTCAAGGCCTGAGAGATCCGTTACTGAAAAGTTCTTTTTTCAGGAGTTTCCTGAAAAGGAGGAGATCTGAGCCCTTACACAGACGTACAGGTAATGAGTTGCAGTAACGTGGGTCGAGGTAGGGGAAAGCTTGCCCCCGCGCAGAGTTCTCTGTAAAGTGGGATAGCAAGAAGAGCTTTCTCCACTGAACGAAGTGATCTGCCCGGCGGATAGCAATTACGTTTTTCCACGATCTCGCTTGGACCTCTGCTCTTGAGTGCTTTACGGACAAGACAGCAGATCTTGAACTTAATTCTTTGGCAGACGGGTAGCCCGTGAAGATGTATCCGCAATGGCAGGGAGCATGTCCTGGCGGGCATGTTAAGTGCCAGACGGGCTGCTGTATTCTGAACCACCTGCAGTCTATTCAGCAAGGATTCGTTTACTGCCGCTAGAAGGGCGTTACAGTAGTCAAGGCAACTGATTACCAAGGCTTGAATCAGGGTCCTACGAACGGATAGAGGAAGAAGATGGAGCACTCTACGGAGAAGACTCAACGTGTGGAAGCCAGACATTACTGTCCCTTCAACACTCCAGGGTTACTATAAAAATAAAATTAAAAGCACAGACTTCGCAGCTCAGTTTTAACTCTATACACAACCACTCAAAAAGAATACATGTTTTCCATCACACAGTTTAGACTCTAAACTGTGTGATGGAAAACTTTTGTAGGTTGACCCCTCCCCCAGTTGAATTTTTTTAGATGTTGGGCCCCCCCACAACCTGACAGAAATTTCTGGATTCTGGTACACTAATAATCGACTGCCACGTGCATATCACTGCTCATATTCGGCAAATAATGTTTACACAATAAGAGTGTTTAGTAAACTGCAGGTTTGTGAATGGGTGTGGTGAAATGACAGAGGCTTATTACACAGCTCAAAACACAACTTCCAAGATAAAATGTGCGCAAATTCTTTACTTGTTTGCTTTGTTTTACACATGACCTAGATTAGTAATAACACCACCAACATAAATATGTGGACCCGTTTTGATCTAAAATTGCATGAAACTAAAACATTTCTCTGCAAATAGTAATAGACTCTCTCACATCAATCACATTAAAAAGAAATTAAACAAAACAGCATTAACAAGAATCTGTTTAGGAAGTATTCCAGGCCATGAGGGCAAAAACAGAGCTGCCTCTATCAAGGGAACCCCTGAAAGGCTGGATTGCAGTGCACGTAAATATGTCCTTTTGTAATTTAGGATGAAAACCTTGATGGGGCACGACATGCCCATACTTGTGTACAGGGGTGCAACTAGACACGAACTTCGGAGGGGGCTAACACTTCCATCCAGGGCTGGCCCTAGCACTGGTCGCACATAGTGCAACGGTCTGTTTTGGCTCCCCTCCCCCTTTCCTCCTTCTCCATGAATTTCCTCACTACCACTCACCAACAATGCACCCCATCTATCTATAGCACCTTTCTGGCAAAGATTTCTTTTTTTTATAGCGCTACTCATAGTTTAACCACACTCAGTTCTTTGATCTGAAAGGTACACGTTCTTTGTAGCAGGCACATTAAACCTCTGCGCTGTGTGAGTGCATGGTGATCAGAGTGAGTGCATGGTGATCAGAGTGAGTGCAGGGTGATCAGAGTGAGTGCATGGTGATCAGAGTGAGTGCAGGGTGATCAGAGTGAGTGCATGGTGATCAGTGTGAGTGCAGGGTGATCAGTGTGAGTGCATTGTGATCACTGTGAGTGCATTGTGATCACTGTGAGTGCATTGTGAGCATGAAAGTGAAGGGCGAGAATGAGGAACGAGTTGTCCGAATGCAGGGTGCATTCCCAGACACTTGAACTAACACTGCAGGTTATTGACAGCAGCATAGAGTTTCAGATATGTTAAACTATTGCTATCATGGCATTAACCAGGGACCAGGGTGGAGGAAATGAATGTGCTGATCTTGCAACAAACTTCCAGTTTTATGGTTAGGGTTGCCAGCTCATTGTTTATTTTTGTACCAACAGGGCCATCAAAATAGTCACCTAAAGCTGCATTGTCAGTACTTCTCTGTGCATACTTTGAACAGCACATATAAATGGTAGCACTTTTAATTGTGTTTTAGCTCTGCCTGAATGGTCCATGACTGATAATAAAATGGAACAAAGACAGAAAAGTCACATTACTAATGTATACATATTTATTTATAAGTATATTTGGTGTCAAGACAAGCAATTTGCAGGCTGTTTAAAAAACACATGGCTGGCTGGCTGGCATTTTTCTTTTGGTAACGTGAAGCCCTGTGGGCGTTGCAGGCCTGCCTGTGTAAATTTAAAAGAAACTTTGTCTCCTTTCTGCTAACAGCTTCCTCGGGGTTAAACTGGTAGAGCTGAAATGCTTCAGCTGCTTTGGGAGGCAGGATGTCTCCTTTGCTAAAACTGAAAGTAAAGAATAGAGGTAATTTCAGCTGCAGTGAGGCAAGGAGTCTCCTCTGCTATGAAATCAAACGCAAAGGAACAGGACTGTCTGTTCATTTGTTTTCGTTTTTAGCAGAGACCCTTCCTCCCACTGCAGCTGAAGCAGCCCAACTCTACCAATTAACCCCCTCCTGGGAAGGTTAACTGTTCGCTCTATACATGACAAAAGCGCAAGTCGTGCCATATCTATTTCCCCTCCTGCCTCCTTCCTCCAGCTCTCAGTTACTGGAGCTTTCAAATAAACATTTGAAAGGGGTGAAGACTTACACGCCTCAGACAGTAACAAGCATTTACAATGCAATGGTTTTGCCTTTGTTAAAGTTAGAGCTATTGGCATTGCTCTTGACATTATTTTTATTTATGTTTTTTTAACATAAATAAATGGCATTGTCATTTACAATGCCACTAGCTTTATCTCTCGCAAATGACACACACAAACACACACAGAGCCCCCCCACACACACACCCACACAGAGCCCCCCACACACACAGCCACACAGAGCCCCCACACACACAGCCACACAAAGCCCCCCACACACACAGCCACACAAAGCTTCCTACACACACAGCCACACAGAGCCCTCCACACACACCCACACAGCACAAGCGGGCAACAGGGGCACACGGAGGCACAAGCAAACCACTTCATAAAGATATACTGAACTCTAGCTACAAACTTTAATAGAGCCACCCGCGACCAACTGCATCAAAGAGATTAAATACAACCCAGCGTCCAAGGCAACCAATTTCTACGTACTGCAGATTTAATCCACAGCATCAAATAAAGCAGGTTCTCTCCCATGTCCAAGTTGAAAACCTTATTACAAGCCAGCAATGAGACAGTACAATTTAAGAGAACACTGAAATTTACCTGCAACCAAATTTCAGGAAACCATAGCTAAATAGTTTAATTCGGTAGCAGCAGATACAAAATAGCATGGCCAGTCTAGCACTGTACCTCAGGATACATGTAGGTCTCACACTATAAATTTGAGGGATTCTAAACAATGTTTCCTCTCCAACCACAAATCCAGTCTCAGTAACAACAACAAGCTACATAGCCCTGTATATTAGCTATGACAATTTAAAAGGCATGGGACACCATTCAGTAGCCCAAGGACAACAATTAAGGAACCGCCGAGATCCGACTGAGAAGAAATGAAACAAATGCCCTAACCCACGATTACAACTTAAGTTAAGAACCATCTAGTGTCCATTCAGTATGCCATACTGAAGAACAAGTTTCCTTGTGCACTCACATCTGACCCTGGCACTTTAAATTCCATTAACCCAGAAATGATTTCGGCTAAAGGGGCAGTCCTCATCCTCCTCACCACGCACCAGTCATTAGTTTATCATTTGCTTTGGTGTAGTAGTTGCGCCCATTTCCTCTTCCTCTATGTGTCATCCCTTAAGTCTGTCACTGGTGAAGGATATGTTCTTTGTTATTTTCAGTGAACTCTTATAAACCAGCTATCAGAATTTGTCCTTAAATATTGCAAATAACTTTCCTCAATCAAACATTTGAATAGCAAACACACGAACCATGTTGCTCCAAATGCATTTTCCTTAGCCAGGACACTCTCTCATAACTAGTACAGCAGTGACTAATTCGAAGCCCTTCAGACTTGTACACTCATCAAAAATAGCCCCTTAAGAATAGAAAGATACATGATTAATGTGTTTATTTATTGTTAGACATGCCTGCCCCACCAATCAAGTGATTACAACACCTGTTGCCAGTCACATAACGGGCATTGCAGTAGGTATCAGTACCTAGCCGAGAATGGAATACCATTGCCCAAAACAACAATTAGTGCAGTCCTTGCTCAACCTAATGACCGTGCAGTGACTGTTAAACTCTCCTTTCACCCTAGCTAACATTACACTAATTAACTGTACCAGTGGTCGGTGCACACTCCTTCCGATAAAGTTACTGATAAATTCGTTACCCTTCTCCTTCCATAGAAGTACAACCCTTGACCCCAGTGCCGTATATGGCACTTCCCTTGACTGCAGAAACGGTCCCCAGATGCCAGAATTTGGTAGCACACCGTGGCATCCTAGAGCATTTCAGTCTTTATCACCTCTCTGCTACGTCCCATACCCGCACTAAAACCTCTATTTTCTGTGACACCCATTATATTTGATATAACCTTGAACACATCGGTGAATGATAAATCCGTTGCGCAGCAGTGTACAGTATACTTCTTACCCACCAGAGTAAAATTGATATTCGTTTGGCCCTAGTGAATAACAAGCCCTTATTCATCTCGGTGAATTACGCCCATTGGCCATTGCAGTGAAGAGTACATCACTTTTTTGTGGCAGTTCTATATAGCGCGAGTTGGACCCGCAGGTAATGGAGCGCTTTACATGAGCACCATTCCGTTACACAAGACACTTGGCCACACGAATTAACAGTGCATCACACAGCCATGCCACTAAAAGAGACATGCCATCCGTTGACCATTTCTGTGATAGGCGCAGCCCTTACTCAGCCTAGCGAAAAGGACCGCTCTTGCCCAACCCTGCTCAGAAGACAGTCTTTCTCAACCAAGGGAACGCCACGCTTCTTGCCCACCATACGTAACCTTCATTGGGGTTAGTGAAAGCTACAACTCTCTAATTATTGTACACTTCTTAATCATCAGTGAACAACATTCCTCAATTACCCCCTTCTCTATCCAGTAAATAAAGCAACCACAAACTCACAATTCCTGATGTCCGAGATGAAGACCGCCAGGCCCCGCATCCCGTCCCCCTTGGACACGGCCGGCATGGTGCTGGTGGGGAACGACGGAGACGGCAGCGGGGCTAGGGCTGCGGAACGGGGCCGGGAAGCAGCGGAGGAAGATGAGGGAGGCAGGGGGGCGGGGTTACAGCAGAACGCGCAGAGCTTCTGAGAGCAGTTTTGCCCTCCCCTACCAGTCCCTGGCAGCCAGGCTGTGCCCTCTGCACGCCCCCGCAACTGTGACAGGAACTACACAAACCAGATTGCACATATGGACGTGGATACGCGCCACCGCTATAACCATGTTAGAGTCAGGCAAATGCAGTGGCGTCACTAGGGGGGTGCGGGGGGTGCGGACCGCACCGGGTGACACCCTCACATGGGGGTGACACCATGCTGCTCCCCGGCGCTGTAGACCTACAGCAGCTGGCTCCGTCAGATAGTTTGAGTGCAGAGTGCAGTTTTCTCCCTTTCTGCTTTGTATCCGTCAGATAGTTAACAGTTAAATCTGTCTCTCCTCTCAGAGTCCATGAGGTGCTACAATGTTGCAATCTGCTGCGACGGACCCGGCGCACCCCGGGCCCTCGGCGCGGTTGTCAATCACTGAAGACTTCCTACCCTTGGCTCAACAGAGCAGAGGCAGGAGAGATTATTGGATGTTGGGACCTCAATTCCGGTTGCCTCCAGAACACAGGAAGTCATTAGAAGTGGCGGGGAACTGGAGAGAGGCAGAGAGTCAAGCTTCTGCTGCCTCGGGGCCTAGGGTGCGTTTAAAAATGTAATTATTACCTCGGCGCCCCACACCTGTCCATGACTGACTCTCAGCATGGGCCGCCCGCGCATCAGGCAGTGTAAACATCCATATTGCAGCAGTGGGAGACTGGAGACCCCCCTGCAGCTCAGTGACGTGATTCCGAGACGAGCGAATGAGAGATAGAAGTAAGTAATGGCCAGGTCTAAGCGGCGCTATTACTATTAGAACCTTGAAGTGTGTCGTTTCCTCCACTCTGCCTTAATGCACTTAGCAGATGAAAGTATGTGGACAGTGAGGATACGGGCCTCCTTTGTAGTGTACGCACCTCAAGCTGCCTAAGCAATGACCCCACTGCCCCTCCCCTGAGATCATTAGAGCCCTTTCAAAGGGTCCACTTGGCCCGTGTACGCATCTTTGCAGTGTCTCGCACTTAGCCCTGCGGGTAGTGGAACACCCTCAAAGTGCCCACGTGACTAGGTACTCGGCAGGGCCTTTTATGATACAACCCCATGTGCAGGATGGCGTTATCTATAAGCTCCACAGCTCCTTCCTTAACACCAGAGCCCTTTCTTGGTCCCTCAAGACAAGTTCTGCAGACACACCCATCTTGGTCCGTGTATGCCGAGGGCAGAGAGAGAAATGGAGCTAGAGGGAGTAAGACAGAGAAAGAGAGAGAGCTAGAGTGAGAAAGACAGAGAGAGAGGGAGCTAGAGGGAGTAAGACAGAGAGGGAGACAGAGGGAGCTAGAGGCAGTAAGACAGAGAGAGAGGGAGCTAGACAGAGAGAGGGAGATAGAGGGAGTAAGATAGAGAGAAAGGGAGCTGGAGGAAGCAAGACAGAGAGAGAGGGAGCTAGAGGGAATAAGAGAGAGGGAGCTAGAGGGAGCAAGACAGAGAAAGAGGGAGCTAGAGGGAGTAAGACAGAGAGAGGGAGCTAGAGGGAGTAAGACAGAGAGAGAGGCAGAAAGAGGGAGCTAGAGGGAGTAAGACCGAGAGAGAGGCAGAAAGAGGGAGCTAGAGGGAGTAAGACAGAGAGAGAGAGAAGGAGCTAGACAGAGGGAGAGGGAGCTAGAGGGAGTAAGACAGAGAGAAAGGGAGCTAGAGGGAGTAAGACAGAGAGAGAGGGAGACAGAGGGAGCTAGAGGGAGGGAGAAGGAGACTGAGGGAGTAAGAGAGAGAGAGGGAGCAAGACAGAGTGAGAGGGAGCTAGAGGGAGTAAGACAGAGAGAGAGAGAGCTAGAGGGAGCTAGAGCGAGCAAGACAGAGAGAGGGAGCTAGAGGGAGTAAGAGAGAGAGAGGGAGCTAGATGGAGCAAGACAGAGAGAGGGAGCTAGAGGGACTAAGACGGAGAGAGAGGGAGCTAGAGGGAGTAAGACAGAGAGAGAGGGAGCTAGACAGAGCAAGACAGAGAGAGGTAGCTAGAGGGAGCAAGACAGAGGGAGCTAGAGGGAGTAAGAGAGAGGGAGCTAGAGGGAGTAAGACAGAGAGAGAGGGAGCTAGAGGGAGTGAGACAGAGCGAGAGGGAGCTAGAGGGAGTAAGACAGAGAGAGAGGAAGACAGGGAGCTAGAGGGAGTAAGAGAGAGAGAGGGAGCTAGAGGGAGCAAGACAGAGAGAGGGAGCTAGAGGGACTAAGACGGAGAGAGAGGGAGCTAGAGGGAGTAAGACAGAGAGAGAGGGAGCTAGACAGAGCAAGACAGAGAGAGGTAGCTAGAGGGAGCAAGACAGAGGGAGCTAGAGGGAGTAAGAGAGAGGGAGCTAGAGGGAGTAAGACAGAGAGAGAGGGAGCTAGAGGGAGTGAGACAGAGCGAGAGGGAGCTAGAGGGAGTAAGACAGAGAGAGAGGGAGACAGGGAGCTAGAGGGAGTAAAACAGAGAGATGGAGCTAGATGGGAGCAAGACAGAGAGAGGGAGCTAGAGGGAGTAAGACCGGGAGAGTGAGCTAGAGGGAGTAAGACAGAGAGAGAGGGGGCTAGAGGGCTTTCCCCTTCTCCCCATCTCCCCTCAGTCTGTGCACCTGTTCTCAGCGCCGGGACACCCCTTTGCCGGGGTAGCTGTTGCGCTTCACCAAATCCTGAAATAGAAAAATAGAAATAGGGAGTAAGACAGAGAGAGAGGGAGACAGAGGGAGCTAGAGGGAGTAAAACAGAGAGGGAGCTAGAGGGAGCAAGACAGAGGGAGCGAGAGGGAGTAAGAGAGAGGGAGCTAGAGGGAGTAAGACAGAAAGAGAGTGAGACAGAGGGAGCTAGAGGGAGCAAGAGAGAGGGAGGAGACTGAGGGAGTAAGAGAGAGAGAGGGAGCAAGACAGAGTGAGAGGGAGCTAGAGGGAGTAAGAGAGAGAGAGGGAGCTAGAGGGAGCAAGACAGAGAGGGAGCTAGAGGGACTAAGACGGAGAGAGAGGGAGCTAGAGGGAGTAAGACAGAGAGAGAGGGAGCTAGATGGAGCAAGACAGAGAGAGGTAGCTAGCGGGAGCAAGACAGAGAGGGAGCTAGAGGGAGTAAGAGAGAGGGAGCTAGAGGGAGTAAGACAGAGAGAGGGAGCTAAGGGAGTAAGACAGAGAGAGAGGGAGCTAGAGGGAGTAAGACAGAGAGGGAGACAGAGAGAGCTAGAGGGAGTAAGACAGGGAGAGAGGGAGCTAGACAGAGAGAGGGAGCTAGAGGGATTAAGATAGAGAGAGAGAGGGAGCTAGAGGGAGCAAGACAGAGGGAGAGGGAGCTAGAGGGAGTAAGAGAGAGATAGAGGGAGCTAGAGAGAGCTAGACAGAGAGAGGGAGCTAGAGGGAGTAAGCCAGAGAGAGAGGGAGGTAGAGGGAGTAAGACAGAGAGAGAGGGAGTAAGACAGAGAGGAAGACAGAGGGAGCTAGAGGGAGCAAGACAGAGAGAGAGGGAGCTAGACAGAGAGAGGGAGTAAGAGAGAGAGAGGGAGCAAGCCAGAGTGAAAGGGAGCTAGAGGGAGTAAGACAGAGAGAGAGAGAGCTAGAGGGAGCAAAACAGAGAGAGAGGGGGCTAGAGGGAGTAAGAGAGAGAGAAGGAGCTAGAGGGAGTAAGAGAGAGGGGGCTAGAGGGAGTAAGACAGAGAGAGGAAGTTAGAGGGAGTAAGGCAGAGAGAGGGAGCTAGAGGGAGCAAGACAGAGAGAGAGAGGGAGCTAGAGGGAGTAAAACAGAGAGAGGGAGCTAGAGGGAGCAAGACAGAGAGATAGGGAGCTAGAGGGAGTAAAAGAGAGAGAAGGAGCTAGAGGGAGTAAGAGAGAGAGAGCAGGAGCTAGAGGGAGTAAGACAGAGAGAGGGAGCTAGAAGCAGCAAGAGAGGGAGAGAGGGAGCTAGGGGGGGCAAGACAGAGAGGGAGCTAGAGGGAGTAAGACAGAGGGAGAGGGAGCTAGAGGGAGTAAGACAGAGAGAGAGAGGGAGCTAGAGGGAGTAAGACCGAGAGGGAGCTAGAGAGGGAGCTAGACAGAGAGAGGGAGCTAGAGGGAGTAAGACAGAGAGAGAGAGGGAGACAGAGGGAGCTAGAGAGGGAGCTAGAGGGAACTAGACAGAGAGAGGGAGCTAGAGGGAGTAAGACCGTACCTAGCGCCGTACATTTCCGACAGAGGTGGTCCATGCGGTAAGTTGTGAGGGGGTGACACCATGAGTTACCCGCACCGGGTGACACCAACCCCAGTGACGCCACTGGGCAAATGCTTTCTAGTTTGTCATTTTCTCCGTTAGTATAAGGGCGTGACCAATTAAACTAACAACCCGGCAGTTTTACCGCCTGACCTTGAGATGGCAGCCATCGACGATAGCTTGCACAGGCACCAGAAGAATGTTTATATAGCAGAATCATAAGGAAAAAGCTTGCCGAGAACTGAAATGGATTCGGAATTAAATCTAGAGCATTCTTCAAAAATTACAATTTCAGACCAATACGTCATTAAACAAAATGTTGGGATCTTTTACAGCTATTTTTTTGGAAAATAAAAATATAAAGAGCACATTGTTTCCATATTGCTAGTACTGGAGAGTACTGTATTAGTAATGACACGTTGGTTAACAGAAGACTTACTCAAGAGTGTTACAAGTAGTAAATCTGAAGATGGCTGACGGCTGAGAATTTCCCTGCCTTCACATCAGTGCGTGGTGCAGAGTTTTAAACCGGGGGGAGGGGGGCGGGAGAGGACACGGACGGCGGGAGACACCGGAGCAGGAAGGCGGGTGCCGGCAATGCCGGCTGTTCATTGAGAGGGACGAGGGGATGTGGGCGGGAGAGGACACGGACGGCGGGAGACACCGGAGCAGGAAGGCGTGTGCCGGCAATGCCGGAACAGATTCGGGGGCGTTCCCGGCTTTTGGCTGACGTCGCGTGACGTCGGCAAAAGCCAAAGAATCTCAGGAACGCCCCCGAATCTGGTCCGGCATTGACGGACAGGCCCCTCGTCCAATGGCTAGGCTCCATTTATGGAGCCAGCCAATAAATGACGAGGGCCGACCCAAACCCACACTACAGTACTCATTAGGTTTTCGCCTGCGTGAAAAAGCTGCGCAGAGCGCAGCTTTCGCCAGGCAAAACCTAAAAAGACTCTGAAAGGGAAGTTGCTAGTGTGGAGTGCGCCCCCCCCCCTGAGATGGTGTCACGCCCCCCTGGGATCCCTGGGGGGGCGAGCCCCACAGATTGAAGAACTCTGGCGTAGGGCAACGCAGCAAGAAGACTTGCGGCGCTGCCCTACGCCAATGCCTCATAAATGAGGCCCTTTGTTTTTAGCCACACCTTTGACCACACCCCCAACCACTGACCCTTGGTTTGCTAAACACGGTTTCATTTATTTCCCCAATGTATAAATGATTTGCTGTGGGAATTGTGGGCGTTTATGGTTGTCGAGAGTTGTCAATGATGAGGAGTACCAAGTTCTAGAATTTTTTTGTCAAGAAGGGGTCCTTACGCCTAAAAGTTTTTGACAGGGGAGTCTCGGCATCAAAAAGTTTGAAGACCTCTGGTTTAGAGTGATTCATTTAATTACAGCCAGTACCAGCTCCCAAGATTAACCAGTTGCACACATTTACATTTCTTCCAGGCAGCATCACCCTGGCAGGAAGTCTTGTTTAGCTGTCTGCCCGTCTTCGGTTTCACAGCACAAGAGACTCCCTGAATGGCACTCCTGCTGAAGCATTTAAACTATCGGAATTAGCAGTCCGAGGACGGTTGTCTTTTACAATAAGTAGTGGAAAGGTTTCCCAAAAATCAAAAAAGTATGGGCACATCATGCCCCTCCAATCCCACCAACTTCTTTCTCTGCCTTTAGGTGACATCATAGGAAGCATCATTGTGACCTCAGATGCTGAGGACATCCAAGGAAACAGTCTAAGACATTTAAATATTCCCCACTCGCATGTCTGCCAATGCGCCGTCATATAGTTGTTATCAATTCTCCATTTTGAGTTGCTGAGGCCTAGGCATGAGTCATGTCAACCATGTGAGAAAGGGAAGGCAACCAACAAATACAGTTAGCATGAGAGAATACAATGATTCTTTTTAAGGCTCCCAGGTTTCCATGCTGACTGTTTTTTACAGATAAATACAAACAAAAAGTAATGTGTTTCCTGTCTGTATTTATATTTAAAAGCAGAAAAATACAGAAAATTGTGCTTCTTGTGAATGACTTTAGACCCTGTCCTTCATGAATTCCGAGCCAACATCTGAGGAAATAGAAAGCGTGAGGAGTTAAAAATACAGGATGAGGTTTCCTTAAATACAGGTATATGCTAATATTTATCTGTGGGTTAGTGTTTTGCTATACTGGCTGCTTAATTTTCTAAAATGCAACAGGCATCAAAGTACGAGTGCATATTTATCCGTTAAATAAATGTGGAAATATATCATGTTACTACTACCCCATGTATTCTTAAAATACAAAATAAATATGGATAAAAATAATACCAAGAAGATGACCAAAAACGAAATATGGATACATACAGATGGAAATGTTAAAAAAAGAAATACCATAAAACTGAAGCCCTAATTATAATACTGTTATATATGTGGCTCTCACTACAAGTAAATACAGCCACCTACTGTTCTTTAATTATTACGGATCACAGAGATGAAAAGGGTTATCGTATAATGTGTATATATGTTGTATGCATGCATGAAGCGCTAAATTTATCTGCACCAACCTCACATGCCTTGACATAACCTCTTGGGCTCAGGTCGTGTCACACAAAAAGCATACGTTCACATACCAACATATAGCCCCAGGTGCCCACATGCAGCATCATGTACCCAAATACATCATTGCATTCCCAAATACAGCATCACCTGTCCACGCCCATCCTCATGTGTCAAGCTATGGCCTCCTTTGCTCTTTATAACCGCATGTGCCCAGGTACCGCCTCAAAAGCGCAGCCTCTGATGCCTAGTACAGTGTCTTATGATTGGGCACAACATTAAGTGACAATCAAGAGTCTCATATCATCTCATGAGCTTTGTATACGTCATGTGGCAATGCGCCCTGGTAGGAGGGAGTGAACCTCGCGTGGCTTTGGTTGCCGAGTCCAGCCATATCTTCTCTGTCCCAGGCTCATGATTGTCATTATTGTCATTAACCCTGTTCTTCTTATTACCACTACTGATCATTCTGCCACTCTGACATTGCCCCAGTAGACCGCAGGTCAGGGACAGCCGGTGCCTTTTAAAGAGTGGGGATGCTTTAAACATTTTTGACAGTGAAGATTTTGGATTCCAGTCCTGTCCAGTCCAGTCCTGGTACTCTTATTCACTGTTCTGCAGCATGTAGATTGGGCTGACAAGACAGGGTAACCAGAGTCCACTCTACAAGCAAATCATTTCCTCTCCACTTTCCATGTCCGCTTTCAAAATTTGCATAAGACCCCTCCATGAGCATTTAAAGAGAACATCATGGGTTTGGGTTTCTTGCCTCTGCCAATAACATCAATACACTAGAGACCTGGCTATAAGAGAGTTTGTTCAATGTCAGTCTTAGGACCTGCTTTTAACGTGGGGATACCTATCTCTGCCCGCTCTCTGGCACCCTGTCCAATGTATTGCAGTCCCAGTACTCTCAAATCAATTTTTTTTAAACGAAGAACTGCTGTCAGTCAAGCCACCCAACTGTGCATTTCCTCCCCCACAGCATGTGAGTAAAGAACATTTACTGAAAATAAGTGAAAGAGTGAGAGGGCACCTCACGTATGCACCACCAGGGAGGCTACCAGCAGGTTCTCGCCAGTATGCCCACGTATATCATCATCAGTTGCCCGCTCACAGAAATAAAGAAAGCGGACCCGATTCACAGAACTAACTTAAGACAAAATCCTAAACTTACAACCATTTTCGTATTCACAGAAGGCACTTACTCATTTTGGTATTCACAAAAGTTAGGAGTCCTAACTTTAGGACTCCTAAATGCCTTCTGTGAATACAGAAAGTCTTAAAATTAGGATTTTTCTCAATTTAGTAGTAGTAAAGTTAGGACTCCTAACTTTAGGACTCCTAAATGCCTTCTGTGAATACCGAAAGTCTTAAAATTAGGATTTTTCTCAATTTAGTAGTAGTAAAGTTAGGACTCCTAACTTTAGGACTCCTAAATGCCTTCTGTGAATACCGAAAGACTTAAAATTAGGATTTTCCTCAGTTTAGTAGTAGTAAAGTTGAGAAAAATCCTAATTTTGAGACTTTCGGTATTCACAGAAGGCATTTAGGAGTCCTAAAGTTAGGAGTCCTAACTTCTGTGAATACCGAAATGAGTAAGTGCCTTCTGTGAATACCAAAATGAGTAAGTGTGTCTTGTGAATACCAAAATGGTAGTAAGTTTAGGATTTTGTCTTAAGTTAGTTCTGTGAATCTGGCCCAGTGTGTCCAATAGAAAGATAAAAGGAGCAGAAAGAATTAACTGTCCCAAAACATAAATCCTGTGATATGCAGAGAACAGTGTGTTCCATGCAATTAAAATTGAGTTAAGACTCACTAGTTCAGGAAGCACTACCGTTGCTTATCGTTCCACCGCACCCACATCTACACCGAGCAGTGTCTTATCCCTGCTTTGATAAGAGACCAGAGCCTTTCGTCCTTCCGCAAAGAACTAAAAACCTTCCTCTTCATAAACGAACTCATCCCCAGCCCCTCAGAATACTATGCCCTCTACTCAGCGCTTGGACGCCCTCGGGCAGCAGCCGCGCTATACAAATCCCCTTTTCATTTCATTTCATAAGCAACCCCAAGCCCGGACGAATTTGCCACACATAAGTAATTGGCAATGAAACAACTTGGCCTTCTTGAAAAAGGTTAGCAACATGCAGTGCTTTTAACCCGAGTAAGCTCACATTTGCAAATAAAGAGGGCAACCTAATGGTGAGTCTTAACTCGATTTCAATTGCATGGAACACACGGTTCTCTACATATCACGGGGTTTATGTTTTGGGACAGTTAATTCTTTCTTTTTGCTCCTTTTATCTTTCTATTGGACACTATTTCTTTATTTCTGTGAGTGGACAACAGGTGATGATATACGTGCAAATGCTTGTTTCGCAGGCAATCAATTTGAACATATGGGTCCCAATTTACAAACGTATGGGTGTAGAATGGATTTTGCCTACTTTTTGCTATTCAGTAATATTCCCAGGAATTTGCCTGGAAAGCTGTGCCAGGTGTAGGTTTTCAGGTGTACCCTTCGGTTGGTCAGATGAATTTTCCAGAGGGTTCCTATTCAGATTTTTGCAGATATCTGAATAGTGCAGCACTCCACAGGAGCTAAGTGGATCCCCTGTGCAAATTCACATTTGTTTTTCTCTGCTGCGAAAATATGTTTCTTGGTGATAAAGATGTTCCACTCCACCCCCTCCACACCTGACAGGTCCCTTTCGTGTTTTTCAAACAGAAAATCCCAAATGGTATTTTCTTTTTGAAAATAAAAAATGCAATGCTCCCCTAACCATGGGAGTCCTCCACCATGGAGAGGGGAGCGTTTAGCAGTTTTTTCTGCCCCTTATCGCCAGATTTTTCCTATTGGTGATGGGCAGTGAAAACTGACCTCTAATCCCTCCCATTTAAATTAGGTGGGTGGAATGGCAGGTCAGCCTCGACCAGCCAGTGCTCAATTTGAGCCGGTGGTTTCCGGTGCTTGGCACTAGCACTTATTTGTCAACAACGGCACTTATGAAAGCCTGCCACATGGTGGCGCTGTTGATCTAATTTAGGTATGAACACAACAACTGTTGTTTATTAATCCAATTTACAATAAAAATGACTAATACCCGCCGCCAAAGCCAATCATTTAACTTGGTGGGCCTGGAATAGTCTGAAGTCATACTTGAAAGAGTGCGTCGTTCAGTAGTTGTGTTGGTTCTGTCATTGCATGGCTGGAAGGGGCAATGGGTGGTGCAAGCTGCAGTGGCCTCCTTGCAAGAGCCCTGGCACTTATAATTCTACAAATTGACTACTGTCGACAGCCCTTACTTTAGAGAGCCGTTGGAGGGGATTAATCACAGCAGAAACAGACTAATCTCTGTCGCAGGACTTGCTCCGCTGTGATTAACCCTAAGGTCCATTGGCATTTAAATTCAGCGGGAGGACCGCGTAATTGGCAGTGAGTATACTCCTTCACCATTGCGACAGAGTATCCTTTTCTCCAAGAATTAAATCAGCCCCTTAGTAACTAATTCTAATCTCAAAGTAGATACTTAGGAACTGATTACGACTTAGCTGGAATTCAATGCGGAGATTCTCAGCTGCCGGAGTTACCATTAATGGCCGGTGCCTCCACGTAGAATTCAACCTAACACAAGTTAGACCCCTTGGATGCAGAATAACTGTGCAGACAAAGAATTGCCTTGTAACATTTTGTATGATACTCTCTATTTTGAGAAGGTTAACACTCCCATTTACCATTTCCACTATAATAATTCCTATTTATAAAGCTCAAACATATCACCCCCTTAAAGGTTTGAAGGTGCGATGGGCCATCGGGGGAGATTAAGTGAGCTATTGCCCATAGTCACATGATGCTGAGCTGAGCTGCTGCCGGGGATCAAACTGTGAGCCCCAAGCTCCGGAGTCAGCTGCTCTGGCTGCTGCGCCACACCTCTCCCACTGAGCAAGTTTTAAATGGGAGCATGGCAATGAGCGAGAGACAGCCAAAGCCTCATGTGATTTTACAGGCCAGAGTTTCTGGCCAGTAAAATCATGACCCTGTGTTCCCATAGCTAGTAAAAGCAGGAGCGAGAACACTGAGCCATCCGTAATTAGGTGGCGCAGTATCCCACCCAGGGAGTCTGCTCCAATTGATTGGTTACCATGGCCTAAGAGTCTGCATTCATGAATAAGGCTTTGCAATAGTTCTCTTCTTATCATGGTGAGTGCAGCCAGTTGTTATTGACTTGCCACAGCTGCCTTTCTGTATTCTATTCTACACGCCCCCTGCCTGCCAGAATAAATGAACTAATGATGACATTTCTATTGTGCCTGGTATCTGGAAGGGCTGCTGGCTGCAGATCAGCTCAGTCATCTAGAACAGGTGCAATTAGAGACATTTTTGAAGGCTCTCAAGGTTGCCAGGTGCTGAAAGCCTAAGGAGACTGCCAAGAATAGTCGAAAATGACTATTCGAGGTAATCAAACAAGCCGGCAACCCTTCATACGGCTTCATCCCAAGTCTTCAGAGGCCCTTCGCACATACTCCATGGAACAAGACCTTAGAGGAGAAGCCACCTTGCTCTGCTCTGCAGCCTTTGAACTCTTTCTCCCCACTCTCAGAAAACAATCTACTACTAACTTTATCTAAGGTGAAACCCTCAAACCATCAGCAAATCCCTAGCCAAACTGCTTCTCTCTCTATGGACTACCCTGGTCACCTCCTGCCTTTAACAGGGTTGTGGTCCCTGACAGTCTAAATGTCGGACAAATCCCTTCTCTCCTAAAGCTTCTCTCCTGAAACCAATCATTGGATCCCAACGACTTTAAGAACTTCCATGCAGTCTCCACCCTGTCCCTCCTAGGCAAGGTGATAGAAATGTTTATGTTATTGACATTTGTAGAGCACAACTGTTACCCGAAGGTGTCCGGGCGCTGAAAGGTTGGGGCCTTCCATCTGCCATCACACACCGTTCGATCCGGCTTCCATCAGAGACACAGCACTGAGACTGCAAATCTGCAGACTCTGGACGAAGCTTTCGGAAGAAGCCCTAAGAACCAGCTTCATCCGTTATTCAGAATGCCAACTCACTGGGTTTCACCCTCAACAGTCATCGCAACCTCCAGAGTCCTATCTCATCCATGGCTAAGAGTGCCCGGTTCCAGCTGAGGCTGTTATGGGGAATCAGGAACTTCCTCCCAAAACAGACCCTAAATTCAGCTGTCCAGACACTGGTTCTTTTCAGACTTGACTGCAGCATCCCACCCCTCTCAGGCATCCCCAAAGCTCCCCTGGGACTGCTCAGAGCCGCCCATCATGCTGCAGCCTGCTTTTCCTTCTCTTTGAACTCCCCACCTTCAGTTGGAAGCCTTACATCAACCAATCCTTCTCTGGCAGTGCCACAAGAATATGGAACTTCAGGGGTGCAGCAAGGGGGGGGGTGCACCCCGGGCGGCACAACGCGTTGCGGGAATCAATCAATCAATCAATCAAAGCATTTATATAGCGCACTACTCACACGGAGGGTCTCAAGGCGCTAGAGGGGGGGGGGGGGGGTCCGCTACTGCTCGAACAGCCAGGTCTTGAGCTGCTTCCTGAAGGCGAGGTGGTCCTGGGTCAGGCGGAGGTGGGTCGGGACGGAGTTCCAAGTCTTGGCGGCCAGGTAGGAGAAGGACCTTCCTCCTGTGGTGGCTCTTCGAATGCGGGGGACGGCGGCGAGGGCGTGGCCGGTCGATCGAAGCTGGCGTGTGGGAGCGTAGAAGTTGAGGCGGCTGTTGAGGTATCCTGGGCCTTGGTTGTGTAGGGCTTTGTGTGCGTGGGTGAGGAGACGGAAGGTGATTCTCTTGTTGACCGGGAGCCAGTGCAGTTCTCTCAGGTGTCCGGAGATGTGGCTGGAACGGAGCATGTCCAGGATGAGTCGTGCTGAGGCGTTCTGAATCCGCTGGAGTCTCTTCTGGAGTTTGGCTGTGGTTCCGGCGTAGAGGGAGTTGCCGTAGTCCAGACGGCTGGTGACGAGGGCCTGGGTGACCGTCTTCCTGGTCTCGGTGGGGATCCACCGGAAGATCTTACGTAGCATGCACAGGATGTTGAAGCACGACGAGGAGACGGCGTTGACTTGTCTGGTCATGGAGAGGGAGGAGTCCAGGATGAAGCCCAGGTTGCGTGCGTGGTCTGTTGGTTTGGGTGCGCTGCCCAGGGCGGGGGGCCACCAGGAGTCATCCCAGGCGGAGGGTGAAGATCCCAGGATGAGGACTTCCGTCTTGTCCGAGTTCAGTTTCAGGCGGCTGTACATCATCCACTTGGCTACGTCTGTCATCCCTTTGTGTAGGTTGGCTCTGGCGGTGGCGGGTCGTTGGTGAGGGAGAGGATCAGCTGGGTGTCGTCGGCGTAGGAGATGATGTTGAGGTTGTGTTGGCATGCGATGGCTGCGAGGGGGCTCATGTAGACGTTGAAGAGGGTTGGGCTGAGCGAGGAGCCTTGAGGAACGCCGCAGATGACTTCGGTGGCTTCTGATCTGAACAGGGGGAGGAGGACTCTCTGTGTCCTTCCGGCGAGGAACGAGATGATCCATTCCAGTGCCTTCTCCTGGATTCCGACATTGCTGAGGCGCATCACTAGGGTACGGTGGCAGACAGTGTCGAAGGCCGCGGAGAGGTCTAGGAGGATGAGGGCCGCTGTTTCTCCTTTGTCGAGCAGGGCTCGGATGTCATCGGTGGCTGCGATCAGGGCGGTCTTGGTGCTGTGGTTGGCCCGGAAGCCAGACTGCGAGAGGTCGAGGGATCCGTTCGTCTCGAGGAAGGCGGCCAGCTGCTTGTTGACGGTCTGCTCCATGACTTTTGCAGGAAACGGGAGCAGCGAGATGGGGCGGTTGTTCTTGAGGTCGGTGGGGTCGGCTGATGGCTTCTTTAGTAGAGCGCTGAGTTCGGCGTGCTTCCAGCTCTCCGGGAAGGTAGCGGTGTCGAAGGAGGTGTTGATGATGTCCCGCAGGTGGGGTGCGATGACAGCGTCGGCCTTGTTGAAGACGTGGTGAGGGCAGGGGTCGGTCGGAGATCCGGTGTGGATGGAGTTCATCGTGAGGATGGTGTCTTCGGTGCTGATCGGGGTCCAGGCGCGGAGGGTGGTGGTGGGGGGCGGTGGTTCAGTCGTGGCGTGCGTCGGTTGAGTGCTGAAGCTCTTGTGTATGTCCGCGATCTTGTTGTGGAAGTAGGAGGCGAGGGAGTTGCAGAGGTCTTGCGAAGAGGTGATGTCGTTGTTTCGGGCGTTGGGGTTGGAGAGCTTTTTCACGATGTTGAAGAGTTCCTTGCTGTTGTGGGCGTTGTTGTCCAGTCGTTCCTTGAATGCAGTTTTCTTGGTGGCATGGATCAGTTGGTGGTGTTTTCGGGTGGCGAGCTTGAGGTCAGTCATGTTGTTCGGTGTTGGGTCTCTGCGCCAGGCTTTCTCGAGGGCTCGGCAGTTCTTCTTGGAGCTCTTGAGTTTGTCGGTAAACCATGGGGCTTTCTTGCTGCCGGGTCTGCTAGGCGGGGTCTTCAGAGGGGCGAGGTCGTCTGCGCAGTTGCTGATCCACTTCGCGAGGTTGGTGGCCGCCTGGCTTGGGTTCGTTGCGCTGGTGGGAGGGTTCATCTCAGGGAAGTCGCGAGCTGGTCGGCTGTGATCTTGTTCCAGCTTCTGCGTGCCACCCGTTGCTGGTGGTGGTGGATCGTGGTCCTTCTGAAGCTGAAGTGGACGCAGCTGTGGTCCGTCCAGTGGAGTCCGGTGGCGTGGCTGAAGGCGATGTCCTGGCTGGATGAGAACACGGGGTCGAGTGTGTGTCCGGCGTAGTGGGTGGGGGTGGTCACCAGCTGCTTGAGACCGAGGTTTGCGAGGTTGTCCAGCAGGGTGGTGGTGTTGCGGTCGTTGTTGTTCTCCAGGTGGAAGTTGAGGTCCCCGAGGAGGATGTAGTCAGCGGAGGGGAGGGCATGCGGGCGGATGAAGTCGGCGATGTCTTCGCTGAATTGTGTGCGTGGTCCCGGGGGTCTGTAGATGAGGGTGCCTCTGAGGGTGGTCTTGGGGTTGATGTGAATCTGGAAGTGCAGGTGTTCGGCGGGAGCGAGGGTGTCGTCGGTGTTGGTCGTGATGCGGATGGAGTTCCTGTGGATGATGGCGATGCCTCCTCCTGTCTGGTTGACGCGATCCCTCCGGATGATCTTGTAGCCGTCCGGGATGGCGATGGCGATGTTGGGCGCTGAGGAGGTGTTCATCCAGGTTTCCGTGAGGAAGGCGACGTCTGGGGCTGTGGTGTCGAGCAGGTTCCCGAGCTCGACGGCCTGTCTGTGGATGGAGCGGGTGTTGAGCAGGATGCACTTGAAGTGGTTGCTGCTGGTGCTCGGCTTGGTCGGTGCTGGTGTAGTGCAGGTCCGGATGCAGGTGAACTTGCAGGAGTGGCAGCAGAAGGGTCCGTGGGTGCGTCTCGGAGTGGCTCGATAGCAGCCCGGGATTCGACCGGCGTTGAGTGCGTAGAGTTCGGTGTCGTCGTAGGTCTAGCGGGTAGGCTGGTGTCTGCGGGAGCCAGGGGTCCTGGCACTGGGCGCGGTCCAGGCGCGGACGGGCGCAGACGGGCTTACCTTTGGCGCGCCTTCGGCGCACAATCGGCGCGCCCGCTGCGCGTGCGCACGGTCGCCATTTATGGCGAAGTGCAGGGAGGGAGGAGCAGCTGGGAGGCGGGAGCGGGGAGGGCACAGAGGGAAGGGGGCGTGTCCACACTCCCGGCGGCGGGAAGCGGGAAGCGGGGAGCGGGGCGGGTGGGCGCAGGGGAGACTGCACAGGGGGGCAACAGCACAACAACGCAAGAAAAAGGCAGATAAAAATACAATTACAATTACAATACCAAATACAGTACAATATCAAACAAATGCAACAGCACAGCAACGCAAGAAAAAGGCAGATAAAAATACAATTACAATACCAAATACAGTACAATATCAAACAAATGCAATCGCACAGCAACGCAAGAAAAAGGCAGATAAAAATACAATTACAATACCAAATACAGTACAATATCAAACAAATGCGGGATAACAACGAGAGGCGGGGGCGTGGCCAGAAGGAGGGAAGGCTTCAGCGAGGCTGAGAGCAGCGGCAGGCGGGGTGCACACGCGACAGCTGGTGGCCGTGCGGCGCGGGGGTGTCCTAAGACTAGGTCACACCCTGGAAAATAAAATAATCGCCAGCCCCCATCCACCCATGCTCGTACATTTGCCCGCTAGGCGCCAAACGCAGTGACCGCCATGGGCGACACAACGTCTAGCTGCACCCCTGTGGAACTTCCTCCCTCTGAGCTTCGCCTGACCCCTGTCGCAACACCTTAAAAAAAGACCTCAAATCTCTTCTCTTTGAAAGACACTTGGGCTAAACTCCTCTCTCCTTCCCCTATCAGTGGGTGCGTTTCACCTTCACTGCAGGAGCCATTGACAAACCTTTCATTGTACAATGTCCTTCCATTGCCTCATAGTGCCTGCTTTTAAATGCTGTGTCAGGTTATGATTATGTGTAAAGCACTCTACCCCTCAAGAAGAGGATCCTGGCTCCCATTCCTTCTTGGTTAAATCTTTTTATCATCACTTGTGGTTGATATATTTCGATTTGTAATGTATGGTAAAGCGCTCTGATGCCTGCAGGTCAAGACAGCGCTATATAAAATCACAAAAATAAATTAAATATAAACTGTAAACACTCTGCCTCCTAACTCTTGAGCTAAATGTGGGGCCACGCATCCTGGCGATAAGTCAGGGCATAGGTAGACATCCCATATATATCCCATAGATATGGATGCGCATATGGGCAGCCTTGGCATGCTGGTGGTAGTGGGCTGGCTCCAATGACAAAAGGCTGCCATGAAATACCGGATGCCATTTTTGACATATGGGGCAGCCATGCTGTATGGACGGCTCCATTGGCTAAATGTTGGCGCTTGCATAATGTAGGGCATTCCCGGCATAAGGGGACAATGGCATACTGTAGGCAAATCTTGGCACAAAGTGGCTCCCTTGACAAAATGAATGAAAGAAAACAATTTTTGATATAGGGGGCACTCTTAGCAAATTTTGGAAAATAAATGCGGCAAACTATTGGGGAGTGTCTGGGTTTACTGACTTGGCACATCATGAAAGTTCTTAAAGATTTCATGAGTGGTCCTTCGGAGCCATGTTTTTTTTGCACATTTTTATGAAATGTGTGGATTAAAGTGTACTGTTTGACTCCTTTTTTCCCCATAATGTTCTTGAGTGGAGAAACCATAAAAACCCTCCTCAAGGAAGTCATATTTGCTTCACTTGCTTGGATTTGGGGGATAAGCGCTATGCCCCATCACTTTGAAAGATTACCAGCCGTCACTTGTGATTATAACTTGGCAACATTCACCTAATTTGCTTTACAGAAATTATGTGAAATGCCTCCAAAATTATGCAAAATTATGGGTTATGCACAATGTCAGCTTTGCACTCTTTTTTTGTCCTCTCATTTATTTTTGGTGTAAAAGGCATTTTGTGCTAAAAAAATGGTGCAAAAGGATGCAAACAACAGGCATTTGTATGCGGATGGTTCCCATTTTCCCCACACACTCACAACAGACTTTTAAGGCTAGCGAAGGTTCAATTATGCAATTTGGCGTAAGGATGTAATATCAGGCGCTTTGCTTAACAACTGTAATGCGAAGTGCCAGAAACTGCGTGAGATTAAGCCCTGTGAATAACATTTTATCCAGGCCTAGTCGTGATAAGGAGGTCCATATTCGAATCTCATCATGGCCAACTCAGCCTTTCATCCTTCCGACGACGCACTTTAAAACTGAGATCTTGAGTGCCGTATGAAGCACAAGTTACTGTTTTGCATATTCTCGCGCTCCTGGCAGGGGTGTTTGGAGATTCAGCCCCGAAGGAACACTTAGCAAGTCTAGTGGGGACGCACACTTGGGGCAGTGATATTATTTAAATCCAGCTATGAATTAAAAAAAACACTTTCCAGGAAAGTTATAATATGTTTCCATGAGGAATTTGAGGCAATTTAGTGGCAAATTGGGCCTTTTTGGGCATATTAAAGCAGTAGCATTGGTCAAAAGGTTATAGGATTTATGACCTATTGTACAAGTGGCAGAGGAAAAATTCACCAAGTATTTTTAGGGAAATGCAGTGGCTAATCATAAGCACATTAGGCTAGTACGATTTAAAGACCCCTCTGCATGGAATGTATGATGTTACATCGCAGTTTTCACACTGCAATACGTTTACAATGCAGGCATTACAACGCAAGTCGTTACAACGACTTGCGCTGGAGGGCGCTGGATTTAGGAATAGCATGATTTACTATTCCAACTCCAGCCTACGTAACAGTAGGGAAGGTGTTGGAATAGTAAATCATACTATTCCTTAGTGTATAGCGACAACCAGCGCAAATCGTTGTAACGACTTGCGTTGAAATGTCTGCGTTGTAAGCGTATTGCAGTGTGAAGACCGCGATGTAACAGATATCTCCAATCTGCATGGGGCCTAGCTTGACCTGGCCAATCACATAGATCTGAAGGGACATTTATTTGACAGGGTTGAGTGTCACTTTTGTCCCACCCCCACATACCTGGCACTCACAAGAAACACACAAACAGCACTCACCCAGCACTCACACTCACAACAGGCACTCATACACATCAGGCACGAAAACACCTGAGCAGCATCAAGCAATTAAAGCCTGTGGCCTCCAAGCTGAACAGAGGTGTCTGCATTTAAGGGGATATTTACATAGAAATGCGCAGTGAGGTTCTTTAATTTCGAGTCCATTTTACATTTACCGCCATTTTGTGTTGCCTTTACACAGGCTGCTCGATTCACGAAGTGTCTCTGCCCCTTGGACTGCAACGTGTCAAAAACCCCCTCCGTCCTTGTCTTGAAACCCATCTCAGACACCAGCCGGCCTAACTAATCCTTGTCTGGACTACCTAATCTCTATATCAACTATCTGTTAGCCTTTAGTATTCTTCTCTTGCCGTATCTTATCTTTTGGCCTTCACCATTCTCTCCTTGTGTTTTCCCATTTCACAACCTTTCTTTCGAAGCATACAGACATGTCCTGCCATTGCAACACTGAACCATGGGTACCAGTATTGATTAACTCTGGGGGCTGGATAACAGACAAACATGTAAGCAGAGAGCATTCTGGTTGCACAACACCTTGTTTTCAAACTCTTCTGATTGGCTAAAACTTTGTACATTGGGTGTATGTTTGTACAGATGTATTTTGGTTATAAATGCTTGTGAGCCACGAAGTAAAGTGGCAGTCTCCTGAGAACCTACTTGATGTACTTCTTGGACAACTGCGCTTAGCTGCAGCTAATAAACTTGGTTTTCTACGCCAACAGAGCATTCCGTGTCTCTGTGCAACAAGGCAGGTGAAGATTTCAGGCGTGCCCTGTGCCGCCAGGCCCAAAGGCCCTGTTCTTCAGCAGCGCAGCTCTGCAAGCAACTTAGCTGCGCAGCATCATTTAAAAAACCCAGGGATCAGCTGCATTTACAAAAATATGGCGCACCCCTGTGTGTACCCTTGCGCTGGCGCTAAAAAAGCTGCCTAGTTCCTACACAGACACTCTTGCGCCATGGTGCCTGCGTTGCAGGAATGATTGTTTATGTGCAGGAAGGGACACCTCCCTGCGCAGAAACAATCTTTAAAGGAGATTTGCTCCTATGTGTGTTACAGAATGCAGCACACGTAGAAAGAGCAAAAACCATGAGCAATAATAGTATTCCTCCTCGTTGCGCCAATCTAGCGCCTGCTATTCAGTGGTGTTAGTTTCTGCCGCTGCCTCAGGTTTACACCTCCTTGTAAACACCACCTCCAATGGCGCAGCATCAAAAAGCAGTGGGTGTTGCAGTAGAATGCCCACAGCAACACCCATCGCATGCCACTTTCACGCGGATACCTGTGTGAAAGCATACAATATTTACAAAGCTGCGGTAAGCCACGCAAAGTCACTTAACGCCGCTTTGTAAATATGGTAAAGGGGATTGCGCCACCGAAGCATACTAAAAAGTGATGCTCTGGTGGCATAATGCCCTGTGACTATACCCATCAGGGCCTTACCCCCCAGAACTACCTGCGTGCTCCTACAACCTGTGAGGTGGTGAATGCTCACGGATCTCTGGAGTTCAGCTCTGAAGTTTTCATCTAGTCCTTGGCACCTTAGTGGACGGTTCATGGGAGACCAGCACCTCAGTGTCCAGTGAAAGCGACGGTTTGATATTTTTGCTGTTATTGATGTGGTTGTTTTTTTACATGTCGCCTTGAACATTGTAAAGCGCTCTGATACGTTCATGGGTCATGTTTGCACTATATAAAACTTTAAGAATAGAATAACGTTTCAGTGTTATTTTTTTGTCAGCAACATTTCATGTTTGTGAGTCTTCTGATGGACTCTCTTTGCAAACACAGGTGGTTCTGCGGATCTCAGTTTGAGCTTACCTGCACGTTTTGCTTTTGTCATTGGACGCACGAGCGTGTGCATCCGTGCATGCAATGTGCAGCTGTGTAAAGAAATAGAAGCGTCTTAATGTGTCACAAATGACACTCGGCCACTTGGCGCTATGAATAAGTTATAGCAGTGAGAGTTAACAGCTCACAGGTTTCTGGTGGCTGAGGAGAACACAGGCCTAGTCAGCGAAGGAACAAAATAGCAAGTGCTGGGATGCTGAAAATAGTGAAAGCTATTGTTTAGCAAGCAGCAGTCGTTGTGTCAGAAGAGTTCAGCAGGTTGTAACATAAGGCGAGGTGCAGATAAAGATGCACGTACCAGAAGCCACAGTCCTCCCTCGAAGGGGATGATCAGCAGAGCCACGCCGGAACCTCTCGCTCCAGCGTTCACTGTTGTGACGGAAAGGCCCTTACGTTTCCCCCCCGTCTACCACGTGCCATGCCATTAGGAATCCGCCATTTTGTTTCCCACCAGGTCTACTTAGAAGTACCAGACTCTCATAAGTACCTTCTCTGTGTTTAGCTTTCCAGTAGGTTCTTAGCCTTTTGGCTTCTGTGGACCCCCACTGACTTAATACTGGATGCTGGGGACCCCCACCTAAGCAATGTTTATGATTTGGAACCCTGAAACAGTACATACAAATACAGAGGCGAGCTTATATTAAAAAATCCCAAATAATGAAATATTTTATTAAATTCACAAACAAAAACATATCCGAATATTCAAATATTATTTTCAATGGGAATTTAATTTATTACCTTTCTTCCTCCAAATGCATACTCTTTTTTGGGCGTGTACCAGTTCTTCAAATGAGGCCACCAAGGATTACAACTAGATTCCTTTTGCTGCGCTTGCACTGCTCCCACTAATCAAGATAAGGACACCAACTTTTTTAGCCTCTAACTTCAAATTCCTTCACATTTACAGAGCGTTTTAAATATTTACAATTTCATGTTTTTAAAAAATATATATACTTAATAAATGTGCTAATATTATTTAATTTTGAAAACATTTGTTTGATCCTCAGAAAGAGTGTTGCAAACCTACAGGGCTCCATGGTTAAAAATCACTACCTCAAAAGTTTGTTTTTTATATTCAAGAACTGCAGAGGAAGATTGCTGTATTTTTTTGATTTGCAAGCTGGAGAGCTCTCATTTGTAATACAATTCTCAGCCAGGCCTGTGGGTCTGATACTTGTTTTTTTAAGCCAGGGACTTTCAAACTTTTCTGGACTTTCTTTCACATAGTGCCCTGCGACTAAATAGCGCAACAATGCGCTGTAAGAAATTTAGCAGCATAGGGCTGCGTCATAAAAAAAATGCAAGGATGCGCCGTATTGAAAAGAATATGCCACACCCCTGTGTTTTCCCTTGCGCCGGCACTAAAAAAGCTGCCTAGCACCAGCCTAGTCACCCTTGCACCGTGCAAGGGAGACGAGGTTCATATCACTATTACAGATAGAATGGGTGGCGGCTCGTTTTCTATTTCCCGGAAGTCATTGGCCATCTCCCCATAGGCAGGCCGCTCTTTCATTAATGGCAGCCCTACGGTAAGTTTCTGGTTGGGTTTTCTGGGAACCAATATTACAAGGGGGAATTAGGCTTGCTCTGCTGGGGAGATGTATGACGGTACGACGCGTACCGTCACAACACGTGCTTTTACAACGCGTCTTTAACAACGCAAGTCGTTACAACGACTAGCATTTGGGGGCCGCCGATAGTGAATAGTATAATTTACTATTCTAACACCAGTCCCCGTGGATACTAGGGAAGGTGTTGGAATAGTAAATATACTATTCTTTGTCCTCTAGCGCCCTCCAGCGCAAGTCATGGTTACGACTTGCATTGTAACGGACGTGTTCTAAAAGTACTGCTGGGTAAAATCCGCGTCGAAAAGGATGTTCCCCCTGCTGGGGTGTATATTAAGCCTAAAGCCAGGAAGAAGTCTAGTGGCGGACACAATATTATGATCTTGAGCATGGTCTGGGGACGACGGTCTCCGGTATCTCACCAGCTTTCTCTCACACTCGGACGAGATGCAAAGGTGGGTAAAGGCAGCATTATCAGTCTTGTATCGAAAAGAAAGATGCAAACGCTCTGTGTCTCCTAGCGAGGTGGAGGAGGACAATGTGCGGAAAGATGATGACCCGCCTCCCGCTTTACGATGAAGGACAGAATTAAGCTGGTGTTAGGCCATGTGCAGTCTAATGTAGGCTATGTGATCTACTTGACAATAAAGTGATTATGCCAGTCCTTGCGAAAGAAATGAGCTCTGGCGTCTATACAGTTCTATTCCTGGTTCCAGAACTGGTAGTTGAGTGCAGATTGGTGATCAACCTCAAAGGTTTGAATGAATGGACTGTACAACTTAATCTCAAGTTGTTAACTCTTCAACAAGTTACACAATGGCCATTCAAGGAGATTTCCTATCATCTTTTGACTTTCAGGATGTCTCTTTACGCCCCCGTTCACGGGACCTGTAGGACATTTCTCCAGTTACGGTGTATGGTCATCATTTTCAACTCATCGTATCGGGTCACTACATCAGGGGGTTTATGCGGATTCCTGTAGCTCAATGATACTGGCCCTCTCATGGTTGTTGGCTCAGAAGCCAACAACACGAGTGTGCTACGTGTTTCAAAGTCATGGTCTGTGGATCAATGTGAAGAAATCACACCTAATTGTCTCTACCGTCTAATCTCGGGAGTTCATCTATACCTGGCATGAGAGCAGCGTGGAGATTGACGTGAGTGGGCTGGCTTGATGCTCGCTCAAGCACAGGGAGTCAGCGCTGATTCCCCACCCGCCTGCGGAATAACGCTGGGTTGGAGAAACCTAAGTGCGTATGTTTGTTTGGTCCGCCTAAGACGGCTGGCCAAACAGACATGCGCACTTGTAGCAGTGCGTACCACTCCTCCTCCAAACCTCCCAGTGTCAATAAGGATGGCCAGGCCCCTCCCCACCCTTGAATCAGCATACTGGGCATAGCAACAAAACAAAATGTATAAGATGTTTTATCATCAGTTTATTTTGAGCCACTGGATTACACCGGTCCTCCAGCTCATTCCAGGATTCAAGGCACGTGGTGCAGTTTTATGTTGGATATGCTTTACGACTTGTCATTCAAAAAGAATGTGTTACTTGCTTGTATAGTCATACTCTTTGTTGAACAATGGTTCTGAAAGCAAAACACCAATGTTAGTCTACGTATTAGAACATTGGAATGTTGGGAGCTCCATTGCAGACAATGGAGTGCTCCCTGCTTCTACGGGCCGGTAAAGGCCCGCAGAGCAACATTCCAATGTTTTACAAATGCCTCTCGGAGCTCGAGGGGATTTATATCCCCTCGAACTTCGAGAACCCTTTGTTTAATTTGTTAGAACATTCTGCCCTCTAGTGGCAGAATGTTCTAATAGCCTTATAGCCCTTCGTAGCAGGGCTATATACCGGCTATTAAAGTCCTGCTGTCTCGTTAAAGTCCCTCGCCTTCGGCTCGGGCCTTTAACGATTCAGCGGGCCTTTAATAGCCGGTATAGCCCGCTACGGCGGGCTATAAGGCTATATTAAAATTATACGTGAATTTAGGTAAAACATGTTTTGAAGTTCTTTTGAACTAACATGAATCTAATAGCATCTTCCGTCAAATACGCGCGTTTGGGAGTTCCTACAAGCCATTGTCTGTAGACTCCAACAACAAAAAAGACAAGTTGTTTCCATAAAGTGTTACTCAAAAGACGCGGCTGGGCAGCGCCAGGCTCGTTAGAAAAGTAAACTAATAACCTCTCTGCTCCTGATTGCTGTGCACTGGGGGTAATCAGATACAGAACTTGTCCGTATGGTGTCAATATATCCCAGCTTGATACGCTATTGGAGGACGTCTGCCTCAAAAATGTACACATCTAAATGTGATCCATACATGGTGGCAAGCAGGGCCGGGTCTAGAATTTTTGGGGCCCTGAGCGAAGGGGACTGTGCGAGGCCCCTCTAATTTACATAAGTGACACCTTTAGGGGTCAGTAAGCTGCTTTGTGCACAATCCTCCTGGGCCCAGCTCCCCTCTCTGACACCTACAATCACCTCTTTCACAGCTCATATGGGCTGAAGCTGTGAGAAGAGCTGGGGGGCTGAGAGTTAAAACTGTGCAGACAGTAAAGTGCTGACAATGGGCGTCCCGCAGGGTCTCTCAATGGGCAGCCAAGCAGGAGGCCTAATTGCAGGACAAAATGCATCTCCTTGCAACTGGCACAAGATGAAGTGTCCCCCTCCACTAGTCCTCCCCACATCATCCCTGAGACGCCCAGGGAGTGGCCCCCTCCTGTAAGCCCAATTGCAAACAGACACCTTTCTTCAATGGGATCGGCAGGGGCACAGTTTGGTGGTGTGTTGCACTGGTACGGGGCCCCATGCTGGTGGCTGAGTACAAGGCCCTGGGCAACACCCATACTACCCATGCCTAGCGCCGGCCTTGGTGGAAAGAATTAAAGTTTCAGTGTCAGGAAATATGACTATTCCAAAACAATAAAAAAAATCGGTTTTCAAAGCAGCGTGAGGGCGCACACTTTAGAAGAATGCCGCACAACGTGCATCGTTTTTTAATGTTCACTGTCTTGGATCACAAAGCGACCGCTCAGTGCCACACTTATAATAAATGTATGATCTACAGAACTGCTGTGCTTTGCTGTTTCTTAATGGGCAATGGCACTGCCAGAGCCCCTGTGATGCGTAAACCCAACGCCAAAGACAGGTTTTAAATCAGAACTGGATGCGCAGAATAAAAAAGGCGCCTTTTACATTTATATTATGCAAACTATTGTGCGCTAGAACGAACATCGGTAATAAAAGTGTGGCCTAAAGTGTGGCCTTGTGCTACCGTGCAAGACTCACTCATTCTTTGCTGATCCATCACATTTAGAAAAGAGCCTGATGAACGAATACAGTTTTCTTTCTTTAAAAAAAGAGTCCATTCTCTGTCATGTTGACGCCCCTTTGTTAAACTGCTATAATAGCCAGATGATAATGCACAGAAAGCAATGCGAAATCTGCCTATAATAATCACAGTATATGCTGTATAATTTGCCATTCCTCTCCACATAAATTGCCTTTACTTTGCTTCATAATTTAGACAAACTTTCGTTACAATTTTATTCTCTAAAGTGCTACATACTCCCACTGGCCCTGGTTTATGAAGCTGCACAAGATCATCCGAAAAGACCGCAACAAGCAAACGGGAGGAGGCATCGCTATCGTCCACAAGAATTCAATCCGCATCTCAACCAGCTCAGACGTCAACCTCGCTAGCGCCAAACACCTTCACTTCCAGATCCACACCGACCCCAAGACCACACTCAGAGGCACCCTCCTCTACAGGCCACCAGGACCACGTGCACAATTCAGTGAAGACATCTCTGACTTTATCACCCCACACGCCCTCCCCTCCAAGGACTACATTCTATGGGGAGACCTCAATTTTCACCTGGAAAAAAGCAACGACAGCAACACCACCACCCTTCTGGGCAATCTCGCCAACCTCGGACTCAAACAACTTATTAATACCCCCACTCACTACGCAGGTCACACACTCGACCCTATCTTCACCTCCAGCAAACATATCTCCTTCAGTCACACCACAGTTCTCCATTGGACGGACCACAGCTGCGTTCACTTCATCTACAATAAGACCGCAACCCACAACCATCCTCATCCTACTCTGCGAAGAAACTGGAACAAAATCACCATCGACCAGATCGCCTCATCGCTTCTTCGCTTCTTCTTCTTCTCCTGCCCACTCTTCGAACCCCAACCAAGCAGCCATTAACCTCACCCAATGGCTAACCAACAGCGCCGACAACCTAGCACCCCTGAAAAAACG
This sequence comes from Lissotriton vulgaris, assembly GCF_964263255.1. NCBI lineage: Eukaryota > Metazoa > Chordata > Amphibia > Caudata > Salamandridae > Lissotriton > Lissotriton vulgaris. Next base: position 1,227,291,632 of record NC_141697.1, read on the forward strand.
TCAAATCAAACTAGGCAACAAAAACGGCCCCTGGTTCAACGATGATCTTAAGAAATCCAAGAAACTCTGTCGCTCCCTTGAGAAGGCCTGGAAAAAAGACCCAAATACCAGCACCAGGGACGCCTTCAAAAACGCCACCCGTCTACATCACCAACTGATCCGGACAGCCAAGAAAGCCGCACTCAAAGACAGACTCGACAACAACGCTCACAACAGCAAGGAATTATTCAATATCGTCAAAGAGTTTACTAACCCCACTGCCAACTCCAACAACATCACTCCCTCTCAAACCCTTTGCGACTCCCTAGCTTCGTTCTTCCACGACAAAATCGCAGACATCCACAACAGCTTCGACAACCAACCCGGAGACCAACCCACCCAACCTTCTGCCGCACCTTCACCCCCCTTGAACATCCCTAATGAATGGAACCCAATCTCCACGGAGGACACCATCCGTCTGATGAACTCCATCCACTCAGGATCCCCCACAGACCCATGCCCTCACCACATCTTCAATAAAGCAGATTCCATCATAGCACCACACCTCCGAGACGTCATCAACTGCTCCCTCAACTCCGCCACCTTCCCGGAAAGCTGGAAACATGCCGAACTCAGCGGCCTTCTGAAAAAACCCACAGCTGACCCCACCGAACTGAAAAACTACCGCCCCATCTCGCTCCTTCCATTCCCGGCCAAAGTCATCGAGAAAGCTGTCAACAACCAGCTCGCCGCCTTCCTCGAAACCAACAAATCCCTCGACTCCTCACAGTCTGGCTTCCGAGCCAAACACAGCACTGAGACCGCACTCATCGCAGCAACAGACGACATTCGAACCCTACTGGACAATGGAGACACAGTCACCCTCATCCTCCTAGACCTCTCCGCAGCCTTCGACACAGTCTGTAATAGCACCTTCATACAACACCTCAGAAACATCGGAATCCAAGGAAAAGCACTGGAATGGATCACCTCGTTCCTTGCCGGAAGAACTCAGAGAGTCCGCCACCCACCATTCAAGTCAGAGGCCACTGAAGTCATTTGCGGCGTACCACAAGGATCCTCACTCAGTCCCACCCTCTTCAACATATACATGAGCCCCCTCGCGGCCATCGCACGCCAACACAACCTCAACATCATCTCCTACGCCGATGACACTCAACTTATCCTCTCACTCACCAAAGACCCTAACACCGCCAAAACCAACCTACATGAAGGAATGAAAGAAGAAGCCGAATGGATGAAGCACAGTCGTCTGAAACTGAATTCCGACAAAACAGAAGTCCTTATCTTAGGTACCTCCCCCTCTGCCTGGGACGACTCTTGGTGGCCAGAGTCCCTTGGAAAAGCACCCATCCCGACAGACCACGCACGGAACCTGGGCGTCATCCTGGACCCTCACTCTCGATGACCAGACAAGTCAACGCCGTTTCATCATCTTGCTTCAACATTCTTCGCATGCTCAAAAAAACATTTCGCTGGATCCCCATGAAACTAGAAAAACGGTCACCCACGCATTGGTTACTAGCCGCCTGGACTACGGAAACACCCTATACGCCCGTACCACCGCAAAACTTCAGAAAAAACTCCAACGCATCCAGAACGCATCAGCCAGACTCATACTAGACATCCCGCGTAACGACCACAATTCTGGTCACCTGAAAACCCTCCACTGGCTCCCCGTCAATAAGAGGATAACATTCCGTCTCCTAACCCACGCACACAAAGCACTTTACGAACTTGGACCCGAATGCCTCAACACACGACTGTCCTTCTACACCGCCTCCCGCCAGCTCCGCTCCTCCAACCAAGCCCTTGCTGCTGTACCTCGCATCAACAAAACCACCATGGGAGGAAGATCCTTCTCGTACCTGGCGGTTAAAACCTGGAACTCACTGCCCATTCACCTTCGCCTCACTCAGAACCACCTAGCATTCAGAAAGCAACTTAAAACCTGGATATTTGACAAGTAATCCCCCACCCTTTTCCAAGCGCCTTGAGACCCTCTGGGTATGTAGCGCGCTATATAAATTATTTGAATTGAATTGAATTGTGGGAGAAGCCAGAAACTCTGAAAAAAATGATGCACGAAAAACCTAATTTCCAATCTGCCTGTGGGAATGAATTATCTGCGCATAGAAATGTAATATACCCCTAACCTTCATGCAGATGAATGTCAACGCGGAGCCAGCTTTATAAAAAGTGAATTTAGAAGAAGTTATGGCAGAATTTCAACTTTTGACCGCAATCAAAGAGAGCGTAAAAGAAGCATTCCTAATAAATGGATGTCTGCTGACACCCAGACTTCTGCTTTTGGTCCAATCTGTGTCACGAAAACTCAATAGATGGGTTTTATAATTCAAACTTTTCTGGACTTTCTTTCACATAGTGCCCTGCGACTAAATAGCGCAGCAATGCGCTGTAAGAAATTTAGCAGCACAGGGCTGCGTCATTAAAAAAATGCAGGGATACGCCGTATTGAAAAGAATATGCCACACCCCTGTGTGTTCCCTTGCACCGGCACTAAAAAAGCTGCATAGCACCAGCGCAGTCACCCTTGCACAGTGCAAGGGTGCCTGCGTTGCAGGAATGATTGTGTTTGTGCAGGAAGGGACACCTTACAGGTGCATGAGCCCTGTACACCTGGGCTTCATCCTGGACTCCTCCCTCACGATGACCAGACAAGTCAACGCCGTCTCCTCATCGTGCTTCATCACCCTGCGCATGCTCCGCAAGATCTTCCAATGGATCCCCACCGAAACCAGGAAGACCGTCACCCAGGCACTTGTTACCAGCCGACTGGACTACGGAAACACCCTCTACGCCGGAACCACAGCCAAACTTCAAAAAAGACTCCAACGCATCCAGAACGCCTCCGCACGACTCATTCTGGACATCCCCAGACACAGCCACATCACCGGACACCTGAGAGACCTGCACTGGCTCCCCTTCAGCAAGAGAATCACGTTCAGACTCCTCACCCACGCACACAAGGCTCTCCGCGACCTGGGGCCCAAGTACCTCAAAGACCGCCTGACCTTCTACACACCCACTCGCCAGCTACGATTGACCAGCCACGCCCTCGCCGCAGTACCAGGCATCCGCAAAGCCACCGCCGGAGGAAGATCCTTCTCCTACCTGGCAGCCAAGACGTGGAACTCCCTCCCCATCCACCTCCGGCTGACCCAAGACCATCTCTCCTTCAGGAAGCAGCTCAAGACCTGGCTGTTCGAGCAGTGACGCACCCCTCTCCCCCAGCTCCTTGAGACCCTTCCGGGTGAGTAGCGCGCTATACAAATGCATTGATTGATTGATTGACACCTGCAGTGTCTAAGTCCATTCTTAGATATTGTAAGTGCAGTGGTGCCATTAAGAGTATATGGTGCTGTGAGCTTGTCATTATGAACTCCACAGCACCGTAATGGCTACACTGAAAACTGAGAAGTTTGGTACCAAGCATCTCGGCACATAAAACCCACACTGATGCCAGTGTGGGATTTAATGAAAAATGCACACCGAGGGCATCTTAGAGATGCCCCCTGAAAACTAACCCACCACTAGTGTCCAGGCTGAGTGGCTGCTTTCAGCTGCCACCACCAGATATGTTTCTGGACCCCTGGGTCGAGAGCTTGCTGCTCTCGGGGGCCTGAAACAATGCACATCCTGGGATGAGGTGCCAAGCCTCCTCCCACAGGATGGGCAGGGTTCACGAAGGGGAAGCTTCAAAGGCATGCCGCCTTTGTGAGCCTCCACAGACCATGTGCTGCATTCAGCAACTGATCCCCACTGGTTGTACCCCCCCCCTTTGGGCGGGAGAGCCAGTGTGAAAAACAAGGGAGGAAAAGAGGCCTGCCCACCTCTGCCAACTCCACCCCTTAGGTCAGGGAGGCGAGGTGAAGCACAACTCTGAGTCCCCGCCATCTTGAGGATGGGGGGACCCAACCAACCAGGGACAGGCTCCTGCCCCCCTCCCATTGGAGGGTGGCACGATAGGGGGTGTACCCACCCCAGGAAAGGGACCCATTGGTCCCTGCCCTTTACCTACCTGTAACGCCCCTAAATCTAGTATTTAGGGGACACACTGAACCTTGCTTCCTTAGATCCAGCCTGACAACAGGAAGAAAAGAAGAAGAAGGATCGAACAGCAGTGCAGCCAGCTAACAAGAGGAAGATGCACACTGACTTGGCCCCAGCCCCACCGGCCTGTACTCCCTCAAACCTGCTCCTGCGAAAACACGGTGTGTCCTGCAGCCATCAACCTCAGAAACCCTGGAGGACCTGCCTGAATTCCCTTCCAAAGTGAGGAAATATAATTTTTGATCGAGTAGTGTTCCCCAGCGAGTACCCCACCGTCTCCATGTACTAGCTTGCAGTGCATGTTATTCCCCTCCTGTGCCAGCTACGAAGACGCAAATACATTTGCGTCCATCTTTAACTTGTCCTCTTTCAGATCCGCCATGAACGGATTGAACATTCAGTTTCTATATATGCTGTGCCACCGTCTTTTTGTGGTACACTTTACACGTTTTTCAGCTCTGGCGAAGTAGGCCCAGATTATGCCATTGAGCTTTTTTTTCGAGTTCTCTCCTGCTTTCTGACTCCGAGGGCCTCAGCCCAGGCTACCTCTGTACCAGTGGCCCCCACCTTACTCCTTGCGCGGCTCCGGCGCATGGCCTAACCTCTGCCTGCCAAGACTGTATTCAACCTTCGAATTATCTGCTCCACTCCTCGAAAACACATTCCTGTCTCGTAGCTCAAGTAAACATCCTCCCAGCTGCAGGAGCAGAGGGCCCGGTTCTTCTGTCTCCGTGCAAGTAATTCATAGACTCCGTTGCCATGGTAGGCCCATGCCCCCTCACCCCGCATGCCAACACGTAGACGCATATATGCAGACAGTATAGAGTAGTCTCCGCCCGAGAGACCTTTTCCCTTCCAGATACTACTGTTCCTTAAACATACGATACCAGATACGATTTGGGATTAGGTTGATCTGACATCCCAGACTTATGTCTACACTTATGTCTACACTTGTAGTGCTAAATGTCAAGTCCTTTCACCCTCTGGTTATACGTCAGACCCACGTCAAGCTGCTGCGCGCGCATCTCTGCCATATATTTCTGCTGACATTGCAAGATTCTCTTATGTATCCACCCATTTTGTGACCTCATGATTAATGACGTTTCTAGTGTACGCCTTCATGCACGCCCATTATACCGCCTTTTTAATGACGTTTCCATGTTTTATCTCTTCTTTTTCAACTGTTACGCCTACTATATGCTCATACATTGTAATGCATTGACTATATATATGTACTTCTGTAAACAATATGTTGTCTGTCTGCCCCTTCCTGAACCTGTGTGGTGATGGAATGGTTATGCCACCTTGGCTCGAGCCAATAACCCAATTCCTTTTACAGGAATAAAACCCTTTTGAGTTAACCTCAATATCCCGGATTTTGCCTCTTATTTTTCTGAGTTATTCTTATTGATTATTGATAGCAAATTAAGTATAGGTAATCGATTTTACCACAGTTCTGGCGCCCGAACAGGGACCCCTCCCCCACCCCACGCGCCGGTGGTGCGTTGCAGGCCTAGCCCCCTGCCACAGCCGGACGGACAATTACGCGTACCCGCAGGATTTCCTGTATCTCCCTCAGGCCAACGGAGGTGACTGAGGCTGCGATCGACACCCAGACGAGGCGGTGAGGAGTGCGGAGGATCCCGACCTGAGCCTAGCTGAGAGAGCAAGATCCGTGGTATACCGAGGCCCGCCAGGTTCCGAAGTTCCGAAGTATCTGCGTCGAGTCCGAATCCAGTCCGCGTCGAGTCCAGTCCAGAGTTTCCGAGGCCTTCTGTTTCCGTGCTTCCTGGTGAGTACCGTTGCTAGGGACGCATCCTGACGTGCGCATTGGTTTGTGCCGGTCTAGTTGGGTTCGGGTACACGAGCCTGTTCTGCACTGTTCAGCAGTGTATCTGTACTGTATAGCAGTATATCTAGTTTGCACCTGTAGAAGGTGTATCCGTGCCGTCTAGCGGTACATCCTGTTGCTCTTGTCACTGTTATCTATTAATGTGGTTCGTTCTTGAAGTATTTTAATGTGTCATTCAAATGTCGTGGTATGAGTGAATGTTCGATTTTCATTGTTGTGCTTAGACGTGTCTTATGTATAGTGTGTTCATATCTGAGTAAGAACCAAGTAGCCAGATTTCAGAATGCCGTTGTTCTCCAAACTAAGACAAATAAAAACCCGTAAAGGGGTTCTAGAAGAAGCTGTTCCCATTCCACCTAGGGACACTCCAGGGTACTTTATGTACCATAAACACGGCCTAGACGCTGTTTTATTTCTCGACTTATGGGTAGACTACACTAAAGAACTGTCAGAGAATCAGAGATGGCCCGCTGCAGGGACATGGGATGCAGATTGCATCATGAGAGTAGAAGAAGCATTATGGAAAAAGAAAGCCAGACAGTCACAGAAAGATGCCATCGAGTTATGGCGTAAAGAGTCGCATAGGCGCACAGAAAAAGCTCACAGACTAGAAGAAAAGAGTAAGGAGGAACCCGACAAGGTCCGAGAAGACGCATTAGTTGAGGAAGGTATCAGAGTAAAATTAGAACAAGTAGACAGACAGCGTAATACGCTTATGAATGGCATGTTCCCCATCTTATCAAAAGGCCTGCCTAAGGCCTCTCCAGAAGTACCGAAGGACCTACCACCCCCATTGCTCCCGACTAAAACACACCAGAGGACAGCAAAGGATGTATTCCTTTCTTCCTATCTAGACGATGTAGCTCCCACCTATGTTAATACCCCATTGCCTGCGCCAGTGCCTGCGCCAAATGGTCAGAATCCTTATGCCCTTCCTCCCCGACAAGCTACTCCTCCCCGGATTCCTCCTCCTGATCTACCTCCTCCTACTTCCCTTGATACAGATCTGACTAACCCTTTCGGAGCCGGTGCCTCAGGAGGCGCGTCCGGAGGGGCAGGTTACCAGACTCCGCCACCAACCCATCGCCTGAGTCTTAGAGAAATAGCGCAACAGCGTACACCTAGAACAGATATTACATTTTATGGAGATCGCCTTGCAGATTGTAGATATGATCCTGTACCTGGTAAAAAGAGTGACGTGGACATGTTACTTGCATCAGTACGTTTACGACGAGTCACGAACTTCCTAATGACACTACCTGAAATGACAGAACATATGGATCGAATATATAAGTTTGTGCAGACAGGAGTAGGGCCTGAAAGCATTAAGGAGGCCATGGCTCATCAGAAAGTGGATACTAAAGCCAAGTTATTACGGTTTCTTATAAACTGTTTTATTCGAGAAGCAGATAGGCCGGGTGCGAACCCGGAAGATTTGGAAGCACTCCACAAATGGGGCCGACATATAGCCGATGGACAGCATGACAAAGAAGCCTGTATAGATAACATGTACCGAAGAATCAGAACTTCAATAACTAAGATGCACGAGAAAAGACAGGCCGCACCAGAAATAGATGCAGATAAACAAGAATCCACAGAGGAGGAGGCAGAGGAAGAACCAGAGACACCAGTACAAGCACAGTTGCCAGTTAGAGAAATGGTAGCGTATGTAGGTAAAGGAAGACCGTTTAATAATTCAATGCGCCCAGTGCGCCCAGAATGTAAAAGAATATATCAGGAAGCCATGTGTAATCCTAAAACACCCGAACACTTATTCCAAGCCACCGACCGAGTACTCCAAGAGCGCATGGGGTATCATGAACTCGATTCTATGGATGAACAAGAATTAGCCAGGTCAGCCGTGCAATGGGCTGACAACTCTGAGAAATATAGTGATGATGTATTAGCGCATACGTTCCTGAACTTGACACCGAGTGAGCAGCGTTTAGCTGGTATGTACATGATACAGCATCTGCTCTTATTATATAAAAGCCAACATTCTGATCCAGGTCCCCTGCGCGATATACTAATAGAACTGGTCACGAACAGATGGAAAGGTCTAAGTACTGACCTGATTAAAGTAATTCTAGAACACCGCCACAAGTATAGTACATTCTTATGTCCACAGATTAACGCAGCACCCATTATGGAACGAAAGACCATGTATTACATGGATAGACAGAATCCGTTGCGAGAAGTGCACCCCGTACAGAACGCAGACCACACGCTTAGACGCGTGTTTGTGAATACACCTATAACCAAAATCGAATTGCTGGAAATGAAGAAACTAGTACCCAGTCACGATAAAGACCCTGCAGGTTTTCACCGCGAAATAAAGGATATGTTATTAATGGGCGATTACACTTATCCCGACCTCATGAAAATCCTGAAAGTATTACTACCCTCAGGCATATACGAAAAACTTAAAGAAAAAGAGTGGGAGGTGGGAGATGCAAAGATTGATTGGGCTGCATTACAGGATGAAGAGAATTCCCGAGTGCCAGGCCTAGGGCTTGGAGATAAAGTTAAAGCGTTACCAGGTTTATTGGTACAAGTGTTGCCACGTTTATTGAGTACGAAAAAGGAAGATTGGGGTGCAATTTCAGCATGCAAACAGAAACCTGATGAAGACACTAGTGATTTTTACACACGATTTGAGAAATGTTTTGGTATTAACAGCGGTCTGAAAGCAAGTAGCGAGTCATATCCACATCTTTTTGTAACGAAATTAGTCGAGAATTCCCTACCCCAGGTCAAGAACAGAGTACTGAAAGTAGAAAGCACTTGGCAAGCTAACACCCCTTCGCAAATGTTACAAATGTTACAGTATCACCAGAATAGACTTAGAGAAGAACAAGAACACGAACAGAGACGTATGAAAGATACGAAAATGAAAATGTTAGTTGCTCAGTCAGTTCCTGCTGATGGTCAGAAAAAGGGTGCGAACCAATCTAGTAATTCGTCAGTTCCCGTAAAGGGTGTATGTAATTATTGCAAGCAGCCAGGTCATTATATAAATGAATGTCCCGTTTTGAAACATAATATTGCCACGGGCAAGACAAAAGAGAGACCGCGTCCTCCTAGACAAGATCAGACTTCACAACAAGTACCCCAGAATATACAGCAGATCGCACCCATGCCAGCTCCTTCACAGACAGTAGCGATACCTCAGCAACAGCCCATTACTGCAACACAAACCACGACACAGCAAATGTATCAGTATGCACAGAACGATTACCCTGATTACCAACGATACACATGAAACAGCCTAGAGAGTGAATTCCGCTTGCCCCTTATTGAAGTTCCTGTAGATCAGAATGGTCCTTACGTACATAGTCAAGTTTTAGGGAAAGACAGAAAGTTTCTCATTGATACAGGGGCAAGCAGAACCACGATAAGTCACAATGAAGTACCAGGGGCACCCCTCTCAGGCTCACAGAACGTGTCCCTCGGATTTTCAGGAAAACCCATTATCAACGAAGTATCACAACCCCTCCCTCTTGCAGTAGGTCCTCTGACACGGACTACAGATTTATTGCTCACGAAATCATGTCCGGAAAATCTATTAGGCATAAAAACACTGAAAGCTCTAGGAGCCATTATTTGCTGTTCTCCCGAGGGAGTACGATTATTTTTGCGAGATTTCAAAGGCCATTATGTATTGAGAGATATGGATCCCCGACTACAGAACGTCCCTGCCCACCTGTGGGCGCAGGGTCCCACTGATGTAGGTTGCATGCACATTACCCCGTATCGAGTCACACTTAAAGCAGGAGTGGTATTACCACGAATTCGACAATACAAGTTACCCCCAGATGCTGTAGTGGCTTTACTGAGAATCATTGACGAGCTAATCGCACAAGGAGTGGTTGTGGAAACCGACTCTAATGTGTGTAATTCTCCTATCATTCCTGTCCTCAAACGTACTGACCCAAATGCTCCACCTGTTTATAGATTGGTTATTGATCTGCGCGAATTGAACAAATGTATTGTACCACAGTACCCTGTGGTTCCAGATATCTCTTCGTTGCTGACAGCTATTGATTCCGAAGCAGCGTTCTTTACTGTAATCGATCTCAAGAATGCTTTCTTCAGTGTCCCTATTGATCCGGAGAGCCAATTTCTGTTCGGATTCAGTTTAAATGGACGATCTTTTAAATTTGCCCGTGCACCTCAAGGATTCACAGAAAGCCCCAGTATCTACAGCCAAGCATTGAAAAAACAACTCGACAGCATCCACATGCCAGTTCACACTGCTCTGCTTCAGTATGTCGATGATCTGCTGATCACCGCTCGAAGCGAACCCGAATGTGAAAATGCATCTCTGATTGTTTTGAACTTCCTGGCTGACAAGGGACACAAGGTGTCTCCTTCGAAGCTACAATTCTGTGTTCAGCAAGTTGTGTACCTGGGTCACTTGCTGTCCAAAGTGGGGAGACAGCTCACACCTGACCGCATTCAGTTAATCGCAAACATGTCACCACCCAGAACACAAAAGGAGGTACGGGCCTTTATAGGCCTCACCTCATACTGTAGACAATGGATTCCCCAATATGCATTTCTAGCAAAGCCACTCATTCAGTTAACAACACAGGAGGCAGCGACTTCGTCTGTCCTCCCTTGGACTCAGGAACATACACAAGCTTTTGAGGACTTAAAGAAAGCCTTATGTCAAGCACCTGTTTTAGCAACACCATGTTACAGTAAGCCTTTTACACTTTTTGTCACAGAACGTGAAGGTACTGCATTGTCAGTCCTCACCCAGGAACAAGCAGGTTCACACAAGCCGTGTGCTTATTTTTCCAGTACATTAGACCCAGTAGCACAAGCCCTTCCAGCATGTTTGAAATCTGTTGCAGCGACAGCTTTAGCAATTAGACAGAGTGATTCTATCGTGTTAGGACATCCATTGACAGTACAGGTTCCACATTCTGTAGAAGTCCTCTTGAATCGGACTCAAACCCAACACCTGACCATAGCAAGATTGACAGGTTACGAATTGACATTGTTTCAGCCACACATCGAAATCAGACGCTGCAGCACATTGAATCCTGCCACGTTATTGCCAGTAAATGGAGTAGATCCATTGGCACATGATTGCATCGAAGTTATTACTATCACAACAAAACCCAGACAAGACTTGACAGATGTTCCGTTACCAGATCCAGACCTGACACTTTATGTGGATGGTTCATGTATGAGAACAAAGACAGGTGAATTAGTGGCAGCCTACGCCGTCACGACAGACACGGAAGTCATTGAAACAAATTGTATCGACACTTTGTCAGCCCAAGCAGCAGAGCTTATTGCTCTGACACAAGCATGTATTCAAGCCCGAAATAAGAGAGTCAACATATATACTGATTCACGTTATGCATTCGGAGTCGTTCACGACTTTGGAGTCCTCTGGCGAGAGAGAGGTTACTTAACTTCTCACGGTGCCAACATCCAACATGGTCCCCTTATTCAAGCTCTGTTAGACGCAATACATCTACCTACTGCAATCTCTATCATGAAATGCAAGGCACACACTAAGGTTACTGATGTCATTTCCCAGGGTAACGACCTGGCAGACCGAACAGCAAAGCAAACTGCTCAAAACCGAACTCATGTAACTGATCAGACACAAATAGGAGTACCAGCACACTGCATGACAGTTAGGGATCCCGCACATGATGTGATCGACATACAGTCACATGCAACACCAGATGAAATTAAGGAATGGACTAAACTAGGAGGGGTCCAAACAGACCAGGGATGGATGACGAAGGGAAAATCTACATGGTTTCTCCCCGATTCTATGGTACAAGTCATCATTAATACAATACATAGTCCTGCACACCTTGGTGAGAAAGCAATGCTAGACAGTATTCAACACATATGGTCCAATAAAAACTTACGGGCAGCAGCCAAACAGAAAGTGCGTACTTGCATGATTTGTGGTCAGTTCAATCCAGGTAAAAGCATCCCCGTAGAGCAAGGTGGATTTCAGCCTCCCGACCACCCTTTTGAAGTCCTCCAGATGGATTATATCCAGATGGAACGCTGCCGAGGATTCAAGTATGTTCTCGTAGTCGTGTGTGCTCTTTCTCGATGGATAGAGGCATACCCGGTTCCCGATTACACTGCTCCGACCACTGCCAAGCAGTTGGTTCGTGAATACTTCCCGCGGTATGGTTTGCCCCGTATCGTGTACTCAGATAATGGTCAGCCATTCTCATCCGAACTTGTGAAACATATTACACTTCTGTTAGGTTATCAGTGGAAGTTCCATTGTGTCCGGCATCCCGAGGCAGCAGGTCTCGTGGAGCGTCATAATCAAACACTGAAAATCCGACTTTCCAAGATCTGTAGAGATAAAGGTATAGACTGGATAGTTGCCTTGCCGGTCGCCCTCTTCTATATGAGGATGGTGGCCCATTCCCGTTCTGGGCTATCCCCGTATGAAGTGGTCTTCGGTAGGCCACCGAATATGTGGGGGACGCCCATTCCGCGTAAAATAACTGATGTTGATTGTCTTATGCTGACAGATTACCTTGCCTCCTTGATGTCTGCACTACAATCTTGTCGTTCACAGGTAGCTGCAGCCTTTCCCGACAACACCGAGACGAAGCCCCATGAGGTGGTTCCTGGTGATTACGTCTACATCAGGAATTTTGATCGGAAGAGTCCACTGGAGCCCCGCTGGCAATCGCCGAAGTTGGTTCTGCTCACGACGAGGACAGCTGTTAAGTTAGAGGGCAGGAAGGGATGGCTGCATTCCAGCCATATTAAAAAATACTTTGGACTTCCTTCGGACTTGGACACTAAGCCCTGCCCTCCTCCACAAACTGACACGAAACTCCCTTTGGTTGAGAAAACTGCTTCAGAAACTTACAGACAAAAGTTACGATCTAGCAAGTCAGACAGTTTAATTGTTTAAGTCCTCCCCTAGGTGAATCGGTTAAATTAGTTTCTGACATGTATCCCCTAGATCGAGATAGAGAGAGAGATAGACAAAGACAACATAAGAAAAAGGCGTATTGTAAATCACTTCGTAGTCGCTGTATAGTGACACTACTTGTTATGTTTTTCCTATGTTTGCTGGTTATCACTGCTGGTATTCTACTACATATATACTATCCTATATTCAAGCGTGCACAATCTACTTATAATGCTACTACTGAACATTCTTTTAGTGAATTACCGCCTCATGAATTATCATATAGACTTGCGCTGCGCAACAACACTTTCATTAGTATGTTACATCACTCCCATCAGACTACCAATGCTACAAATTGTTGGATATGTGGTCGACTCCCTCCTTACCAAGAAAACAAGGGTGTTCTGCCCCTTTTCCCGTACCCGTTCACTCACAATGGCACATGTGGTGCATGGTTTAAAATGCTCAATTCCCTAGTCTCTACTGCTGCTATTTATGAAGGTAACTGGGTTTGGGGAAACCTGAACTTAGTCCTGCTTAAGGTATGCTACCCTGACAAGGAGGGACTCCCCGTTGACACTGGAACTGATCTAGAAAACGAAGTATATGGGTTAGGAAATTACACAGTCACTTTCATGATTTTATCTGTCGAATCCGAAGCTGCTCCTGTTCTACCTGCTATGGCAGTATTGCCTGTTACTGGTGAACTATGTGTTCGCAAGAATGGTTCTGTACACGTAGGTCATAGTAAATGTACCACTGTAGTCGAATTTACTGATCATGGTAGATCCACGTTTAGGGCTATACGTCATTCCTATTTTGTTTGTGGTCATACTGCATATGTCCGTTTACCTTTAGACTGGGATGGCACCTGTTATATTGCATTCCTTCTGCCACCTGTTTTCCTAGCCCCTCCTGACTACCATAGAAACACTAACCTGATTCAGCATCGATATCAACGAGATCTCCCACTTGTCGATTATACTGAGACTACATGGGAACAATATACAGATTTCAATAAAGGTTTCTTCCCCTACCTAGGTACTGTTTCAAATAGTAAACTAATCCGTAGATTAACCAGAACCCTCGAAGCCGTGGTACTTGAGACCACTTCAGCCCTAGGTAACTTAACGGAGGAGCAGTCCGCTATGCGGGTCGTTGTTCTTCAAAATCGCCTTGTTATTGACGTCATCTTGGCAGATAGGGGTGGAGCTTGTAAGGTCATCGGGTCAAGCTGCTGTATTTTCATCCCTAATAACGCGCCAACCGTGTACAAAGCTATTACACGTCTCCATAAAATTGCAAGTTTAATTCATCAGACTCCAGGCACCTGGACTTGGTCCGGTTGGTTCTGGACAACGTTGTCAGCCTGGGGGTGGAAGATCCTATCCCTCCTAGGTATTGGTTTTCTTGTAGTATTCAGTTGTTGCCTGTGTATCCAATGCGGACCGGCAATTTGCGGCCTGTGTGCCACTTCATGTGTTCCACGTTCAAGTTCCCATTCAAAGCGCGTAAAGAAAGAAGAGCAAATGATGTTAAGTGAACAAGTCGATCAATTAATGAGAATCGATGTATCATGAAGGGTCCGTGGGGAACAAGGAGGGAATGAGGAAATATAATTTTTGATCGAGTAGTGTTCCCCAGCGAGTACCCCACCGTCTCCATGTACTAGCTTGCAGTGCATGTTATTTCCCTCCTGTGCCAGCTACGAAGACGCAAATACATTTGCGTCCATCTTTAACTTGTCCTCTTTCAGATCCGCCATGAACGGATTGAACATTCAGTTTCTATATATGCTGTGCCACCGTCTTTTTGTGGTACACTTTACACGTTTTTCAGCTCTGGCGAAGTAGGCCCAGATTATGCCATTGAGCTTTTTTTTCGAGTTCTCTCCTGCTTTCTGACTCCGAGGGCCTCAGCCCAGGCTACCTCTGTACCAGTGGCCCCCACCTTACTCCTTGCGCGGCTCCGGCGCATGGCCTAACCTCTGCCTGCCAAGACTGTATTCAACCTTCGAATTATCTGCTCCACTCCTCGAAAACACATTCCTGTCTCGTAGCTCAAGTAAACATCCTCCCAGCTGCAGGAGCAGAGGGCCCGGTTCTTCTGTCTCCGTGCAAGTAATTCATAGACTCCGTTGCCATGGTAGGCCCATGCCCCCTCACCCCGCATGCCAACACGTAGACGCATATATGCAGACAGTATAGAGTAGTCTCCGCCCGAGAGACCTTTTCCCTTCCAGATACTACTGTTCCTTAAACATACGATACCAGATACGATTTGGGATTAGGTTGATCTGACATCCCAGACTTATGTCTACACTTATGTCTACACTTGTAGTGCTAAATGTCAAGTCCTTTCACCCTCTGGTTATACGTCAGACCCACGTCAAGCTGCTGCGCGCGCATCTCTGCCATATATTTCTGCTGACATTGCAAGATTCTCTTATGTATCCACCCATTTTGTGACCTCATGATTAATGACGTTTCTAGTGTACGCCTTCATGCACGCCCATTATACCGCCTTTTTAATGACGTTTCCATGTTTTATCTCTTCTTTTTCAACTGTTACGCCTACTATATGCTCATACATTGTAATGCATTGACTATATATATGTACTTCTGTAAACAATATGTTGTCTGTCTGCCCCTTCCTGAACCTGTGTGGTGATGGAATGGTTATGCCACCTTGGCTCGAGCCAATAACCCAATTCCTTTTACAGGAATAAAACCCTTTTGAGTTAACCTCAATATCCCGGATTTTGCCTCTTATTTTTCTGAGTTATTCTTATTGATTATTGATAGCAAATTAAGTATAGGTAATCGATTTTACCACAAAAGACTGCTTTTCCCGTGAACACCAGATTTGTTCAACTGCAACCTCTGGCAGCAGTCGGAAACCGCAAATCCGGCCGACTCGGCACCCGCCAACCCGGCCGAGCTCGAGTGGAAAAACACCACGAGGAGGTCACCCTGGTGATCCTGGTCCGAGATCCGATGACCCCTGACCTGCCTCAAGCCTCCAGCCGACGCCTGCAGTCCAAATCCAGAAGGCCCCCTAACCGCGACCAGAAGCTGGTAAGAAGATCCGACCCCAAAAGCACCCCTGCACCCGACGCCCAACTGCCTTGTGTGCCAAAACCTACAGTGCCTAACCAACCCTTAACTTTCCAACTTACCTCTCCAAGTGGTGGTTGCACCCAGAAGTCCTTCGTCTCCCTGCCTGCAGTGCTTTTGCAAACCGGAGGTTCTCCATTGAAAGCAACTGGGCACCCGACCTCGAAACACCACTCTGCATCCGGACGCCCCAGTGCCGCTGATGGTGCACCTTTTGTGCTACTTTATTTCCCCATTTGCCCTGACCTAAACCCTAGGAACTTTGCTCCCACAACCCAGTGTCCTGCTTGCCAGCAGCCACCAACCGGAGGCTGCCTATCTCCCATTGGATAACATTGGGCCTCAACACTCTGCACCCGGCCGCCCTAGTGCCGCTGAGGGTGCAATAAAAGGGCACCACTGACCCTGGGGGACCCCTGAGTCTAACCCCAGAACTTTAAATCCCACAGTCGATTACTTACCTGTGAACCGATAGCCTGTTTTTCCTCCGTAGGATAACATTGACAATTTTCTTCCAAAATGTTTCTACGTGTGGAGTTTTGAAATATAAAAATATTCTTTAAAAATCACACAAATACCCCAAACGTATTTACTTACCTGTTCACAGGAAATGTCCCAGTGCTGAATCCAGGTATCCAGCACTGAGTAAGAAAAGTATCGTACAAAGTAATTCAACTGTAATTTACTGAAAAAGCCTATTCATTTCAATGCACTAATTTTCCTCCCAAAAAGTGTGTGGAGTTTTGAAATCTACAGATATTCTTTAAAAATTATGTGAATAACCAAAACGAAATTACTTACCTGTTTACAGGAAATGTCCCAGTGCTGAAACTAGGTATCCAGCACTGAGTTAGAATAGTAACGTAAAAAGTAACTTACCTGTAATTTACTGAAAAAGCCTATTTATTCGAATGTACTGTATTTGCTAAGTTGGCATCAGGGACATGGCTCTGGAGTGGCTACGGTCTTTTCTGGAAGGAAGGTCCTTCCAAGTTCATGTCCCTCCTTTCCATTCTCAAGAGCTCGCCTTGCGCCAGGGTGTACCGCAGGGTTCAGTGTTAAGCCCTCTATTGTTTAACATCTACGTCCAGCCTTTGGCTGTGTTGGCGAAGGGAAGGGGTTTGTCATTGGTATCGTACGCTGAGGAAACTCAGCTAGTGATCGCTTTTTCCATGAAAAGCTGTACCAACTTGATTAAGTTCAAAGAGGACCTCTCTGTGATTGCGAACTATATGGCGATGAACTGCTTAGTGCTTACAGCTTAACGCCAGCAAGTCCGAGATCTTGCTGTTTGGGAAGGACCAGGGGCTGTGGTCCGAGATTTATTGGCCGGACCGCCTTAAACCTGCCCCCTCGCCCAAGGACACAGTGAAAAACCTAGGCATTTGGTTTGACAATGGACTAACATTTGACGCCCAATCCAAAGCAGTGGCTGGGGCTTGTTTTGGGCTTCTGAGGGGCCTGAAACCTTTGTTGGGCTTTTCCCTCCTAAAGTTCGCCAAATCATCCTTCAGTCGACAATCTTGTCTAGACTGGATTACGGGAACTGCCTATACTTGGGCGCGAACAAGGCTAGCGTCAAGCGTCTTCCAAGGGCACAGAATGCAGCTGCCAGCATGCTGATGGCCCTTCCGCACACTAGCTCGGTTTCCCATGTACTTCACAAACTTCACTGGTTGCCGGTTGAAAAGCGCAAAAAAAAAAAAAAGAAAAGCGCATTCAATTCAAGGCGCTTTGTTTGGCGCATAAGATCTTATCACCTCAGGCATCGGTGGGACTGACGGGGCTGATAGAGTTCTATGCGCCACAACGTCTTTTAAGATCCGCTGCCTTAGCTCTGGTGTGCACCCCGCATGTCTGGAAAGCCAGAGTGGGTGGCCGATCCTTTCGCAGCCCGGCCGCGCAACTCTGGAACTCACTTCCTGTGTCCATCAGAGTGATCCAGAATCATCTCGCGTTCCGGAAGGCCATAAAGACCTGTCTCTTTCCGGCTTAAGCTTTTCTTCTCTGGTTCTTGTCCTGGAGTCTGTGATCTACGCTGGGATGCCCCGTCGCCGGGGCAGCCATGCGCACTATAAATTAAATAAATAAGTGTTGCAACCTGCTGCATCCCCTGTAAATCAAACAAAGTACAAGTTCTATTGCATTTTCAAACTGTTCTACAATCAGCAACGTATTACTGTAAATTATTTAATGCTTACCTCTGCCAGGCTTGCTCGGTTCTAAAAATAAACAACAGTATCTTTTTTATACAAAAACAATTGGCCTAGAGTTCAGTGCTTGAGTGCGTGAATTCATTTGCTGACTGAGTGTGTACATTAAATGCTTAACACCAGCCACGGCCCGTGGAGGGAGTTTCGGTGGGGCAGAGAGGTGGAGCGGGGGAGGGGCAGTGTGGGGGGTGCTAAAAACCGGAATATGGATAATTGGAGGTAAGTAAACAATTTAATAAATTAAACAAATTTCGTAGCGCGCCCTGCATCGCATTTTGCGATGCAGGGTGCGCTACGAAATTCGTTTTATTAATTGAATTGTTTACTTACATCCAATTATCCATATTCCGGTTTTTAGCAGCCCCCACCCTGCCCCTCCCCTGCCCCTCCTCTCTGCCCCACCAAAACTCCCTCCACGGGCCGCGGCTGCTTAACACTGTCCTCTGATACTGTCTTACGCCTCGACCACTCTACCACAAATAGAGAGTAAAGTTCTATCTAACTTTAACCTCTGCCTACCTCTGGGGTCACCTGGACTCTATACACACAATACCTCATTGTGGTGTAGTATATATAGAGCCAGTTTCTTACATCTTCAGAGTCTCAAGAATACATAAGCACGAGTGTTTTCACACTCGGACGATGAAAATGATCTCTGGCGCCCTGTTATCACACATAGGCTACAGGCCCTAGAGAAAAAGAGGGGTCCGTGGTGATCAGGCAAAAAAGATGCTTTCATGTCAGAGTGGTGAAATTCATATCTGCTCAATTAGTGGGTAAGTGTGTTAGCTATGTTGAAATATTGAAAACATGTTCATTTTCAGTAAATAATATTTGTTGTGCCTGTGATTGGCAGGCAGACCTACAGAGAGAGCATTGATGGGGAGCTGCAGTGGCTAAACGCACCAGGGATGGATAAAGCTTTCATCGACAGCTGTAGCTCACACCTCTTTGGTGCGCTTGCACCTGAGAACTTCCACATTAAAGTCCAATTATTGCCTGGAGATAATACCTTGTCTGCTAATGAACTGATATGTCAAGATCCAAAGCTGCCGACCCAAATTGTCTTGAAATCACAGCTCTTGTTGTGTAGAGTGCTAGTATTTCAGCGGCCATCTTGGGTTCAGGCAGTGCCTCTCTGCTAAGTGAAAGTCTAATACCATGGCCATGTTAGGGTCAGGCTTCCATTTGAGGCATGATGCATAAAATAACCATGCCCAATTATATTAAAAAACAATTGTGCGCAAAAGGCAAAAAATAGAACAAAACATTGCATTCTCCATGAGCCAAACAGAGGGCATATGTACTGGACATGACTACATTTCAGAAGGGTAGATAATGAGCTCTAGAGGAAAATAGCACAATCCCACTAGACTGAACTGTAATTAGCCCACATAGCAGAGCATCAGACTTCAACAGTAAAAGCAACCCCGGTAAAATAATAAGCAAATCTTTACTTGATGTATGATTAAGCAAAGGTAAATTCAGTCTAATACTTGTCTGGTCCTATTTTCCAATAACATTATTTGATATTTATTTTCCATATAGTATTTAGCTTTTTGCAATAACAGATATCAAGTGTCATCAAGCATTTACACATTTAAGAGGATGATACTTCAAGTAGCATGCAATGTGCTGTGTTTACTGGTGGAAGTCTTCTTTATAGGCATATAGGGGCATATGTATCAAGCCCTTTTCCCGTTCTCAAATGGGCCGATTCTCAGAATCAGCTCTTTTGTGAACGGGAAAAGGCCTTTTGGGATGTATCATCCCAAAAGGGCATAACAAAATAGGGAATTGCAAATTGCGATTCCTTAAATGCGATGCAGGAAGCAACCAAGTTGTGTTATTTTGGCATAAGAAATCGCAAATTTCCACCAACGTCAAGTTGGTGGTAATTTGCAATTTCTTGGAAAAAGTCACTTTTTTGCATTTTTCAAAATGCCATGTGGCTCACATACACGCCCTTAGTGCATGTATATGCGCCACATGTGCATACATACATATTTCAGGGGTGCAACAGGGTGTCCTTTTGACACCCTTGAACCCTTGCAATTGCATTCACAATTTGCGGGTACCTAATGGGTACTCGCAAATTGCGAATGTCTTCCCATTCATTCCTATGGGCCACTAGGCCCATAGAAATGAATGGGAAACTATTCCTTAATTGTGAGTCGCAACTTGCACTCCGCAATTAAGGAATATTAAGGAATCTTAATTAATATTGCAGTTCCTAAATACATTCTATTTTGTGAGTCCCTAATAGCGATTCGCAAAAAATGCTATTAATGATTCGCAAAATTAGTTTTTAATACATATGCCCCAAAATATGCATTGATCCTATAGCTATATAGTCTTACTGCTGGAATCAGGGTGCAGTGTCCTGCCTCTGGGCGTCTCAGCAGGACAGCTCTCTGGTGACTGTGAATGTCCGGTGTCTCCAGTTTTGCTCTATGCCTAAGGCTCCTCCAGAGGCACTGGACCCCACCACTGCATAGTGCGCCACCTGCTGGCTACCATGGAACTGTGCACCTCCTACCTGTGAGGTGGGCCTGCATTGCTGCTGTTCTGCCCTTACTTTTATGTAATGGAGGAAACCTTCACATGGTGCTACCCAGCTGTACCTCTTTTTTGTCTGAGGGAAGCTTCCATCTTTTGAAATTAGGGGGCATATTAGCAAGAACCTCGTTAAAATTATCGCCGTTTTAGCATCAGGAAACTGCCGCTAAAACGGCGATAATGGGCTTGCTAATATGAGTTATAGAATTCCAATAGAAGCCCTGGTTAGATGTCCTGCACATCTAACCTGGGCTTCTATTGGAATTCTATAGCGCATATTAGAAATCCCATTATCGCCGTTTTAGCAGCAGTTTCTTGCTGTTAAAACTGCAATAATTTTAACGAGGTTCTTGCTAATATGCCCCTTAGTTTTATAGGCTATTGTAAATAGTGGTATGAAATCTCATGCATGGGTAGAGGGTTCCAACCTGGTTCTGTTCTTAGTCACAAAGCTGTTAGGCCATCAATCCTGAAAGAACAAGGGGGCATATTATCAAGAAACAGCGTTGACATTATTGCTGCTTTAGCGGCAGAAAAATGCTGCTAAAGCGGCGATAATGGGCATGATAATACGTCCTTGTGAATTCCCATTGAAGCCCATGTTCTGGTGTGAACATGGGCTTCTATGGGCATTCTTTACGGCGTATTATGAAGCCCATTATCGCCGCTTTAGCAGCAGTTTTCTGCTGCTAAAGCGGCGATAATGTTAACGCTGTGCTTGATAATATGCCCCAAGGTGAGTCAAATCAGAGCAAGTCAGGAAAAACCTGAAAACAGAACTGATTCTTGGGCATTGAAATGAGGGTCCCGTGCACAGAACCCTTGTGCGCTTGCAAAGCCTGCGCTTTAGAAAGCCCCTTTGTGAATCTGAAAATTCTTTTTGAATTGTAAAAGGACTTTTGTGATCTTTTCCGAATCGCCATTAAGATTGGACAGGACAGAGCATCTCCCTAATGTCTGCAATTTGGAGAGGAATGTATCACTGATTTGTGACTGCTGCAATCACAAACTATTCATGAGTGTTGCAGTCGTCCTGTGCCTTGGGCACCCCCAGTTTGTTTGCTGACTGGTTCTGGTGGTAACTGACTCTGACTGGCCCAGGGCCAGTGCTACGCTGAAAAGACTCCTAGAATACAGTGAAAACACCTACATACACTAGGGTACACTATGGGTTCGGTTACCAGTATGGTTGGCATGACTGCCCCTATAAAGCCCTAGAACGTAATTAAGCCTGGGCGGAGCAGACGGAGCGGCACTACGCGGAGGTCCACAGAGTTGGGCACTAACTCCATGGAAACTAAGCTTTGCTCCCTCGTCCGCCTCCACCCCCCCAGGAAGAATTTCATTAAATATACATTAAAGGTATAAAAAATAAACACTTACCTTCACTGCGGTGTCTCTGGGCTGCTGTCCTCCTCTTCCTTGGTTTCATGATGATCTGCGCATGCACCCGCGCATTTCTCGCAAGGAATACGCATGCGTGGGCTCGCGCATGTTCAGATCATCATGAAACCGAGGAAGAGGAGGACAGTAGCCCGGGAATGCCGCAGTGAAGTAAGTGTTTATTTTTTTAACATTTAATGTATATTTAATGTAATTCTTTCTAGTGGGGTGGAGGCGGGGCTGGGCAACTCTGCTCCGCCTCGGAGTGTGCCGAGTTGTGCCTACTCTGCGATCTCCGCAGAACACGGAGTAGGCACAACTCTGCACCCTCTTTGGGCAAAGTGGAGCTCGCTGCCCACGGTTATACATAATAGGGTCGGGGATCAAAACTACCTTTATGACCCTCGTATATAATAAGCATGGCCTTTTCTGAACTTGCATGTGTGCACTGCTGAAGCCTGAGGTCAGTTGACGCAGCCCTGTGTTGCAGGACTGCTTTTAAAATGCAAATGGTGCCCAAACTCAACTTTGGTGTTTGGGGCACTTAAAAATTAATAAACTACAATGTTTGGGCTTTCTAGGTACTCCCACAGTCTCACCTAGGTGTCCTGGGGCTGTGGGGCAGGTACTTATAAGAAGGATCCTTATAAACTGATTTTTATATGCCCTGGGGTTAGTAAAGTTGTACATTTCACTCCCCACATTGTAGTAAAGTGCTTCCCAAAATAAAATGTTATGCTAGGAGCACTGTGAAGTGAGGACATTCAATCATTTTACATATTCAGAACCCCTAAAGCCCCCCCGGGTGTTCCAGGGGTTGAGGAGGGGGGTCCTGTATATACATCCAGGGTCCTTATAAAATATGCTTTATAAGCCCTGGTGTTGGAGAAATTTCCCAGTTCACTTTTCCTATGGCAAGGTGTTATTAAATAATAACTATTGTCATCAAGGAGGTGATAAAAATATCAATGAAGGATTTCCTAGAATAGTATTTGTAAATCCAACAATATGCTATTATGGAATTGATCCTAAAATGTACAAACAAGAAGTTATAAGACTTTCTTGTCTATAAGCCAAAAGTCTGCCCTCCATGCTCTGATCTGATTGCCAAGAGTTAAGCGCATTAACCAGGCTGCTTTGATAAGGTGATAAGTAGCCCAGGTGGTCAGAGAGCCATACTGGGTCCTGCTGCATAGGAATACTATAGATTGGGAGGGGTCATAAACCATCTTGAAAGAGAGGAAGAGACAGACAGTGTGAGTCAGGCTCAGTTACAGCCCTGCCCTATGAACCCAGCCAGATGACAGGCTGAAGGCAGGGATTTCTAGATGCAAAGGGGAGGGAGCATGGGCAGATCAGCCATCCTGTGGGCTAGTTTAGTTAGCTCTTCTCTCTCTGCTGAGAAATCTGCCATGATGAATTTTGAAGAAATAGTACTCTCTGGGCGAATATAGTGCCACATTTTGGAGGAGGTGGTCATACCCTGGGGTGCTGCCTTGCACCTCATTGGACAGGAGGGCCCTATTGCTTGTCCCAGAGGACTTGGATTACATACCTGAGAGGCAAGAGCCTGTCATATCTGCTATTTGAAACAAGAGCAAGAAGAAGGGTCCATGCTGAGAAATTTGTATCTCAATCAGGCTCTGTACTCTGAAAACTGCGCCTGCTGCACAATCTGAAACTACAGCCCTGTGGACCTAACTTGCTTCCAAAGGACTAAAGAGTGGACTCTCTGCAAGACATAGATTAACAGAGCTCACCTGGAACATCACTACCAAGAATCCTCAGCCTGGAGTACTACCCGTGGATTTGTAAGGGGTTTGTCCGAGTGGATTGTGGGAACTAAAGCCACAAACTTTCAAAGACCATCTTGGAGCTTCCAGATCCTTGAAATAAGTTATGGACACTTTGGGATTCTTTGGAGAACTTCAGGAAGAAGTCCCAGAAGTTGGATCAACTTTGGAAAAAAGCTCTATAAGCAGACCGA
The DNA here is from genome assembly GCF_964263255.1 of Lissotriton vulgaris. NCBI lineage: Eukaryota > Metazoa > Chordata > Amphibia > Caudata > Salamandridae > Lissotriton > Lissotriton vulgaris. The sequence continues at coordinate 1,227,315,738 of NC_141697.1, forward strand.
CTCGACCTGGCCAGCGAAGCCGGCAACCCTCAACAGCGAGCCGTCCTGCCATCCAGGTTCGTCCCACTGAAAACCTCGGGGGGTCCGACTTCCAGAGTTTGACCAGGAGTAAGCTGAAAGCCAAGTCTGTGAACCCTTACCGAAACCGGCCTGGCGAAGAGCATTGAAGGAGGGAAGAAAAAGCCCCGGAAAAAGTCCGAACGCAGGAGAGGTGACCGGGACCAACCGCAAGAGACAATCCGCCCACTTTCAACCGCATGCTGGCCTGGATCTCTGGTTCTTCGCACTGGAAGGCACCGGAGGTTTGACTTTCATAAGTTTGACTGGGAGCTCATCGCAAAGGCAAGCCGACAAACTCTCACCGAATCCGGACTGGCTGAGGGCTTTGCGGGACCCTGAAAAGAAAAGTTCCCAAAAAGTTTCTAAGTCAGATGGTAAAAACTTTGACTGAGATCTAAAGCGAGGGGTAGCCACATAGGGCTCCATCGCAGTCAGCCTGAAACTTTGACTTTGTCCGGTCTAGCGCAACCAGATGTACCCATAGGCGCTATAGGTTTCTATGTGCAATTTAGTGCTAAATCTTTAAAAATTCATATCTCTGTTCCCTATATTGGATTTGGTTGTTTTGCTACCATTTTAAAGATAAAGGGCCATATGTATCATAGTTCCATTTTGCGATTCCTAAATAGCGATTTTTAAGGAATCGCTATTTAGAAATCGCCTGGAGGCCCATAGGAATGATTGTGAAATGCATTTCATTTTGCGATTCACAATTTGCTAATCGTAAAATGAGATTGATTTCAAGGGTGCAGGGGTGTCTCAGGACACCCTGCTGCACCCCTGAAATCAGCATGTGTGTGCATATGGCGCACATACATGCCCTATGGGCATGTATGTGCGTCACATGCCACATTAAAAAATGCCAATTTGTGCATTTTTACAAGAAATCGCAAATTACCACCAACTGAAAGTTGGTGGTAAATTGCGATTTTTTAAGCTTAATTCGCTATAGAAAAATGCTTCATAAATAGCATTTAAGGAATCGCAAAATTGCGATTCCTTAAATGCTATAGCAAAATAAGAAATCGCAAGTTTATGCGATTCCTTATGATGCGATTTTTTAATACATATCAAAAAATGCAAAACAGCCTTTTGCGATTCGCAAAGGCCGGAGTTCGCCGAATTCCGGCCTTTGCGAATCGAAAAAGGCTTGATACATATGGCCCAAAAAGATTTACTGTTCCTATAAATTGGCGTTGGATTTTTTCTGTGTTGTGTCTTAATTATTTACTGATGTGGTTGGTACAGACTGAAAGATGTGTCCCCAAGGTTATGGGCTCTGTTTGCAGAAGGAACCTTAGCTGTGCATAGAGACATCTGCACCCACAGACAACATTGGTCCATAGATTCGGGATCTGTAAAAAATGGTGGATGCAGATCGAGCTCACAGCTGCAGAAAATGTTAGGTGGAAAGATTTAATGCAGACCTAAGAATGTTGAGTACTCTGTCACATTTGGAATGCGGGTGTTCACGAATATATCCAGGCGTCTCTTTAGGTCGAGCCTATTAGACAGCACCTGTTCTTCTGTTGGTAGGCATATTGTGGCTTACCTAGAAGGTAAAGAGGCTTAAAGCTCACCCATCGCTTACTATTGGTTAACTTTCATTGTCACTCTCATTTGCCTGCTTCTTACTCGTGTCCCAACTTGTCAATCTTGTGTTTGTCCCTCCCATGGAGCATTGCCTGTTTCCAGTCTCTTTGGTTGGCTGGAATTGCTGCTTGCTTCCACTGCTTGCTTTTCAAGCACTACTTTTTTCTTTTGTGTGAAGCACTCCATTAGAGTGCCAGTGTTTTTGAGAAGTCACTCCCATCTATGTCTCTCCCCTGCACTCCATGTTGTTATCTGTTGTCTGACTGCTGCTCCTGACCCTTGTCTCTTTTGCACTTACCTGTGTGCTTCTCTTCATTGCCACCCTGCACCTATACACTCCGTGTTGCTTTTCCTTAACTCCTCTGTTGCTTTTGCTCTGCCATCCCCTTGTTTCTTTCGCATCCCCTCTGAGCCTCCACCCCTTTGCTGTGCTTTGCCGGCATTCTCCCCCCGCCCTCCCAATGCTGCATCACTGTTCTCCCCAACGTCCCTTTGTTGCTTTACTGTTCACCCACCATCCTCTGTCATGCTTCTGCACCCTCTCACATTTGTTCCTTTGCCATTGAACCCTCCCCAGTGTTGCGTCACCGATCCCTCCACCCTCCCTTGTGGTTTCCAGTTACCAATCAAACTTGGATCAGTAACTAAAAAGAAGAAGAGAAAATAGGCCATTTTCTTTTAGTGGGCCTGCACATGTGTGGTGCATCAGCCTACTAAATGATGGGGGCAGTTGTGTGAAAAGATACATTTTTCCAATCTTTATCTATGCCACACAGAGTTGCGGATGCTGTGCAGGGTGGGTAAAACCCATTGTCAAAGCCAATAGGTCACAAAGGCGAGAGCTATTGGATTTACCAATGCTTGTTTTTGGTATTTGGAATTGACCCACACATACAATGCACAGGGCTACGAATAGAGGCATAAGCACTATATCTGGAAGTCTGTGGTTTGAGTTAAGTCTACAATGTCGACATTCACTTATTTGTCTTTAAGTCAGTCTCTGAGAGACTGAATAAAGTGATCAGCCTGGGCACGAGGAGAATGAGTGGCAGGGAGGAGAAAGGAGTGGGGTTTCAAGGTACGTTGATGATGGGCACAGAGAAAGTGGGTTCACGTTTGGAACGTAGGAGAAAATAAAAGAAACGTTGCTGCAGCGGAGGCATGGTTTGAGTGAAGGACAAATAGGAGTTTCGCAAGTTGTCAAGAGTTACTCCTGAGTTACTCACATGAGGAAGTGTGTGGACTCATGGCAATTGGTCCTAGTACCCTGGGAGTGCCTACCACAACTTGCTGGTTTTGCAGGTTAATGTGGCAACCCTTACTCGTGAAAATAGCTGGGTGGGGGGTTGATAGACAAGACAAAGCTTAGCACTCTGCCTGGAAAGACAACACTTCCAACTAAAATTCGAATTCGAAAAACTTTATTCGCTTATAATGTAAAAAAAAAACATAAAGGCATGGATGACATATATCAAATAGGCAAAAGAATAAAACCACACAAATGGTTAATGTGATTAAAATACATAAATATTCAACAACTTGAACAGCTGTCCAGGAGTATGAGAAATCCCCATAGAGTTACCTTTTCTCACAGCAGCACAACGTCCACAGAGAGCATTTGTAAAAACAAGAGAACCGGTTGTGTTTCCTTAAAATCTCACACCTTAAAAAGAGGAATCAAATATGCCTTTCTCAGGATCTCAACAATTTACAGAACAGAGTAAAATGCATGGTATCTTCCAGAGGCACCTGGGGGCATATTTGCAAGGGGTTCTCGCCACCAGAGCATCACTTGTTTTGACATCCTGGTGGCTATAACCCCTTTGCTTTATTTACAAGACGGCTTTAAGCCACTTAAAACATGGGTTAGCGCCACCTTGTAAATAATGCCCCTCTTCATGCTGCACTTAGCATTAAACGGGAAGGCAATGGATGTTGCGGTGGGTGTTCCGCCGCAACACCCATTGCTTTTTGACGCTGCCCCCTATTTACAAGGCTGGTGTAAATATGGGGCAGCACCACCAAAAAAACCTGGTGCAACAAGGAGAATTGATTCCTTTCTCCTCATTTTTGCTGTTTCTATGCGTGCTGCATTCGACAGCACACATAGAAAGAGGAAATCGCTATTAGTGATTGTTCATGTGCAGGAAGGTGCTATAGTGCAAAGGCGCCTGCGTTGGCGCTAGACAGCTACATTTAGCGCTAGGGGAAACTCAGGGTTGCACCATATTATTGTAATTATAGCGCATCATTGCCTTTTCAGAATGCTGGAGCTCGCGCTACCAATAGTGGCATAACACGGCCCGCTGCCGTTCTGTTGAGAATATGCCCCCTGGTCGCAGCCGCGGCGTGCTAGAGAGGATGCTTCTTGGCAGCCCGAGGCAATGCTAGTCACGGAGGCAACAGATTTAAGACTATCTGCTACATTTCTCTGATTGTCCCTTTACAGTAATTTGTTGTTTAATGTGTAATATGACAACTTGTTTAATGCAGATTATGATGGGTTGTCTTCCTTATCCAGGGAACCAGCCGTCGCCGTTGAACTCCGTCGAAGGGTTCAACCTGACCAAGAAGCGGTGGGAACTGCTGCCTCCCATGCCTACGGGGCGCTGCTCCAGCTCCATTCTTCAGACGCCCAACATGCTCTTCATCATCGGTGGCGTAGCTCAAGGTCCAAGCAGCGCAATGGAAGCGCTGTGCGTGCGGGAAAGCGTGTGAGGGGACATCAGTCTTGACCGCTTCAAGAAGTCCTGGAAGAAACACAGGAAAAGCTCTCCATTCACACGAGGAAGCAAGTGCCTATGGTGATGAAATGTGGTACCCTACAGCTCTGAGGCCAAAGGACTTCAATACCTTACCAGCCAGAGCTCTGCGGGCCAGTGGCCTCTCATGAAGTAGAACCAGCCTCTGTCACTAAATGGCTTCTAGACCAGCCTAGAGTAGCTTTCAGCCTTCTGGCCCAGACTGTAGCCATCAAATATCCCAAAACTCTGCCAGATAGGCCAATGGGATAGAGCAACCCTAAGGAACAGAACTTTTCTATATGAAGATTTTCTATGAGAGATGATATAGTTCTGAAGAATGGCAGGATATTCACAGCAGAGTAGCAGGACACCTCTACTTAAAGCTTGAACCCAGAACAGAGCCCCCTGCCGCAGGTGGGGCCATCTTGGTACCACAAGCCCATGTCTGGGTCGCGCTTTATTTGTTGGACTCAGATCTGAGACACTGTATCTGGTCCTTGCTCCCAAAACCGATTTCAAAGTTTAGTGAACACAAGAGTAGGTCAGGAACAGAAACCCATCTATGTGCCTATACTTTTTTCTTGTTTCAGTTGTGATGACTTAAACAGTGTGATAGTTGGTATGATAGAATTGTTTGAAAAACCTTTAACTTGGTAACACAGGGTAGACCTCTCCAAAGTTATCCAGGATAGCGTTGCCTGGTAGCAGGCTGTTTTTATACAAGTGAAACCACTTATGTCCTTCTTGTAGGCAGAAAGTACAAGTAGCCAACAAACATGGGGACTGTTAACACGCATTTGAGGCAGAACAGAAAGGAGTGGTATTCGCTCTTCGCCTAGGGACCTCTAGATTGTTGTTCATTCTGAACTTGTTTTAGGTTGCAATAGAAAGATTTAACGTGACAACAAGTAACTGGATTGTGATTTACTATTTAGGCGTTTTTTTTCAGAAAAAAATGTGTAGTACCTCTATAATAGCAGAACAGATTTTGAAATGAGTATCCATGCTTGAAGAAACTAGGAAAGTGTGTAATCCTTGTCCAAACAAGATACAGGTACATGTTTTCGTCTGTGGACTTTGGTGGTTCATGAAGCACAGTTCCATCCTTGAGAGATGCCGCCACAGCCCAATGTCCAACGTTGGTCTGTCCATCCTCAGGTGTGTCCATGATGGAGTCAACAGCAGTCACGACTTAAGGGGACTTCTCGTTTAGGTTTATTGTCAACTATTTCACATTGTACGTACTGTTATACTGTTTGAGATTATTTTTTTTACTAAAAGACAAATTAAAAATTGTATTTGAATGGCTGCCCGTGAAACTAGAATATTTTGTTGCACAAGGTATACAAATATTGGTTGTGTTGCCTGGATGAAAACCAAGGTGGGTCAACAAACAACTGTTGCTGTGGAACTGTTTTGCATATGTTTTGTTGCTTTCTGTATACCTGTGCCTAGGGTTTGCGCTGCACTTAAATTACCCATTCAAGTGAGTGCCAAGTGCATAAGCACAAACACAATCAGGAACAAAAATAATGTCTTGCTTTAAGTTTGGAATAAAGTTTAGACCATGCCCTTGAAGCTTCACCTCATCACTGTGTAAGCTGTGAGTGACCAGACGTTATGTCAAGTGTCCCCCGAACGTTATCCTCCCTTAACTCTGGCCAGGCTCCACCAGCACCACACACGCCACATGCGTGCCACCACCCCACTCATCAGGCATCCCTACACACTGACCCCGCTACACCTCCTGATCCAACCTACTCCGAATCTAGCTGCCTTCGTCCCATCTTAACCCAAGTCACTCGGATGTTCAACTTCAGGTCTGTTCCTTTATACACCTTGCCCTTTCAACCTTGCGCCCCCTCTACCGCATGGCTTTACTCCACATGCCTGCCCCCCTCCCATGTAGTGCAATCTCCTTGTTACCGCTTCCTGCTCCCCTCTCACATGGTACAATCTCCCATGCTCCTGCTGCCTGCCCCCCTCCCACATGAGACAATCTCTCTTGTTACCGCTTCCTGCCCCCCTCTCACATGGTACAATCTCCCTTGCTCCCACTGCCTGCTCCCCTCCCACATGGGACAATATTTCTTGTTACCGCTTCCTGCCCCCCTCTCACATGGTACAATCTCCCTTGCTCCCACTGCCTGCTCCCCTCCCACATGGGACAATATTTCTTGTTACCGCTTCCTGCCCCCTTCTCACATGGTATAATCTCCCTTGTTCCCTCTGCCTGCTCCTTCTCACGTGGTACAATCTCCCTTGTTCCCGCTGCCTGCTCCCCTCACACATGGTACAGTATCCATTGTTCAAGCTGCCTGCTCCCCTCCCAAGTGGTACAATTTTGCTTGTTCCCGCTGCCTACTCCCCTCACACATGGTACAATCTGCCTTGTTCTCACTGCCTGCTCCCCTCTCACGTGGTACAATCCCCTTGTTCCTTCTGCCTGCTCCCCTCTCATATGGTACAATCTCCCCTGCTCCCGCTGCCTGCCCCCTCTCACGTGGTACAAGCTCCCTTGTTCCCGCTGCCTGCTCTCCTCTCATGTGGTACAATTTCCATTGCCCCCACTGCCTGCCCCCTCTCACGTGGTACACTCTCCCTTGTCCTCGCTGCCTGCTCCCCTCCCCCGTTGTACAATCTCCCTTGTTTCAGCTGCCTGTTCCCCTCACATGTGGTAGAATCTCGCTTGCTCCTGCTGCCTTCCCCCTCTCATGTGGTACAATCTCCCATGCTCATGTTGCCTGCTCCCCTCACACGAGGTACAATCTCGCTTTGCCCTAGCTGCCTGCCACCTCTCACGTGGTACAATTTCCCTTGTTCCCGCTGCCTGCTCCCCTCTAACATGGTACAATCTCCCTTGTTCCCGCTGCCTGCTCTCTTCTCACGTGGTACAATCTCGATTGCTCCCGCTGCCTGCCCCCTCTCATGTGGTGCAATCTCACTTGTCCCTGCTGCCAGCTCCCCTCCCACGTTGTACAATCTCCCTTGTTCCAGCTGCCTGCTCCCCTCACATGTGGTATAATCTTGCTTGCTCCTGCTGCCTGCTCGCCCTCATGTGGTACAATCTCCCTTGTTCCTGCTGCCTGCTCGACTCTCACGTGGTACAATCTCTGTTGTTTCCGCTGCCTGCTCCCCTCTCACGTGGTACAATCTCCCTTGTTCATGCTGCCTGCTCTCCTCTCACGCGGCACAATCTCCCTTGTTCCTGCTTCTTGCTCTCCTCTCACGTGCCCTTCTGAGGCCCAGAAACGTATTACGGTTAAGCCAGTGTAGGACTTTGGGGCATATAAGCAAGGAACCTCGTTAAAATTATCGCGGTTTTAGCAACTGGAAACTGCCGCTAAAACGGCGATAATGGGCTTGCTAATATGCGTTATAGAATTCTAATAGAAGCCCAGGTTAGATGTCCTGTACATCCAACCTGGGCTTCTATAGGAATTCGATAACGCATATCAGCAAGCCCATTATCGCTGTTTTAGTGGCAGTTTCCTGCCGCTAAAACGGCGATAATTTTAATGAGGTTCCTTGATAATATGCCCCCTAATTCTTTAGTTGGTCAAAGTCTTTAACAGCACCTGTAGAGAGCTTCGGGACATTCCCAAGTACCACAACATATGGAGCTGACTCCGGAGGAAGATTTAAAACAGTTAACCTCTACCTCTGCCACTGACCCCAAGAGCCTGCTTCCCGATTCTCCATGCACCCACAGCAACACCCATGTCACGCCCCTAAAATGCAAAGTGTTGCGTGAACTGGGGCGATGCATACAAGCACACGTTCAGTCACGCAGGGTGACTTTACCTGTACTTGTAAATATCACTCAGCAAACTGCGCCACCGGTGTGTCACAAAACGTGATGCAACAGCGGCGCAAGGGGCTTGTAAATCTGCCCCATGGCTCTCTCCTCCCCTTTCCCTTGCATCACCGCTCATTTCAGCTGCCGTGCGCCGTGGACACACCTTTGCGCTGTAGCGCGAGGGTGTGTGCATGAGTGTAGCATAGGTACCCTTCCAGTACAAAATACTATGCAAGACACGAGGGGAAAGCTTTTCAGACTTTGCATATACGCATGCAAAGTGGGACAAGGAAGAGAAATGAAAGCATTTCTCCTTCCTTGCACCTAGTTTAAAAGGGCGCAGTTTTGTCACGCTAAACCCAATCTACTGTTTGCAGTAAATTGGGTTTCGCGTGAGAAACCTGGAGTGGTTGCACGGGAACGCCCATGCACCACCCTTGCCACGCCCCCAAGGCGCACAGTAATGCGAAGCAGCGCCATGTGCTGCTTTTCATTACTTTTACGTTATTTCCAGCGCTAAACAAGTTTAGCACTGGAAAGTTAATTAGGAAAAAAAGATTTTGTGCCGTTTTGGGTCACTTTAGTGACACAAACACAGAGTAAAATCGTGGTAAATCTCCCTCCACGACTCATACACACTATCGCAAACAATGCACAGCAGAATGAGTTTGCCTCTCCCTTCCTCTTGATTTCGCCTCTCCTACACTCTGTCTTCATGCCCAGCCATAACTAGTGAAGAGGACTGAGCCCAGCGGCACCTATAGACCGAACCTCCTGCCACCTTAGATCGCTCCTTTTTTCACCTTCCTCGCCAAGGGATTCCCTCATAATTATCAAATACAACCAAGGAGTCCTTTTGGAAACCTGGATTGAGGAGTTCACTCCATTCCCTGCACAAGGAGGACTGGCTGCCCTCTCACTCTCACTGATGGTGATGGTCACTTTGGAACAGTGGATATCAATCCAAATCATCCTTCACCTCTAATAACACATCGCAAAACAGAGAAGAACATTAGGGAACTGAGGGAATATGGATGCTCGCCTCTTCCATCTTCAATCCCCTGTGCATAGGTAGAGCAACGTTGACAAGAACCGGGTGCTACGCTGTTGGGATAACCCACTGAGTCTCAGGTAAGAAACGCAACATTATCGACCAGCATTGTGGATTTGTGTTGTTAATGGAAGTAATTTGTCCCTATTTAAAAAAAGTGACACCTATTTTCATTGTTTCAGCTCTCTAGGTTACGATGCTGACAACTCTAGGTGCTGTATATTGCTTTTTAATGTGTAGATCACGCTGTGTGATACGCTTTGTGGTTATCCTTGCCATAGATATGATACGTATATCTTACTCGTAATGTTCCTCTCTGTTTCTTATTGCCGGTGTAAGGACTGGTGTACCAAATATATAAGTAGTGACTGCGGGCCCGATTCACAGAATGAACTTAAGACTCAATCCTAAACTTACTACTATTCTGGCATTCACAGAATGAAGTTACTACTTGTGGCATTCACAGAATGAAGTTACTACTTGTGGCATTCACAGAATGAAGTTACTACTTTTGGCATTCACAGAATGCACTTACTACTTTTGGTATTCACAGAATGCACTTACTACTTTTGGCATTCACAGAATGAAGTTACTACTTTTGTCATTCACAGAATGCACTTACTACTTTTGGTATTCACAGAATGCACTTCCTACTTTTGGCATTCACAGAATGCACTTACTACTTGTGGCATTCACAGAATGCACTTACTACTTTTGGCATTCACAGAATGCACTTACTACTTTTGGTATTCACAGAATGCACTTACTACTTTTGGTATTCACAGAAGTTAGGATTTTATCTTAAGTTTGTCTTAAGACAAACTTAAGACAGACTTAAGACAAACTTAAGACAGACTTAAGTTAGGATTTTGTCTTTATAATGCCAAAATAGTAGTACGTTTTGGATTGAGTCTTAAGTTTATTCTATGAATCGGGCCCTGCATAATTTCTAAAGAAGTGGTGTCTTATGTGTCAAAAGATAAAGGGCCATATGTATCATGCCCGAATGCGTTCGCAAATGCTGAAATTCGCCGAATTTCGGCGTTTGCGAACGCATTTTCGCAAAATGGTATGTATCACCTAAATCTGCATGCAAAATAAGGAATCGCACAATTTGCAATTCCTTAAATGCAATGTATGTAGCCAAAAAAAATAGCAAAATTCCCTTAAGGAATCGCAAATTACCACCAACTTCTAGTTGGTGGTAAGTTGTGAATTCCTTGTAAAATGCACATTTTTGCATTTTTCAAAGTGCCGTGTGACATACATACATGCCTTTAGAGCATGTATGTGCGCCACATGTGCACCCATGCATATTTCAGGGTGCAACAGGGTGTCATTTGGACACCCCTGCACCCTTGAAATTATTCTCAATTTGCGATTAGCCATTCATTCCCATTCATTTCTATGGGCCTCCTTGCCCATAGAAATGAATGGGAAAGTATTCCTTAATTGCGAATTCGCAATTTGCGAATTCGCAATTAAGGAATATCAAGAAATCGCAAAAAAACTGCGATTTTCTTGATACATACCAATTTGCGATTCTGAAATAGCGATTTCTTAAAAATCGCTATTACAGAATCGCAAATTGGTACCTTGATACACGTGGCCCAAAATAAGGTAGAAGAATACGTTAGTGGATTGAAAATGAAGAAAATAACTACAACCAAGAAACCCGCAGCTTGTTTCTAGAACTTCAAACAGAAATTTGTGGACAGGAAGGGTTGAAGAAATCTGAATTGTGGAAATCGTGGGACTGTAATGATTCTGAAACAGAATTTGAAAAATCTGGGGTATGTATGGTACTTGGAGTCCCCCACCCCCACATACAATGATCGAGGTGGGGATCTCATGATCAAATGGGAAAATATTTAGCGAATGCTTATGTAAATATAAAGGAAACGCTTATGAAAAAAGAAAGAAGGTAATCAATTAATTTCAAGCAGATATCGAACAGAGGAAAGTAAAGGAGCAAAGGAAGGACAAACATGACTGCCCAGAAGGACGAATGTTTAAGTTTGCTAAGGAATGTTGACTTTTGATTAATCCTGTTTCCTTTGACCGTTTTTAGCCCTCACTTACCACTGTACCTGTGCTACAGACCTTGCTGTCCCTCTGCTGAAAGGTCTGGAAGTTGTGCATTCTGCTTGTTGAGGGCCTTGAGGCGGTGCTTTGAGTAGAATGGGGAAGCTCCTACCCACCACTTGATTGTTCACCCACGTCCCAGCTGACCCCCCTTAACACTAGGTGCCCAACAGCGTCAGCGAAGGCTCAGTACGCGACGCCTTCAAGGCACATTGCTAATGGGCCGAGCAGATGACAGACAAGGGCCAGAAACCTTGGACATTTTGAGTCAAAATTATTGTATTTCGACCTTAGTTTAATATATTTATTGCTATTCTGATTCGTGTCTGCGTTGAGACCCCTTAGTATGATTTATAATGATTGCACAACAGCACGATATTTCATACAAAGTAATGATATCCACCCAAAGAAATTACTTAAAGCCCTACATCAACAAAACTCGTCAGGGCAGGAGAGTGTGAGCCACTGTGTGTGCATTACCAGTAAAGGCAATTCAACCATAATGCATTATTTTATGCCCAAAAATATGTAATCTGGTAGATCAGACAACGCAGATTGGTTCTTGGTCAGGTGAGGTTGTAGTGTAAGTGGGACTAAGGAGCCCCCCCCCCCACCCCCCATGTCCTCCCAGTAACAAGGATCCAGTGGCTGACATCATTTCTGGATCAGCCCCTACACAGGGTATTGTAGTAGGATGCCCATTCATGGTGCCAGTGGCAGTAGCTGCCCCTTCATCCCTACACCTTCTAGAGAAATATGTTTCCTCATCACATAGATGTGAAAAAAACATGGAGATCAAAGCATTTTGATGAATGAATGCACCTTACCAAGTCCTCCAGTGATTCAACCTAAATTATCTCCAGTTATTATTACCTTTCCAGACCCAATCCTCCGCTTTCAGCGCCCCTGAATGAGCTGAAGAAAGGTTTAGGCTCGGTAAACAAGAGAGACCGGCCAGCTTTTTATGACTTCCCACAGTTTAAAACTATCTGATTCTTTTTATAGTTGGTAACTTGAATAATTTCGGGGCAAATTAGCAAGGGACATATCGCCGCTTTAGTGGCACGTTTTGCTGCTAAAGTGGCGATATTTTTATCGCCCTATCAGCAAGCTATCGCTACCAGCAGTTAGCGACAGCTTCCATGCGATAGCGACCGGTTTGGGGCCATCTTTGCATGTCAGCGCTAATTATCACTAATGACATGCAAAGTGGGCGTACGCAAACTGTTAGCGACTGAAAGCAGTCGCTAACACAGCTATCGCCTATTAGCAAGGCAGGCGAAGCGATAAAAAACAATTGCGCTAAGCCCGATTATCGCTATAATCTAATGCCTGCTAAAAACATGACTTACCTGTGTACCCAATGGGAGGTGGATTGTCAGGTTAAGTTCCCATTGGCGTAAATGCGGGAATATCGCTGGATTTCCAGCGATATTCACGCATTTCGCCGCTATCGCTGGATATTTTAGTACAATGGAGAAAAACGTTGCTAATGGCAGGTTTTCTCCGCTGAAATATCCAGCAATAGGCAGCGATAAAAATGAACGCGCTAAGCGCGTTTTGCGATAAGTATCGCTACTCCTTGCTAATATGCCCCTTCATTCCATATTGGGGTATTGTTGTATTGTTTTGGAGGAGTGTGGCTCAATGGTTAGAGCGGCAGACCCTGATGCAAAGGTCTGGCCCGGGACCAGGGTTCAATTCTCGATGCGGCGGGGTCTCGGGCTCAATTGTCTGCGGACTCGATAATTCTTGCCTCAGCGCCTAATCTAATCATGGGTCCCACGCTGCAACTCTGGGCAATAGCTTGCTTAATCTCCACAACGGCCCCTAGAACACTGGGATGCCTGGCTTCACCTTGGGGGTGCCCAGGAGGGGCATCTCACAGGGAGAGCCAGGAAGGGTTCCACAGCGTTATACAGCGCTGGGACGCCCCGGTGATGGGCAGCTGTGCGCTTTACAAGTATCCTACATTTACATTTTGCTTTCATCTTCAACCTGCAACAATTCTTGCAGGGCCGGTAGTCATTCAGCCTCAAAGAGAAGAAACTTCAGTCGCCCTATGGAAGACGCTGCACTAATTTCCAGGCTATCTACTGAAGTTTTGAATTTAGTGGTGAAGCACACAGAGTGAAAGACCAGTGGCTGTCTCTTTGACATCTTTAAACACTAAGAAGTCTTGCAAACTAGATTACACTTAGGATCGCTTACCAAGGGTGCTAAACTCAGCAATCCCACGTTGGTCAAGTTTGGCCGAGATCTTTGTTTGGGGAGGTGGAAATATTGTGGCCTAAAGAACCTGTCTGAGATAAAGGTACAATCTCTGTTGTTTCCGCTGCCTGCTCCCCTCTCACGTGATACAATCTCCCTTATTCCTGCTGCCTGTTCGACTCCCACGTGGTACAATCTCTCTTGTTCCTGCTTCTTGCTCTCCTCTCACGTGCCTTTCTGAGGCCCAGAAATGTATTACGGTTAAGCCAGTGTAGGACTTTGGGGCATATTAGCAAGGAACCTCGTTAAAATTATCGCCGTTTTTGCGACAGGAAACTGCCGCTAAAAAGGCGATAATGGGTTTGCTAATATGCATTCTAGAATTCCAATAGAAGCTCAGGTTAGATGTCCTGCACATGTAACCTGGGCTTCTATTGGAATTCTATAACGCATATTAGCAAGCCCATTATCGACGTTTTAGCGGCAGTTTCCTGCCGCTAAAACGGCGATAATTTTAACGAGGTTCCTTGCTAATATGCCCCCTAATTCTTTAGTTGGTCAAAGTCTTCAACAGCACCTGTGGAGAGCTCTGGGACATTCCCAAGTACCACAACATATGGAGCTGACTCCGGAGGAAGATGTAAAACAGGTAACCTCTGCCTCTGGCACTGACCCGAAGAGCCTACTGCCAGATTCTCCATGCACCCACAGCAACACCCATGTCACGCCCCTAACACGCAAAGTGTTGCATGAACAGGGGCGATGCTTACAAGCACAGGTTAAGTCACGCAGGGTGACTTTACCTGTACTTGTAAATATCACTCAGCAGACTGCGCCACCGGTGCGTCACAAAACGTGATGCAACGGCGGCGCAAGGGGCTTGTAAATCTGCCCCATGGCTCTCTCCTCCCCTTTCCCTTGCACCGCCGCTCATTTCAGCTGCGGCGCGCCGTGCACACACCTTAGCGCTGTAGCGCGAGGGTGTGTGCATGAGTGTAGCATAGGTACCCTTCCAGTACAAAACACTACGAAAGACACGAGGGGAAGCTTTTCAGACTTTGAATATACGCATGCAAAGTGGGAAAAGGAAGAGAAATGAAAGCATTTCTCCTTCCTTGCGCCTAGTTTAAAAGGGCACAGTTTTGTCACGCTAAACCCAATCTACTGTTTGTAGTAAATTGGGTTTCGCGTGAGAAACCTGGAGTGGTTGCACGGGAAGGCCCGTGCACCACCCTTGGCACGCCCCCACGGCGCACAGTAATGTGAAGCAGCGCCATGTGCTGCTTCGCATGACTTTTACGTTATTTCCAGCGCAAAACAAGTTTAGCACCGGAAAGTTAATTAGGAAAAAGAGATGGTGGGCCGTTTTGGGTCAGTTTTGTGACACAAACACGGAGCAAAATCTTAGTAAATCTCCCCCCACGACTCATACACACTATCGCAAGCAATGCACACCAGTATGAGTTCGCCTCTCCCTTCCTCTTGATTTCGTCTCTCCTAAACTCTGTCTTCATGCCCAGCCATAACTAGTGAAGCTGACTGAGCCCAGTAGCACCTACAGACTGAACCTCCTGCCACCTTACATTGCTCCTATTCTCACCTTCTTCGCCAAGGGGTTCACTCATAATTGTAAAATACAACCAAGGAGTCCTTTTGGAAACCTGGTTTGAGGAGTTCACTCCATTCCCTGCACAAGGAGGACTGGCTGCCCTCTCACTCTCACTGATGGTGATGGTCACTTTGGAACAGTGGATATCAATCTAAATCATCCTTCGCCTCTAATAACACATTGCAAAGCAGAGAAGAGCTTTAGGGAACTAAGGGAACATGGATGCTCGCCTCTTCCATCTTCAATCCCCTGTGCATAGGTAGAGCAACGTTGACAAGAACCGGGTGCTAAGCTGTTGGGATAACTCACTGAGTCTCAGGTAAGAAACGCAACATTATCGACCAGCATTGTGGATTTGTGTTGTTAATGGAAGTAATTTGTCCCTATTTAAAAAAAGTGACACCTATTTTCATTGTTTCAGCTCTCTAGGTTACGATGCTGACAACTCTAGGTGCCGTATATTGCTTTTTAATGTGCAGATCACGCTGTGTGATACGCTTTGTGGTTATCCTTGCCATAGATATGATACGTATATCTTACTCGTAATGTTCCTCTCTGTTTCTTATTGCCGATGTAAGGACTGGTGTACCAAATATATAAGTAGTGACCGCGGGCCCGATTCACAGAATGAACTTGACTCAATCCTAAACTTACTACTATTTGTATTCACAGAATGAAGTTACTACTTTTGGTATTCACAGAAGTTAGGATTTTGTCTTAAGTTTGTCTTAAGACAAACTTAAGACAGACTTAAGACAGACTTAAGTTAGGATTTTGTCTTAAGTGTGTCTTAAAGTTTGTCTTAAGACAAACCTAAGACAAAATCCTAACTTCTGTGAATACCAAAAGTAGTAAATTCATTCTGTGAATACCAAAATAGTAGTAAATTTAGGATTGAGTTAGAAGAATTTGTTAGTGGATTGAAAATGAAGAAAATAACCACAACCAAGAAAACCTCAGCTTGTTTCTAGAACTTCAAACAGAAATTTGTGGGACGGGAAGGATTGAAGAGATCTGAATTGTGTAAATCGTGGGATTGAATGATCCTGAAACAGAATTTGAAAAATCTGGGGTATGTATGGTACTTGGAGTTTTTCCACCCCCCCTCCCCCCCCCCCCCCCCCCCCCCCCACACACACACACACACATACAATGATCGAGGTGGGGATCTCATGATCAAATGGGAAAATATTTAGGGAATGCTTATGTAAATATAAAGGAAACGCTTATAAAAAAAAAACCTAAGACGGGAAACTAGCCAAGCTAGATCAAAAATCAAAGAACTTGAAAAGGAAATAGAATCCTTCAACATACTTCAACCTATTAGGAAAAAAAGACATTAATCTGAAAGAGGTAATCAATTAATTTCAAGCAGATATCAAACAGAGGAAAGTAAAGAAGCAAAGGAAGGACAAACATGACTGACCAGAAGGACGAATGTTTAAGTTTGCTAAGGAATGTTGACTTTTGATGACTCCTGTTTCCTTTTACCAGCTTTAGCCCTCAATCACCACTTTACCTGTGCTACAGACCTTGCTATCCCTCTGCTGAAAGGTCTGGATTCTGTGCATTGTGCTTGTTGAGGGCATTGAGGCGGTGCTTTGAGTAGGGTGACCAACCGTCAGTAACGGACGCCATTTGTCCGAAATTTTAATTGGTCGCATAACCATACAGCTGGCCCCCACCTCCCGTCTTGACTGCGATGCTGCTGAGGTCGGGTGTAACAGACTCCGAGGCAATACAAAAGCTCAGACACCCAGCAGCATTGGCGAGGCACAGCGGGATGAGAACCCTCACACCTTCAGCCCTTTATGAGCTGTTAAGAGGTGCTTGAAGGTGACTGAGAGGGAGGGGGTGCAGCTTCAGGAGCAGGGGCATATATTCAGATGCAAACAGCACTGAATGCGTCTTGTATTTTCAATTGGTGTGAGACATTCCCTTTCTGCCCAGGGTTCCAAACATCCTAGAACCGGCCCTGATTACACCGAGGCAGCACGTGGTTCACTTTACAGAGCTTAATTACTGTCACTAAATTGTAAACAAACCTCAATTCTTCAAACATGCAGTCTATATTGTAATAAAATAGAGAAATGGCACAATCGCACTCACACTGATTAACAAAGTATGGAGGACAATCAGTTAAATCAGTTCTCTTGAAGTATCTCCTTTCAGTACTGTACATCAGTGTGGGTGGAGGGGGGCAAAACTAACATTTTGGAAACAGAGCCTGTCTTCTCATTGTCTTGTCCAGGAGGGGGTAAGGAGCCATCCCCCACCCTGGAAGAGACCAAGATGATACTAGAATACTGCATACCCACCCCTGTGTCCACCCTGGTGGATCCTGTTCCCCCTCCAGTGATGGCTCTTGTCCCATGTGGTGGCTCCTGCCACCCACCCCGCTTGTGATGGCTCCTGTCCCCTCCTGTAGTGGATCCTGTCTCTGCCCTGGGTGGCTTCTGTCCCAGTCTTGGAATGGCTCCTGCAGCGAGGGTGAAGCTCTTGATGGGCTTCTTCTCAAAAAGGCTCAGCACAAAATTAATATGAAAAGGTGGGCGAGTGAGTAAGTGAAGGGATGGCTGGATGAATTAGTGAAAGGGTGAATGGATGAATGAAAGATTGAATAGATGGGTAATGGGAGGGGATCGATGGATTGATGAGTGAGTGGAAGGATGGAAGAGAGGAAACGTAAATAGCTGGATGTATGGGTGGAAGGGTAGCTGGATGGGTAAAAGGGTGGATGGATGAGTGAAAGGATGGATGAGTGAAAAGGTGGATGATGAGTGAGTGGGTGGATGGATGAATGAAATGATGGATGGATTGATGAATTGATAAGTGCAAGGGCGAATGGATGATCGGATGAGTGAAAGGGTGGATGTAAGGACGGATGAGTGAGTGAAAGGGAGGGTAGATGGACAAAATGATGAATAGACCAGTGAAGGAGTGTAAGGATAAATGGATGAGAGAAAGGATTGATGAGTGATAGGGTCAATGGATGGATTCATGAGCGGATGAGTAGATGGATGGATGTGTGGGTGGATGGATGGAAGGAGGGTGGGTGGATGGATGGATGGAAGGAAGGATTGCTAAGTGAAAGAGTCGATGGAGAGAGAAAGGGAGGTTGATGGATGACTGAAAGGGTGGATGGGTGGAAGGATCAGTGACTGGGTGGATGTATGAGTAAGTGAAAGGATGGCTGGATGGGTGAAAGGGTAAATCGCTGGATGGATGAGTGAATGGATGGATGGGTAGAAGAGTGGATGGATGAGTGTACAGATGGATAGGGTGAAAGGGCGGATGGATGGATAATGGATGGATGAGTGAAAGGATGAATGAAGGGATGGATGAGTGAAATGAAAGATGGAAGGATACATGAAGGATAGGTTTGCAAATGGCTAAATATGCCTAGATATGTCTGGGCTTACTTATATACAATTGCGCGACCTCTGATGTGTCTGTAAAACTTGTCCAATTGTCCCGAAGTGTTGTCCTGAATTTTGACCTCCTGTCCTGAATTTGTGTCCTGAATTTTGACCCTTTGTCCTGAATTTTTACACTCACCGTCCTGAATTTGCACCAATGCCAGTTGGTCCCCCTAGCTTTGAGTAGAATGGGGAAGCTCCTACCCACCACTTGATTGTTCACCCTCGTCCCAGCTGACCCCCTTAACACTAGGTGCCCAACAGCGTCCGCGAAGGCTCAGTACGCGAAGCCTTCAAGGCAGATTGCTGATGGGCCGAGCAGATGACAGACAAGGGCCAGAAACCTTGGACATTTTGAGTCAAAATTATTGTATTTCGAACTTAGTTTAATATATTTATTGCTAATCTGATTCGTGTCTGCGTTGACACCCCTTAGTATGATTGATTATGATTGCACAACAGCACGATATTTCATACAAAGTAATGATAACCACCCGAAGAAATTACTTAAAGCCCTATATCAACAAAACTGGTCAGGGCAGGAGAGTGTGAGCCGATGTCTGTGCATTGCCAGTAAAGGCAATTCCACCATAATGGATTATTTTATGCCCAAAAATATGTAATCTGGTAGATCAGTCAGCGCAGATTCGTTCTTGGTCAGGTGAGGTTGTAGTGTAAGTGGGACTAGAGAGCCCTCCCACCCCCCATGTCCTCCCAGTAACAAGGATCCAGTGAATGACATCCTTTCTGGATCAGCCCCTACACAGGGTATTGTAGTAGGGTGCCCATTCATGGTGCCAGTGCCAGTAGCTGCCCCTTCATCCCTACACCTTCTAGAGAAATATGTTTCCTCATCACATAGATGTGAAAAAAACATGAAGATCAAAGCATTTTGATGAATGAATGTACCTTGCCAAGTCCTCCAGTGATTCAACCTAAATTATCTCCAGTTATTATTACCTTTCCAGACCCAATCCTCCGCTTTCAGCGCCCCTGAATGAGCTGAAGAAAGGTTTAGGCTCGGTAAACAAGAGAGACCGGCCAGCTTTTTATAACTTCCCACAGTTTAAAACTATCTGATTCTTTTTATAGTTGGTAACTTGAATAATTTCGGGGCAAATTAGCAAGGGACATATCGCCGCTTTAGTGGCACGTTTTGCTGTTAAAGTGGCGATATTTTTATCGCCCTATCAGCAAGCTATCGCTACCAGCAGTTAGCGACAGCTTCCATGCGATAGCGACCGGTTTGGGGCCCGCTTTGCATGTCAGCGATATTTATCACTAATGAAATGCAAAGTGGGCGTACGCAAACTGTTAGCAACTGAAAGCAGTCGCTAACACAGCTATCGCCTATTAGCAAGTCAGGCGAAGCGATAAAAAACAATCACGCTAAGCCCGATTATCGCTATAATCTAATGCCTGCTAAAAACATGACTTACCTGTTTATCCAATGGGAGGTGGATTGTCAGGTTAAGTCCCCATTGGCGTAAATGCGTGAATATCGCTGGATTTCCAGCGATATTCACTCATTTCGCCGCTATCGCTGGATATTTTAGTACAATGGAGAAAAACGTTGCTAATGGCAGGCTTTCTCCGCTAAAATATCCAGCAATAGGCAGCGATAAAAATGAACGTGCTAAGCGTGTTTTGCGATAAATATCGCTACTCCTTGCTAATATGCCCCTTCATTCCATATTGGGGTATTGTTGCATTGTTTTGGAGGAGTGTGGCTCAATGGTTAGAGTGGCAGACCCGGATGCAAAGGTCTGGCTCGGGACCAGGGTTCAATTTCCGACGCGGCAGGGTCTTGGGCTGATTTGTCTGCGGACTCGATAATTCTCGCCTCGGCACCTACTCTAATCATGGGGTCCCACGCTGCAACTCTGGGTAAAAGCTTGCTTAATCTCCACAACGGCCCCTAGAACACTGGGATGTCTGGCTTCACCTTGGGGGTGCCAAGGAGGGGCATCTCACAGGGAGAGCCAGGAAGGGTTCCACAGCGTTATACAGCGCTGGGACGCCCCGGTGATGGGCAGCTGTACGCTTTACAAGTATCCTACATTTACATTTTGCTTTCATCTTCAACCTGCAACAATTCTCGCAGGGCCGGTAGCCCTTCAGCCTCAGAGAGAAGAAACTTCAGTCGCCCTATAGAAGACGCTGCACTAATTTCCTGGCTATCTACTGAAGTTGTGAATTTAGTGGTGAAGCACACAGAGTGAAAGACCAGTGGCTGTCCCGACATCTTTAAACACTAAGAAGTCTTGCAAACTAGATTACACTTAGGATCGCTTACCAAGGGTGCTAAACTCAGCAATCCCACGTTGGCCAAGTTTGGCCAAGATCTTTGTTTGGGGAGGTGGAAATGTTGTGG
This sequence comes from Lissotriton vulgaris, assembly GCF_964263255.1. Lineage (NCBI taxonomy): Eukaryota > Metazoa > Chordata > Amphibia > Caudata > Salamandridae > Lissotriton > Lissotriton vulgaris. The sequence goes on from NC_141697.1 coordinate 1,227,336,683, forward strand.
CCTAAAGAACCTGTCTGAGATAAATTTATTGTGGAAAGAGAAGGAATTATCGTTAATGTACCTACAGGAAACTTTGCCTGCTAATTTGTGGGAGATGTTTTATGCAAGCATGCCTTAGGCATATCACATGGCCATCCGTGGGAGGGACTTTCAATTCAATTTAATAATGAATTCAAAATATCCTTTGGTTTAGTTCCAACTAATTCTAGCTAATTGTGATTTATGTCCACGATGAGTTAATGACAGGACGTTGAGGAAAGTTTGTGTAGAGACAAGTGTTATTTTTAATCGTGATGGGTGTCTCAGGTTGATACGGGCTGGCGATGTTATGCAAGCATATCTTTGTTGCTACTTAATCTCGGAAAAGACGGTGAGCAACAAAACTCCTAAGGCATCCCAAAACCTGTTTGAACACTCAAAAATCTGATGCATGACTTAAATTACTCTTGTTAGAATTGGCTTACTTTAGCTGTATAATTTTAAATGGGAGAGTAACAATACTCCTTCAAGAATTACACAGAAAAGCTCGAAGGAGAGATCATTGTAGATTATTTGGTCACTTCTACAACCTTTTTTTATACAGCAACGCATGTGACAGTACTGTTAACTGATCTGAGTGACCGCTGCCCAATCAGGTGCACTTTAGATCGGTGTAGGCCAGTTTCAAAGATGTTGATGTGCACTAATGGAGGGTTGTAAATGACTAAAAAGAATGGTTGGCCATACTATCTTATATACCTAATTCGTTATCTCCAACATACACAAGCACTTTGTTAAAGTGACAGATAAAATATGTTTTTATCTTGATGGTGATATTGTTCCACAGTATGCTGCAAGATTACAACACAAAAATTGGGTAGTAGTGTTCCCTGATAGGGAAACGTCCGCGCATTCGTAGGCCAGTATATGGTAATGTTATAATATATACGTGAAATATAGAAATTCTACAAAGAAGACTAGATTTGGGTACTTAATTCGCCCTAAAAACACCAACTACCCAACAGTGTTAATTGCACACAGAGTGTGCATCCGTACAGGAAAAGAAAAAAGGGATTGGACAGCACACCTCTTGTCACTTTCTAGTTATGCAGACATCAATGACATGTATGGGTATACGTAGCCCATTCAGCTTAGGGATAGAGACATTTACAACAACTATAGTCAAAACATAAGGATCCCAGACGTATTGTAATCTTGATAGTCTTTATTCCAAAAATCACTTCAATAAAAGCTCCCAGCACACGACTTGCCGACACGTGTTTCGTCTTAAAAATACTTTTTCAAGGCAATGGAAATATGTATATCCTAGAAATCTGGACGGTTATAGGACCAAGTCTGGTCTCCAATATAATGAGAGATTTACAAGACGTCACCCTGTAATTCCGGTCTTACAATGGTCAATGAAGAGCCATGGATTGATAAACAATATGGCAAGTCTGTTTCAATCCGACGATCCAAAATGGGTGTAAACACTCCTTTTCTAATATCTAAAATGGCGAAAATCACAAAAATTGTCGACTCGTCAGCACATATTGGTATTGTGGCAAATAGTGCAAACGAGGTAGCCTTCCAGCTTACAAATATTTCAGAAACCGGGCACAACCATGATAAGTCCTGACCTTTTGGGCAATATGGCCCACAAAGAATCTCTGCCCTCCGACTCCCGATGCAGAGCATTTTGGTGATTTTCGTCATTTTGGATATTAGAAAAGGATTATTTACATCCATTTTGGATCGTTGGATTGAAACAGATTTACCATCAAGATTACCAAACGTCTGGGATCCCTATGTTTTGACTATAGTTGTTGTAAATGTCTCTATACCTAAGCTGAATGTGGCTACTTATACCCAAACATGTCATTGATGTCGGCATAACTAGAAAGTGACAAGAGGTGTGCTGTCCAAGCCATTTTTTATTTTCCTGTATGCTGCAAGATACTGTGGATCACCAATGATGCTTGCGATAAATCAAGTGAAGAAAGAATCTGCGTAGAATGTTAAATAGGCTTATTCGTACTTAGTTCCTTGAACCATTTGTCGTGTGAGCCAAAGAGATTTGACTCCATCGGAAGCGCCTTCTAACCCTGAGGCATGAGGTTAAATAGTCAGAATAGGTGCGATTTTGATGTTGGATAACATAGGCGGGAGTCACAAATATCCATAAGGAATATTGCAAAAACGATTGGTTTCAAGGTTTATAAATCAGCAGTTTCTATCCCAGAAGGTGATTAGGTCCCTTATTTGATAGAGCTTTACGCAGAGAACAGCTTGAATTCATTGTCCATGGGAAGAGCTCAGAAATTTGCCGCAAGTAAACAATAAGTCCCCTCTGAGGAACTGATCACCACTAGCTTCAGAAGAGCAAGAAATGGAAGGTAGAGTGGTCCATTGAACTCCCTATTACTGAATTAAAACGACTCCTAGACGTTTTGGAAAATATCATACCCCTACAAGTTATTTTGCAAAAAGGTTAAGGGCAAAGGGCACCAAGTTCAGTCCACATTCATCCATTTTCCACAGCTTTTGATAAAGTACATAAGACAATTCTGTGTAGTAAGCTGGCTACCACCCCTATTCCAGCAGGCTTGCTGAAAGTTACAATAACTCTCCATGCAGAGGCGTGGGTGAAAATATTCACCAGGAAGCCAGCAGGAGCCACAGATAAATATTGCATCAAAAATAGCTTGAAACAGGTTGCTTGCTAGTCTCTCTGTATCTCTTTATATATTTATTATTTACTGAATCCATTAGATAATGTTGTATCTCCAGGTTTGGGTGGTTTGAAGATTCACTTCCTGTTGCATGTGGGTGATCTCATTATTCTGGCTATGTCTCCCAACTGCCTTTAAGGAGCCCTTGATAGACCTATTCTCGTTATCTAAAAATCAATATAGGGAAAAGCAAGTGTGAAATTGCTTCATACTTGCTAAAAGTGCTGTTATAGTCTTTGCATCATTGCAGATTAGCACTGCCATCTTTTATTTCGATGTTTTACATTGTACATTTAGCCTGGCTGCTCGCGTAAGCGTAGCCTCATTTTGAAGATGGCATACTTATGCGACAACTGCAGAGTTTGCGATGCCAGTTTTTAAACGTGGCCTTCTGTATCAGTGTTTCAAGGGCACCTCGCATCCTTCCCATGGGAAGAGCTTGGCATCTGCTCATTAGCAGACAACGGTGTCTCACACGTTCCACCCTGTTTTTGCTGCATTATGGAAAATGTATAAAAGAAAGTTAAAATTGCAATGAGTTTAGATATTGTATACCCTAACGGCTCAGATGGCAAAGTCGCATTTAGAATATTTTTGCATTAAACATGGATTAGACTTCAGTGAACCCCTCAGGGTGTTATTTTTCTTCCAGGGAACATGATGCATTGTGTGCCGGTGAATGGCTTAACTTGGACACAGTGAGGATGGGCCAGCATTGTGCAACACACATAGGAAGAGGAAAACGCCTCTCGGGATTGTTTTTTGTGCAGCTAGGCAGCCCATTGTGCGCCAGTGCAGGGGGGAAAAGTCAGGAATGAGCCATATGTCTAAAACATGGGGCATTCCTGCCCTTTACCAGTCAATCGGGGGGGATTTGTAAGCGCGCTACTCACCCGGGAGGGTCTCAAGGCGCTGATTGGGGGGGTGTTTCGCTGTTCCGTTCAGCCGAAAAGTCAGGTCTTGAGCGCCTTCCTGAAGGTATTCAGGGAGGGGGCGCATCTGATGTTGATCGGGAGCTCATTTCAGAACTTGGCCGCAATGAAGGTGCAGCTATTCCTCCTGTTTTGGCTCTGTGGATGCGTGGGGTTTCAGCGAGGACGAGGTTAGCGGATCGGAGTTTCCTTTTGGGTATGTGGAGGGTGATTCTATTGTTGAGGTATTGGGGTCCGGTGTTGTGTAGGAATTTGTAGGCGTGGGTGAGTATCTTGAAAGTGACTCTCTTCTTGATGGGGAGCAAGTGGAGATTCCGTAGGTGTTGGCTGATGTGCTCGTGTCGAGGGATACTGAGGACGAGTCTGGCGGCGGTGTTCTGTATTGTCTGGAGCTTGCAGAGTAGAGACTTGTGTATTCCGGCATAGAGAGCGGTTCCGTAGTCCAGTCTACTGGTAATGAGTGCATATGTGACTGTCTTCCTTGTCTCATCGGGGATACATTTTAAAGTCTTATGGAGGATGCGGAGGGTGTTGAAGCAGCTGGAGGCGACGCAGTTGACCTGTCGGTTCATGGAGAGGGAGGAGTACGATGCGTGGTCCATGGGGGTCCGGTGGCCACCAAGGGCGGTGTTATATTCTGATTTACTAGGTATTTCCCTTTTAATATATCCCTGTACATATTTCCCTTTTAATAGAATCTTTGTTCCTTGTTGCACATGCACACTGTCCATGTAATTCCATTTGGAATTGTTATGATGGAGTGAATGTTTTGGGGTGGCGGGATCAATTCAGACTTCACATTACATTGAATCCACGCAACAAAGATCCTGTCATGGTGTCACATGATTGTGATATGTTAGAAGATGGTATCAGATCGGTAGAAGAGAGTAATGTTTGGAAGACACTGTCGGACGAGTTTCCCAGTGTTTTTTCAGATAATTTGGGTAAACTAAGTGGTTTCACTCATGTCATTAAGCTTAAACAACGAGCTATTCCTGTCGTGCAAAAACTTAGACCTGTACCTCTTAATGTTAGAGAAGAGTTAAGTGATGCACTAAATGACATGTTGAAAAATGACGTCATAGAAGAGATAGAGTCGTCCGAATGGGTTTCGCCAGTGGTTTTGGCACGCAAACCTGACAAATCTTTGAGGTTGTGCATAGATTTGAGGGCACTCAATGCAAACATAGTGGTGGATTGTCATCCCCTGCCCAATATCAACGAAGTCGTGAGTATGCTGGGAGGAGGTATCATATTTTCCACATTGGACTTGAGATCGGCGTATCATCAGGTTGTGTTAGCAGAGGAATCACGCCATCTCACAGCTTTTATCACACCACAGGGTTTGTTCCAGTTTTAACGGATGCCGTTCGGTTTGGCGTCGGCAGCCTCTGTTTTTCAGAGATCTATGTATCATATCTTTAAGGACATGAGTGAGTACGTGAAGTGTTTCCAAGACGATATCTTGGTTTTCTCCAAAAGTGATGAGACACACATGGAGCATTTGAGGAATGTGTGTAAAATGTTAGATAAGTTTGGACTTACTATTAAGAGTAAGAAGTGTAAGTTATTTCAGAAGACCATAGAGTATTTGGGACACACAATTTCTGGTAATGGTGTTGCTCCAAAAAGGTCTTTGGTTGATGCTATCCTAAAAGCTCCTGCACCAGATTGTAAGGACAAGTTGTTATCGTTTCTAGGACTGTGTGAATATTACAGTAAGTTTATTGCAAATTTTGCGACCAAGATGGAGCCGTTAAGAGAGTTGACAAGGAAGGATGTAGAGTTTTTGTGGGGATCTAAACAGCAAGATGCTTTCGAAAGTGTTTGGAACGTTGCTTTTGCGTCTAGATCCTTAAACCAAACTGAAAGACGGTATGCCGTCATAGAAAAAGAACTGTTGGGATGTGTATGGGGCGTTGAGCATTTCCGTAATTACATTTGGGGCGCAAGGTTCCTAATACGTACTGATCACAAACCATTGGTGGGCATTCTTTCTCCTGGTGGAGGATTAAATGCTACAGCTCGCATTGCTAGATTGATGTCACGTTTTCAGGAATATAATTTTGACATTAAATATGTACCTGGGAAACTAAATGTAACTGCAGACTGTTTGTCTAGATTGCCATATCCAGGTACCGGGGTTGAAGAAGATACGGAGGTGGTAACCAGTATTTCTGAAATGTTGTCATAAAAATACAATGTTATATCAGAGGACATGTGGATGAGAAGTATGAATGAGGATGATTTGCTGTGTAAGGTCAGAGACTATGTGAATTTGGGTTGGCCTTTCAAAGAACGTATTCCTGCTGAAATTATACCATTTTACAACATTGCTGATGAATTGGCCATTGAGGGAGATCTTTTGTTCAGAGCTGGGAAATGTATTCCACCTTTGGCTGTAAGAAGTGTTATTTTACAAATGAGTCATGAATGTCACATGGGAATGTCTTCTATGAAAAGATTGATTAGGTCTAATTTCTGGTGGCCAGGAGTTGATAGATTAGTGGATAAGTTTGTCAGAGAGTGTCCCGAATGCATTGAGAGTGATAAATCGTGCAAGTGTGATCCTGCACCTTTAGTTCCTGTGAAGTGGCCAGATCATCCGTGGCAAAAGTTAGGGATCGATATTGCTGGCCCGTTCAATTTTTTACCACAGGAATGTAGGTTTGCCATTGTTGCTGTGGACTATCACTCCAAGTGGCCTGAGGTCAAACTAGTTCCTCATCCAAATACTGAGAGTGTTATTCTATTTTTAAAAGAGATTTTTTCCAGAGAAGGTTTTCCGGAATGTATTGTATCATATAATGGGGTACAGTTCAAGTCCTCACTGATATCAGAATTTTTGAGTATGTATGGCATTAAGCATTGTACCACTGCTCTGTATGAACCACAAGGTAATGGACTAGTGGAGAGATATAATCGGGTTCTCAAGCAAGACATAGTTTGGGCTCGCAAATCTGGAGCGTTGTGGAAGGATAAATTGAGAGAAAAGTTATGGTTGTACCGTATTACACCTCATGCCACTACTGAGGTTTCTCCTTTTCGTTTACTAAAAGGTAGAGATCCTGTTTCAGGGTTATGTCCTTGGTGGTTTAAAAAGAGTTCCAGTCATCAAATGACTGATGTGAATGTTAAGGATGTGGCTGAAAAAGTGGAACTCAAACAAGACAAATACAAATGCAATTATGATTCTAGGATGAAGGTTAAGCAACCAGTTTTCATGGTTGGTGATGTTGTTAGGATTCGCAAACCAGGTTATATTGCCAAAGGAGAAAACAAATTCGGTAAGCCAATGAAAGTTATGAGGGTTTATCATAATAGTGTAGTTACACAAGATGGGAAAAGATGGAATGTTAGAAGAGTTTCAAAATGTGTTTCATAGTTGTTTTTATATACATATTCTGGATGTTTTCATTTACAGGCGTCAATAGAAAATGTTTTTTCCTTTCTTTTCTTTAAGGGGGGCAATGTGTTATATTCTGATTTACTAGGTATTTCCCTTTTAATATATCCCTGTACATATTTCCCTTTTAATAGAATCTTTGTTCCTTGTTGCACATGCACACTGTCCATGTAATTCCATTTGGAATTGTTATGATCTAAAATGTTATACTGGACTTGTTAACTTGGAGGCTAGAAGTACTGTGCTGCAGCTTATTAAATCCTGGACTTTACTGAATACTTTGGATTCCTTCTTTATTTATTACAGGCGGTCAGCCACCAGGTGTTGTTCCATGTCGATGGGGTGGTTCAGAGGATGAGGACTTCTGTCTTCTCCGAGTTGAGCTTCAGGCAGCTGTTGCTCATCCAGTTTGCGATGTCCTGCATTCCTTGCTGGAATTTGACTCTGGTGGTGGTGGGGGTCCTTGGTGAGAGAGAAGATGAACTGGGTGGCCTCGGCGTAGGATACTATGCTGAGGCGTGCTGTGGGACGATGGCAGTGAGGGGGCCCATGTAGATGTTGAAGAGGGTTGGGCTGAGCGATGATCCCTGGTGCACTCCGCAGTTGATTTTTGTGGGTTTGGAGAGGAAGGGTGGCAGTCTGATTTTTTTGTTCCTGCCGGTGCAGAACGATCAGATCCAGTCAAGGGTAGTTCCTTGTATGCTGGTGTCATGTAGTCTGGTGACGAGTGTGCGATGGGATAGTGTCAAATGCTGCTGACAGATCTAGTATGATCAGGGTTGCGGTGCAGCCTTGGCCGAGGAGGATGCGGATGTCGTCTGCGGCGGTGAGTAGGGCAGTCTCGGTGCTGTGATTGCTGCAGAATCTGGATTGAGAGGGGTCGAGGATGGCGCTGTCTTCGATGAACCTTGTCAGTTCTGTGTTGACGGCCTTCTCATTGACTTTCAACGCAAAGGGGAGGAGCGAGATGGGCCGGTAGTTCTTTAGGTCCGTCGGATTTGCTGAGGGCTTCTTAAGCAGGGGACTGACTTCTGCGTGTTTCCAGTCAACGTGGAAAGTGCCGGTCTCGAAGGTGGCATTGATGGTGCATCGTAATTCTGATGCGATGGCGGCTCTGTGGTAGAAGTGTGGTGGGCAGGGGTCTGTAGGGGCCCCTGAGTGGGTGCCTTTCATGGTTGAGGCGGTCTCTTTGGTAGTGATCAGTGTCCAGGAGGAGATGGCGGGCTGGCTGGCATTGCCAGAGGGCGGGATGGTTGCCGAGTCTGGTGTATGGTTGTTGAAATTGTCATAGAGGTTTTTGATCTTCAGGTGGAAGTAGGATCAGAGCTTGTCGCAGAGCTCCTGGGAAGGGATGATGTCTGTGGGTTTGCTGGGGGGCTTGGGGAATTACTGGATGATGCTGAAAATCTCCTTGGAGTTGCTGAAGTTGGTGAGGATTTTGTAGTGGATGAAGGTCTTTTTGGAGGTTCTGATGGGATCACTGAAATAACATCTACTACCAAAATATCGAGTTCCCATAATATCGATGAAAAAATATCGAGGGACATAATATCGACTTTCTATCTTCACTAAGGTAAGTACAAAAATATCGAGTTTAAAATATCGAGTGTTTAAAATATAGAATGTCAAAATATCTATTTTTTTTGTCTTTAAAATAAGTTAAAACTATTATAATATTAAATATATTTTATATAAACATTGTTAAAATTATTAAATAAATGTAACATTATTACATAATTAATGTAACTAAAAATTAATAATAATAATAATAATACATATATATATATATAAATACATGTTATTAATAAAACATATAGAATATATTTACCGTAGCATAGCAAAAGGTTTAAATTTAATGTAACCACTCCAGTGGGTGCTACATTAAAGAGATCGTTGGATAGCGTAGGGGTAAAAATTACTATTCCCACTTCAGTGGGTACAAGAGTAGGGAAAGCGTTGGATAGCGTAGGGTTAAAATGTACTATTCCCACTCCAGTGGGTGCAACAGTAGGGAAGCGTTGGATAGCGTAGGGGGAAAAATTACTATTTCCACTCCAGTGGGTGCAACAGTAGGGAAAGCGTTGGATAGCGTAGGGGTAAAAATTACTATTCCCACTCCAAAGAGTACAACAGTAGGGAAAGCGCTGGATAGCGTAGGGGTAAAATTACTATTCCCACTCCAGTGGGTGCTACAGTAGGGAAAGTGTTGGATAGCGTAGGGGTAAAAATTACTATTTCCACTCCAGTGGGTGCTACAGTATGGAAAGCGTTGGATAGCGTAGGGGTAAAAATGACTATTCCTACTCCAGTGGGTGCAACAGTAGGGAAAGCGTTGGATAGCGTAGGGGTAAAAATTACTATTTCCACTCCAGTGGGTGCTACAGTAGGGAAAGCGTTGGATAGCGTAGAGGTAAAAATTACTATTCCCACTCCAGTGGGTGCAACAGTAGGGAAAGCGTTGGATAGCGTAGGGGTAAAAATTACTATTCCCACTTCAGTGGGTGCTACAGTAGGGAAAGCGTTGGATGGCGTAGGGGTAAAAATTACTATTCCCACTCCAGCGGGTGCTACAGTAGGGAAAGCGTTGGATACCGTAAGGGTAAAAATTACTATTCCCACTCCAGTGGGTCCAACAGTAGGGAAAGCGTTGGATAGCGTAGGGGTAAAAATTATTATTCCAACTCCAGTGGGTGCAACAGAAGGGAAAGCGTTGGATAGCGTAGGGTTGAAAATTAATATTCCCAATTAATTATTTTAAATTAATTACCAATTATATTTTAACCATTTACCAATTAATAATTAATTTAAAAATATAATTAATTTACATAATTATTTATTTAAAATTAAATTACTTCCCACCCTATTCCCCTATAAACACACAACCCGCTACAGAAAATAAATTACTAAAAATTAATTATTTATCAATTATTTATTTTTAATTAATTGCCAATTATATTTTAATTAATTACCAATTATTATTTAATTAACAATTAGATTAAATGTACATAATTAATTAATTATATTTAAATTACTTCCCACCCTATCCCCCTGTAAACACACAACCCACTAAAGAATATAAATTACTAAAAATTAATTATTTATCAATTATTCATTTTTAATTAATTAACAATTATATTTTATTTAATTACCAATTATTATTTAACAATTAGATTAAATTTACATAATTATTATTTATAATTAAATTACTTCCCACCCTATTCCCCTATAAACCCACAACCCGCTACAGATTTATATTACACAAATATTATTAAATATTAATAACTTACCTTATTTTCGATTTTTTTTTTGTCTACATTTTATCTAGTCTATATTATGTCTAGTCTATATTTTTGATTCGATATTTTGGCTATTCTAGTCGATATTACTCGATATTTTTGTTGTCTATATTTTGTCTAGTCTATATTTTGTCCAGTCTATAATTTTTTACTCGATATTTTGTCCAATCGATATTTTGGAATCGATATTATGTCTGTTTACCGTTCTGATGCGTTGGTGGTGTTCCGTCATGGCGTTCTTGTAGGGGGTGTAGTTTACGGGTGTCTCGCTGTTTCACCAGTTCTTCTCCAGGCGTCTGCAGGTGCATCTGGCTTCTTGGAGTTCGGTGGTGAACCAGGCAACTTTCCTGGGGTGCTGTCTGTCGGAGTTGCGTAGCGGGCGAGCTTGTCTGCGCAGAAGGAGATCCATGTGTGGAATTCCCTGGCTGCAAGGTTGGTGTCGGTTGCAGCGGCGGGGGTGTTGAGGTTGAGGGTGGATTTGAGCTGCTCCTCAGTGACTTTGCTCCAGTTCCTTTGTGGGGGCACGGAGCGGGTTTTGGTGGTTTGGGTTTATCGACGAGGAAGGGTACGCAGTGGTGGTTGTTCCAGGGGGGGTTGCGTGGTGTGACTGAAGTGGATACTGTTTCGTCCTGCAAAGATGGGATCGAGGGTGTGTCCTGCCTTGTGGGTTGATGTGGTGACGATAAGCATGGGCGGAAAATCCGTTACGCTCGCGGATTTTGCGGATTTTCGGGAAATCCGCAATCCGCGAGATTTGCGAATTTCCCGCAAAATCCGCAAATTCGCACGCAGCGGATTTTTTTTGCGGCGCGCGGCGTTGGTGATACAATTTTTGCGGCGGGCAGCGTTTATCATCGTTTGCCGGGTTGTTTTTCTCGATAGTTTGCGAGTGCTGCGCCATTTTGGATCTTGCTGTGTGATCCCGCGGGAATTGGCGAGCGCGATTACGTCATCGCGGCTTGCGAGCGATAGTTTGTCAATGCGAGTACGGCGAGATCACGTCTCGCGGTACTTCGCAATTGCGAGATTTGAGATGCGGCGAGCAGCAAGAATCTCGCACAAGCGAAAATAGAAAATTTGCAATTCATGCACAAGAAATCCACCAGCAAGCAGCATAAACCTTCTTGAAATGATGATTTTTATCTGAATAACTCCTTAGGTTGACATTTGCCTGCACTTTTTTAGCGAGGAGTCCATTTTGGGGAGGGGGGGAGGGGGGTGGGAGGAAGGAAGTGCCCCACAGTCTTCAACTTCCTGTTCCTGTTCAGCAGGCTCCTCCCAGTGCTTTGTCCATCTCCTGGTCACTTTTCATTTGGATCTGGAGCTGGAAGGATTACTTTTTGTGGATGCTGCTGGATATTTGGATTTGAGGCCTTTTTGACTTTCTTTGGATCACTGTTGGATTAGAAATTTTACAAGTAAGTTTGTTTGGGGCATTACAGTTGCTGCAACTAAAATTTTGGAATTTTCGATTTTTGGGCTGTTTTGGGGCCTTTTGCCCAGGGGTACTCAGTGGTGGGTGGACTGAGTCTTTCTGTGGGTTGTCTTGAACTTAAACATCATGGAGGCCATGGATGGATTGGGATTGTGCTGATTTTTCAGTGATTTTCGTTTTTTGGGGCTGTACTTGTGGCCTTTTCACCAGGGGTTGATTGAGTCTAGCATGGGCCTAGTCTTTCTGTGGGCTAGTTTGAACTTAAACATCATGGAGGGCATGGATGGAATGGGATTGTGCTGATTTTGCAGTGTTTTTCGATTTTTGGGGGTGTTCATGGGGAGGGACAGGCCATGTGGCTGGTGGCCATTTTGAGTGCAGCTACAGGCACTGGCCATGTGCTGGCAGGCAAGTGGCCATTTTGAATGCAGGCTTTGTTGTTAGGCCTGCAACCATTTTGCCTACTTTTCAACCTTTATTTATGCCCAGGGGTAGTGAGTCTTGCATGGGCCTAGTCTTTCTGTGGGTTGTCTTGAATGTAAACACCATGGAGGGCATGGATGGATTGGGATTGTGCTGATTTTTCAGTGATTTTCGTTTTTTGGGCCTGTACTTGTGGCCTTTTCACCAGGGGTATTTGAGTCTAGCATGGGCCTAGTCTTTCTGTGGGCTGTCTTGAACTTAAACATCATGGAGGGCATGGATGGAATGGGATTGTGCTGATTTTGCAGTGTTTTTCGATTTTTGGGGGTGTTCATGGGGAGGGACAGGCCATGTGGCTGGTGGCCATTTTGAGTGCAGCTACAGGCACTGGCCATGTGCTGGCAGGCAAGTGGCCATTTTGAATGCAGGCTTTGTTGTTAGGCCTGCAACCATTTTGCCTACTTTTCAACCTTTATTTATGCCCAGGGGTAGTGAGTCTTGCATGGGCCTAGTCGTTCTGTGGGTTGTCTTGAATTTAAACATCATGGAGGGCATGGATGGATTGGGATTGTGCTGATTTTTCAGTGATTTTCGTTTTTTGGGCCTGTACTTGTGGCCTTTTCACCAGGGGTATTTGAGTCTAGCATGGGCCTAGTCTTTCTGTGGGCTGTCTTGAACTTAAACATCATGGAGGGCATGGATGGAATGGGATTGTGCTGATTTTGCAGTGTTTTTCGATTTTTGGGGGTGTTCATGGGGAGGGACAGGCCATGTGGCTGGTGGCCATTTTGAGTGCAGCTACAGGCACTGGCCATGTGCTGGCAGGCAAGTGGCCATTTTGAATGCAGGCTTTGTTGTTAGGCCTGCAACCATTTTGCCTACTTTTCAACCTTTATTTATTTTATGCCCAGGGTAGTGAGTCTTGCATGGGCCTAGTCTTTCTGTGGGTTGTCTTGAATGTAAACATCATGGAGGGCATGGATGGATTGGGATTGTGCTGATTTTTCAGTGATTTTCGTTTTTTGTGCCTGTACTTGTGGCCTTTTCACCAGGGGTATTTGAGTCTAGCATGGGCCTAGTCTTTCTGTGGGCTGTCTTGAACTTAAACATCATGGAGGGCATGGATGGATTGGGATTGTGCTGATTTTTCAGTGATTTTCGTTTTTTGGGCCTGTACTTGTGGCCTTTTCACCAGGGGTATTTGAGTCTAGCATGGGCCTAGTCTTTCTGTGGGCTGTCTTGAACTTAAACATCATGGAGGGCATGGATGGAATGGGATTGTGCTGATTTTGCAGTGTTTTTCGATTTTTTTGTGCTGTATAACTGAACTGATGTTCCTCTGTCTTCCATTGTTTTTAGGTGCACAAGACTCAAGAGAACCACCAGTGCCAGGAAGAAGTCCTGCAGCGGTGTGTGTGTGCAGCATAACGTCACGCGACGTCACGTCTGGCCTCAGACAACTCTACAATTCGTGCAACCGCGGCCTGCTGCCTGACCTGCTCTGAAGAAGATGGCCCCAAAAAAATTTCTCCGTAGCTCCTCTAGCAAGAAAGTTGCTAGTAAGGAGCAGAAGAAGCAAGTTACCAAGAAGGCTGGTGTGCCACCCGCCACGTTTTTTGGGAGCAAAAAAAGTACGCCTGCAGCAGCAGGATCTGCTGGGGACCAAGCTGGGAGCAGCACCCCTGCTCCATTGGGTTCAGTGCCTCCACCACCTCGCCAACTTAAGTCAAAGCCCTTGAGTGCTTCAGAGGCAGTCAGTGTACTTCTCCAATCACCATCGACCAGTGATGTTGGCTCATCGCAAGAAAGTAGCAGCAATGTCCCTGAATCAACACAGGTTGTTGTAACTCATCTGACAAGTGTTGAACAACCACAGCCGCAACAACAACCACATGTGCAAGTACAAGCCAAAGTACATGTGGAAGGAGAAGCAGCAAAAGGAGATGCGCAAGCAAAGGTGCATGGAGGTTCACAAGTGCCCACAATAGTTGTTCCTCCCGAAGTAGGGGCACATCAGGAAATTGACAATGAAGCCGAGGTATTGGAAGCCACTCCTCCTGATGATCATTCATTGTCTTCCACATCCCTAGCAAGGAAAAGATCAAGGGGGGAGTCTACATCTTCTTCAAGCCCACCTCCTTCTGATGCAAGTGATCCGTCTTGGCATCCACAACTGCGGTCTGACAGTGAGGCACACCATGATCTGACAACGGTACCTAAGCGTAAAAGGAAGGTCGTCGAAAAACTCATAGCTATGGATTGTGATGAGGCTCAACAAGAAGTGACAGATACTGCTGGTGATGAAGCCTCTCACGATGACGACGAGCCAGTCATCACAAAGGTCACTGCAGCCCCACCGGGCATGCAGCAAAGAGACATTTTGACCCTATCCCGAGAAGCTGCTGAGCGTGATGATGATGTCGACGAGGAGGCAATGGAAGAAACACCACAATCATTGGAGTTAACTAGTACACCAACACCTACCGCTTCCATATTTCTTAGTCGCCAGAAGGGACCTCCATCCACCTCGACCTCAATTCGTGGTGGTGAAAGTGCAAAACGTACTGAAGTTCGGCAATCCACATCCTCCACTTCATCTGGCATTAGCAGCAGGACCACCACCACCAGTATCGCCGCCTCCTCCGGCCCCCAAAGACATTTCAAGTCCGCAGTTTGGGACTTCTTTAGTGTTTCCACAAAAAAGGAAAACCTCGCCATTTGTAGCATTTGTAAGTTGGCAGTTAGTCGTGGTAAGTTTGGTTCCAACTATGGTACCGGAGGCCAGAGAGGTCATCTTGAAAGAAAGCACCCTGTCCAATGGTTTGCGCACCTACAGGCGATCAATGAAGGCCGAATTGCACGTAATGATGTTTCATCTGATGATGACGAGGAGGAAGAAGACGTGTCAAACATTTCACTTACACCCAGTACCCCTGTCAGCAGCACACCCCATGTGAGCCACACTAAGAGTGTGGGAGAGAGTGATACACCATTGCGAAAAAGTTCATCAGCGAGCGTAACTGGGTCGAAGATATCATCATCATCCCGTAAATCTTTGGTCCAGGGCAACATTAAAAAGATGTTGTTTACAGAAGCGCAATATGAACGCAACCACCCACTGACGCGTCTGTATAACACTAAGCTGGCTAAAATGCTAGCTCTGGACCTTCTCCCTTTTTCTTTTGTAGAAGGGGTTGGTTTTCTAGAATTAGTGGCAGCGCTCTGCCCTAAATGGAAGGTTCCTAGCCGGTTCTATTTTGCCCGAGTTGCGGTTCCAGCACTACATGAAGATGTTCTGAAGGTGATTGGGGCAGCTTTGCAGAAGAGTGCTGTTCACACTATACATCTGACAACAGACATGTGGACCAGTGGCGCAGGCGCTGATTACATGTGCATCACTGCACACTGGGTCTCTTTTTCAGGGGCTAAAGCAAAGCTAAACGCAGGTGTTGACGCAGACATTGTTTTTAAAGCTGCTCGGAAACATGCAACACTAGCCATGTTTGGTTTGGAGAAACGTCACACAGCAGATAACATTTTGGATGTCTTTAAGACAAAGGTCCTTAAGTGGCTGTCCCCACTAAACCGCCAGGTTGGTTATGTTTCCACGGACAATGGCGCCAATATAGTTAAGACCATGAGGGATGGTGACTATTTCAGAGTGCCGTGTTTGGCGCACTGTATAAACCTGGTTGTCCAAAAATTCTTGGGTAATAAAGGCAGTGCAGCGTACAGTGTATTGGACACCTGCCGAAAAATGTGCAAGCATTTCAGCCATTCTTTTAAGGCCCGGAAGCAGCTGAGGAGCCTGCTATATCAACGTCAAATGCCAGTGAAAGAACTCATCCAGGAGGTGGTAACACGTTGGAACTCAACCTTCTACATGCTTGAGCGTCTGTATGAGCAGTATAAGGAACTCAATCAATATTTCCTTACAGAGGGTACAGAGGAGCTGAGGATGGGTGCGGCGCAATGGAACATAGTTCAAAGCCTGACACGCATGCTTCGTCCTTTTGAGTTCTTCACGCGTGCAGTCAGCAAGGAGGACTCTAATTTGGGAAAAGCTATCCCATTGTTGTACATGCTGGAGGACCAACTGAAGGAGGTGTGTTCTGTGTTTGAAGACGATGACAAAAACCAAGACTCATTGCTTCTGGCTGAGAAATTATTAGAGCTCCTACAAGGTGATGAACGTCTTAAAAAGATCCACTCAGAAGAGCATTACATTTGTGCTACTATTCTGGATCCACGCTACAAAAAGGCGCTGGCAGGCCAAGCATTCTTTCCTTTTGATGATGAACATGTTCCAAAGTACAAACGTTGGCTAGCCTTGTCAGCCAAGAGGTTTGAAAGAGAACGGCTGGAAATTGAAGGAAATGGCAGTACATCAGCAGGCCATCCCCAGTCAAAACAATCCACTTCTGCACCTGTGGCTGTGGCACAAGTGACCTCTCAGCCGTTAAAGACACCGGCAACCGGATCATCTGCACGAGACACAACAGAAACATTGGAGGCTGAAGAGGATTGGCTAGCTCTGCGTGGGTTTGGTTCTCAAAAGGTCAGAGGCACAGCAAGAGCTAAGCAAAGTGGAGGAACCTTGGATGAGGACCTTGAGTCGATGGTGAAGGACTATCTGAATGACTCAACAGAGGTCTATGTTAATTCTGACCCATTGGCGTATTGGCATGGGAAAAAAGAATTGTGGCCACAGCTCACCAACCTGGCTTTAAACTACTTGTCTTGCCCACTCGCAAGCGTGTCTTCTGAACGGGTTTTCAGTGCTGCTGGTGGCATTGTAACTCCCAAACGGAGCCGCCTCTCGCCCAAAAATGTGGAGAGGTTAACAATGATCAAGATGAATCAGCACCTCATACCACCAGATTTCAGAGTACGAGAAAGCGTGCCGAATGAAGAGGAGGTGGCCAGCAACATAGATGAGGGAAGTTCTACTCTGTCAGGTGACACTGAGCTCACCCTGCCTGAATTCGCAGAGTATGATGACGAAGCCTTATTCTTATTCCTGGACCGTGATACCGAGCCCTGAAAATGAGACAACGAATCAATAACTTTCTTTTTCGTCCTTATTCACTTTTATTCCTGTGTGTCTGTCTTTCTTTGTTGTGCACAGTTAATATATTTCAAACTTTAATCAGATAATCACAAAATCAAGCCCATCAGCAGAACTGTCTTCACTGGTTTGCTAATTGATTTGAAGTTGCCGCAGTCTGCATTCCTCAGGTTCACAAGTTCAGAAGAACATGCTCCTCTATCCTCCTCCTCCAGACTCCTATTTCCATCAAACCAGAGGGCTGGTTTACGCCCAATGAAGAAAGACTCAGCACTTGTGGGGGTGTTTTTGTACCTCTTTGCAGGTGAGTTGACGGCTCTGGGACCATTGTTGGGACGCTCTAATACCGGATAAAAGTGTTTTGGACCAAATCCCAGGCGGAATTTTTTTGTGTTTTTGATGACTTGCTTGCCTTTGAGGTGCTCTTTGGGGGGGGTTCCGTCTGTTTGTGGGTGAGTTTCGTGGTCAGGGAGCACTGCTGGGACACTCTAATCTTGATTGCATTTGCTTTTCAGGAAATCCGTCGTGGCAACCCCGACATATGGCCTAGCTACGCAGCGCGTTTGGACCGAAGGCCGAGAAATATTGCAAGTATGAGATTTTGCTTTTGGCTGTTTGGGGGTGTTATGCTTCTTGGCGGGTGGGTTGGCGGGTCTTGTGGCATTCCTGGGAAGGTCTAATACCGGGTAGAAGTGGTTGGGACAAAATCCAGGCCGATTTTCTTTGGCTATTTCTGACATTTTGCTCAATGTAGCGTTTTCGGGGGC
Source organism: Lissotriton vulgaris (assembly GCF_964263255.1). Classification (NCBI taxonomy): domain Eukaryota; kingdom Metazoa; phylum Chordata; class Amphibia; order Caudata; family Salamandridae; genus Lissotriton; species Lissotriton vulgaris. The sequence goes on from NC_141697.1 coordinate 1,227,354,721, forward strand.
CTGTTTGGGGGGCTTCCTGGTGTTTGTGGGTGAGTTTCGTGGTCTGGGAGCACTGCTGGGACACTCTAATCTTGATTGCATTTGCTTTTCAGGAAATCCGTTGTGGCAACCCCGACTTATGGCCTAGCTACGCAGCGCGTTTGGACCGAAGGCCGAGAAATATTGCAAGTATGAGATTTTGCTTTTGGCCTGTTTGGGGGTGTTATGCTTCTTGGCGGGTGGGTTGGCGGGTCTTGGGGCATTCCTGGGAAGGTCTAATACCGGGTAGAAGTGGTTGGGACAAAATCCAGGCCGATTTTTTTTTTTTTGGCTATTTCTGACATTTTGCTCAATGTAGCTTTTTCGGGGGCCTGTTTGGGGGGCTTCCTGGTGTTTGTGGGTGGGTTTCGGGATCTGGGCGCACTGCTGGCTATATATACTTTACTTTGCAAGAGGTTTGAAGCAAATCCATGGTGGCAGAGGGGAGTTAGGGCCTAGCTGCAGAGCGCGCACGGAGTGATTTGGGAAATTTGTGAAAAATTGACTAAGTCCCCATTTTTGTACTTTTGCTCTTTGGCTGTTTGGGGGTCTTCTACTCGTTTTCTCTTGGGTTGACGGCTCTGGGGCCATTGCTGGGAAGCTCTAATACCGGATACAAGTGTTTTGGACCAAATCCCAGGCGGAAATTTTTTTGTGTTTTTGATGACTTGCTTGCCTTTGAGGTGCTCTTAGGGGGGGGTCCGTCTGTTTGTGGGTGAGTTTCGTGGTCTGGGAGCACTGCTGGGACACTCTAATCTTGATTGCATTTGCTTTTCAGGAAATCCGTTGTGGCAACCCCGACTTATGGCCTAGCTACGCAGCGCGTTTGGACCGAAGGCCGAGAAATATTGCAAGTATGAGATTTTGCTTTTGGCCTGTTTGGGGGTGTTATGCTTCATGGCGGGTGGGTTGGCGGGTCTTGGGGCATTCCTGGGAAGGTCTAATACCGGGTAGAAGTGGTTGGGACAAAATCCAGGCCGATTTTTTTTTGGCTATTTCTGACATTTTGCTCAATGTAGCGTTTTCGGGGGCCTGTTTGGGGGGCTTCCTGGTGTTTGTGGGTGAGTTTTGGGGTCTGGGAGCACTGCTGGGACACTCTAATCTTGATTGCATTTTCTTTTCAGGAAATCCGTCGTGGCAACCCCGACTTATGGCCTAGCTACGCAGCGCGTTTGGACCGAAGGCCGAGAAATATTGCAAGTATGAGATTTTGCTTTTGGCCTGTTTGGGGGTGTTATGCTTCTTGGCGGGTGGGTTGGCGGGTCTTGGGGCATTCCTGGGAAGGTCTAATACCGGATAGAAGTGGTTGGGACAAAATCCAGGCCGATTTTTTTTGGCTATTTCTGACATTTTGCTCAATGTAGCGTTTTCGGGGGCCTGTTTGGGGGGCTTCCTGGTGTTTGTGGGTGAGTTTCGGGGTCTGGGAGCACTGCTGGGACACTCTAATCTTGATTGCATTTGCTTTTCAGGAAATCCGTCGTGGCAACCCCGACTTATGGCCTAGCTACGCAGCGCGTTTGGACCGAAGGCCGAGAAATATTGCAAGTATGAGATTTTGCTTTTGGCCTGTTTGGGGGTGTTATGCTTCTTGGCGGGTGGGTTGGCGGGTCTTGGGGCATTCCTGGGATGGTCTAATACCGGGTAGAAGTGGTTGGGACAAAATCCTCGCGGAAAAGCCTTTTGGCACTTTTTGTAACTTAGGGTTCGTTAGGGTTAGCCCTAGCAGCAGGATTGCATATGTTTCGGGGTGTTCTAGATTTTTGCAACTGAGTTCTGGGGTCTTAGAGCACTCGTGAGAATGTGTAATTTTGGTTGCAAGTCATTTGAAGAAAATCCATGGTGGGAAAGGGGAGATTTGGCATAGTTAAAGAAAGCCTTTGCCACTATTCTTAACTTAGGGTTCGTTAGGGTTAGCAGTATTTCTATTGCATGTGTTTGAGTGGGGGGGATTTCGAGTCTTGGAGCGATGCTGGCTATGGCTACTTTTGCTTGGTTGCTTGCAAGTGGTTTGAATGCAATCCACGGTGGGTAAGGGGTAATTAGGAAGGGGGTACTTAGGCCTACTTTTACTTTCAAAGTAAGTTTTGTCACCAATTTTCTGCTAGGCCTCGTTTTTTGAGATTTGATTGAGGGTCTTCTACATTTTTGCGACTGGCTTTAGTAAGGGTCTGGGTGGGAGCACTGCTAGGAAGATCTAATTTTGTTCTAAAACACAGTTTACAGTACACCTAGCTTGAGGGGAAAGATCCGCTACATTAATTTGCCCCTACTTATTTATCCTTCAAAAGGTGACTCAGACAGAGTACGCACTTTCAAAAATATTGTACTGTCTACTAGGAAAATCAAATTGTGACTTTTTGCACTCCACAGCCTACATACCTTATATTTATTTATCAGTGGTGTTGTAATATTATATCACTTCCTGTTTTTCGTTGAATATTTACAGGCTGGGTTTCAGTCTCTGCAATGGGGAAAAAAGGATGGAGTCAGGCTTCACATTAGCGAGCCACAATTCAGCATCAGGCAGGCAGTGGACAGGGTGTCTTCTGGTGACCAACATCGATGGACGAAGCGTCGGCTGCAATGGAGGAGTGCCGCTAATAAGATGTTTTTTTTTCTGCAGGCAACTTACTTACCACTTCCAACAGGACAACTACAACAACATAGATACAGTATCCCTTGCCTTTTTCTCTGACTGTGACTGCATTTCTTGGATCTCTCTCTGCTTCTAAATTGATCCCTTAACACATCACTTAGTCCACTCCACTATCACATCTGCACCACACATAGTCATTTGTAAGTGCTCCTACGTAATTCGCAAGTCGCAGCACTCCCCGGCCCGTAGAGGACTGGGATGGCCCCAATGATGAAGCATGTCACCAAGGGGCAACCCTGGTGAGTGAGGGGACACCTAGAAAAAAAGCAATTTCTCCTTTTCTATCTACTATACCTTCCAGACCAACCCCATTGAGTGTTGTTGTGAATGGATTTATAGTGACCAGCAAGGCTCTCAGGTATCTGGCTACAGAGACCTTATGTTGAATATCGTTATGAATAATTCCACACACGCCCTGTACTGTCGCATTCTTTCTTCCACAGTTGTCGAAAGTACTACTTACTTTTCACTGACATGCATGCAGTAGTGCATGCACTTTCAAAGATTGATGGATAGGTTTGTACCCAAAGAAGTGTTTATGTTCAATTGTTTGTCTATGCTGTGCTTTTTTTACAGGGTGTCTTCTGGTGACCAACATCGATGGACGAAGCGTCGGCTGCAAAGGAGGAGTGCCGCTAATAAGAGGATTTTTTTTCTGCAGGCAACTTACTTACCACTTCCAACAGGACAACTACAACAACATAGATACAGTATCCCTTGCCTTTTTCTCTGACTGTGACTGCATTTCTTGGATCTCTCTCTGCTTCTAAATTGATCTCTTAACACATCACTTAGTCCACTCCACTATCACATCTGCACCACACATAGTCATTTGTAAGTGCTCCTACGTAATTCGCAAGTCGCAGCACGCCCCAGCCCGTAGAGGACTGGGATGGCCCCAATGATGAAGCATGTCACCAAGGGGCAACCCTGGTGAGTGAGGGCCACCTAGAAAAAAAGCAATTTCTCCTTTTCTATCTACTATACCTTCCAGACCAACCCCATTGAGTGTTGTTGTGAATGGATTTATAGTGACCAGCAAGGCTCTCAGATATCTGGCTACAGAGACCTTATGTTGAATATCGTTATGAATAATTCCACACACGCCCTGTACTGTCGCATTCTTTCTTCCACAGTTGTCGAAAGTGCTACTTACTTTTCACTGACATGCATGCAGTTAGTGCATGCACTTTCAAAGATTGATGGATAGGTTTGTACCCAAAGATTTGTTTATGTTCACAATTGTTTGTCCATGCTGTGCTATTTTTTCTTGTCTCCCAAAACCTTTCCCAAAAACCCCCGTACCCATCCATTTTTCAAACCCTAACCCTCTTCCCCCGGGCTGTGTGGTTTTGATTGATGTGTGACTAAATTACAGCAATAAATCCACACACTTGCTGGGGAGGATAAGGTGATAGCAACAGGCTGGTGAAGAAATCCGAGGATATATTCTTACTCTGCTTGACAAAGACCCATGGCTAATGTCAAAGAACTTCAACCGAATTAGTAGTTATACTTTACCATTTGTTAGGCTACAATGTGGCTCTGTTCTAGTGTACTTCTGTCACCTGCTATATTCTCAGTTGTACTGTTGTTTTGCTCAGGAGGACAAACCAGATTTAATTTTCTTTTTTTTCATAGGCATGCAACTGCCACTGTGTCACACCACTAGTACCACCGCTATGAGGACATTTTATCCGACCAAGATTGCCAACCTTATTCGCTGTTTGCCGTGGAGCCAGCCCTGGGTCTAGCCCTACTTTCAAACACAAATTACAGGTAAGATAAGCGTTTGGTGGTTTGGGGGTATAATGGAGTATTAGTAGGAGAGACGAGAGACTGGCGGTAGTACTACTAAAGTCCTAGGACTCTTGGATTCACTTCAATTACTCTGTGAGAGGCACTTAGTGTTGAAAACATTTGGGCATTTACACTTAAAGGAAGAAAATGGAACTAAACTTTCAGGAAAACAAAGTCACTGTTAAACCCCCACCCACCAGGCAAGCAGTAAGAAACGGGTATGCTCAGATAAAGTTTGAAAAAGTATATTTATATCCCTAACAAAATACTCTCCCGCAAGACCCTCCCTAACCCCAACGATTGTCCTTCAAATGTCCCCAAAAACCCAACTCCCAATTCCCACCCCCCAAAAGTCTCTAAAAAAGGGGCAAGGGACACTATGGGTGGATGCTGTCTACTTTTTGGGGCAGGGCATCATGCTCCTGGCGGAGCAAGGCGTGCTCTACGCGGAGCCCCTCCAACTGGTTTGAAAAGTGGTGGAGCTCCTGCTGGAGGCGGGACACCATCAGGGTACTGCGGCGCAGGCGTGCCTTCAATGCCTTGCAGGTGCAACGGCTGTGAGAGGAAGCTGTTGTCCTTGCTACTCGGCGGTGGCGTTTGGCTTTGGCAGCCCGGCTCAGTCTGGGTGGACCACTGTGCTGGGTGGCAGCCCGTGGGGGCACGGAGGCCGATGCAGACGACGTAGTTGTTGTGGTCGACTGCACACTTTCTTCGTCCTCCAGGGCCACCAGCCGCCGATATTCGACCACAGTGGCATCGATCCTCCGTTGCCGGGCCGCTCTAGCCAGCTCCTTCCTCCTTGTTCGTTTGGAAGGAGAACCTATATGAAGAAAGAAAGACATAGTCTGTAACCAATGCTCTTTAAGATTAACTCAATCATTCAGCAGAAATTTGTGTTGCACTACAACTAGCAACTTGCAAGCGCATTACATAACTATTGAGGCCAGTATCTATCTAACCTCACACTTCTTCATCCTTGCTCTAACATTAGTGGGAGTTTAAGGAACAAATTCTTCGAGCACTATGGACTTCCATTGGAGTCGACTATGAAAGTACACCAGTCTTATTCTTCTTCTTGTCTCTTGTTTAGGAAAATTGGTACGTTATCTTCTGCAAGCCGGCATAATGCCAGCGCAGTAAACTTTCACCCGAGAAAAAGAGACGCACGCCATGAGGAGTGACCTAGACTTGCGTTGCGTTACTGTACCCGTCCAGTACATGCAGGTGGTGAAGCTCTTACTTTTCTATTACGGGTGGCACTGAGAATACTCTGTTACAACTCAAGGGCTACTGCTTAAGTAATTTAACTTTCACCCTACAGTGGAAATGAGTACTAGAAATGGAAAATTGAAGAAGATAAATAATCGGATTATCTATCTATCACTTCACATGGGATGTTTTTGCTTATATATGGGATGACTTTAGGTGCTTTGCTTTTTATTGAGTGACCAGTGATACATCCACACATGAATGACTGAGTACTACTAAACTTATTAAGAGAGGTAGGGAGTGGCCACCCTAATAACCGGATCTATGCTGTGCTTGCAATACAAAGTACTGCTACTATTGATGGTAGTATTTGGACAAAATTAAAACTTCTTTTCCTTGCCTTTCCTACACTGGAACGGACGTGCGGGTGCAGTGTTACATGCTCTTCAAAGTTACACTTAGTTCATCCACTGACCGTCTACTCTCTCTAGATCATGGGTACTCACAAACTTTCTCTCAGGGGCTAAATTTACAGTGTAGTTTGTGGCCGAGGGCCGCACTGGTGGGGCGGAGTCAGAGGGGGCGGGGCTAAAGCAAAACGAAAACTTGTGACCATGAGGTTGCACACAGGTCCCTGCAGCAGATGCCTTCATCCACTGAGCCACCAGACCCAGCATTTACATACATCTCTCTCCCTCCTGCTCTCCCTCCTGCCCTCCCTCTCCATCTCTCTCTCCCTCCTGCCCTCCCTCTCCCTCCCCCTCTGTCATCTCACTGTGTGTGTGTCTATCTGTGTCAGCCTTCAGCCCGGGTTGAGACCGCTTCCTCAACACGCACACACAGACAACAACACCAAAGTACTTAACAGGTCTTTAAAAGACCATTAACATATTATTGAGGCTTTGTTTGTTGTAGCGCCCCTGCATCTCCACCCTGACAATCACTGCTTGCCCGGCCCGACAGAGCAGAGGCTTTGTTCTATTTCACCTCTTTGTGGCCTTGCATCTCCACTTTGCTCTGTGGGGGCCGGGGGAGCAGTGATTGTCAGAGTGGAGATGCAGGGGCGCTAACAGGTGAAATACAAAAAAGCCTCTGCTCTGTGGGGGCCGGGGGAGCAGTGATTGTCTGCAAGGTCTGCGCACCGCCAAGGAAGGCTTGCCGGGCCACCACCGGCCCGCGGGCCGTACTATGAGTACCCCTGCTCTAGATACACATATGCTATCTAAGAGTCAGATAGTAGCATGATCCAGGTATATGGACACATACAGTTTCTGTGTCACCCACCCAGGCTGTTGTCCTTCCACCCATCATTGCTTCATCATTCACCCAGCCATGCATCTCATATTCTTGCCTTCCCAGCTAGTCTTCAATCTCAATAAGTAAGGAATATATAAGAGCTTACCTCTGGCCGCCACCACCACCGTCTCAACTCTCACAGCCGCCGCCTCCTCCCCTGAAGAATTGCCCTCCGCCTCCGTGTCGAGCACCACCACCTCCACGCTGGCCCCGCCACCAGATGTTCCACCTACAAAGTACATTTAAGAATGTTAGAATAAAGCACTCACTAGTCTTTGGTCTAGGAATGAAGACATGTGAAAACAATGTAATTTGTGACTGTCTACTTTAAAGTTAAAAAAAGTGTCCCTTTTTCCAGGGAAGGTTGTCTTGCTGCACTTTTTGGCACAACTGATGAAGGCTGGTTTTTTAACACGCACCATTTTTCTCCACACAGACAGAAGATGGACTTCTAACAACAAGATCAAGTTGAAACCAGGTGAGAGCTCGGCTCGACCACAAGAAATGTCTTCAATTAATCGTCAGCACTAACCACTTTTCCATTATCAGTTAAACGTTTAGTTTTATTATGACTTCATTTTAATAAATGTGTTTACTTTTAATAAAGCTTTTAAACTTAAATACAATCTGTGTTTTTTGGTCCAGACTAGAGTGACTGAGCGAAAGGTTTTGCAATTTTTGCAAGCATGAGTCCAGATAGAACACTTCAAAAGACATTATGGACAATCCCAGAGGACTGCACTAAGTTGATAGAGCTATTGCTGACTAGAATCATGGGAGTTTCGCCAACCGTGCAATCTTAGTTAGCTACACAGACAGACTAATAAGAATAATCTAGTAATACCACAGGGAGTCATAGTAGAGGCAGGATAAGAATTTAGATACAGTCTACAAGAAGATCAAAGACAATTTTGAAAAAAAGTCAAATGAGGAACGCTAGGAAAAATAGGTACTAGTCTAAAATGAAAACTTACTGGGGCCAGCAAAGGAGCCCTCGCCTGCCCGATCCTGGCCCTGTTGAACAGCATCCGCCGCCTGCTGCTCCTGTGTCCTCCTCTCGCCCCTGGGGGGAGCTGACGTACAACATGAATGAAAGAACAGAAAACATGGATGATTGTTGCTTGTCAATGTCAACTAAATCAAATATTTCAAAAGAACAATAACAAAATATTTCCGCGAAATTATATTGATTAGGGTTAGTTTTCATTTATTTGCGGACCTGTGACTTCGAAAGTCACGTAACTCACTAAACAAAGTACTGAAAGGTTCACCTAGGACTGGCAGGCAGCAGTCCGCAGGCAAGACGCAAAGTGACAGACAAACTCCATTGTGATTTCAGTCAGATCAGTGACAACACTAACAGTTGCCTGCTACATTACCAGTCATTTAAATAGTCAAACTATCAATCCACTGCCACTATTTTTCTTATTGTCAGGGGTACAAAGGAAGGGGCAGATTTAAGCCCCTTGCGGCTCTTTTGCTCCGTTCTTGCGTGACTTTTGTGACGCAGCAGCTAAACAAAAAAGGGCGCCATGGTGCGGCGTATAATATTATAACAACGTGACGCATTTGAGAGATGCATCCCGTTATAAAGCCCTGCGCCATCAGGGGGCTTTCCGGCGCAAGGGAGGGCATTCCTGCGCTGGAACACATCCTAAAAGTGGCTGAGGGAAATCTACAAAATTTCAATCAGTCACCTTTAGGACAATGATGCGTCACACAAACCCTGCACCTGCTTGAAGCAGACGTACGGCTTGACCCAGCATTGGGGAGATAGGGTACCCCAGAGCATTGCTGGAGCTGCGCCATCGTTGCGACGCAACTCCAGCAGTAAAGCTTCGGTGACGTTTTGGGCCCATGGTGCGCCGCATTGCAAATACGGCGCACCATGTTTGGTGGTGGTAGCGGGCCGCACAATTAATGGCGCATCCCTGCTACTTTGCAGGGATGCGACGGTAATTGCAATTCTGCCCCTTAGGGGCATACTTACTTACGCGTTCTGGCGCATCTCCAGAGATGCGCCAGATCAAATGCGTCTCGCAAAACTACCCTTGCGACACGGCAGATGCGCCTCATTTACAATGCGGCGCGCCCTGGCGCAAGGGTAGGCACTTGCGTGACGCATCTCGTCACGTAAGAGCGGCGCATCGCTGGAGTCACGTCGCCAACGCAATGCAACTCCAGTAATGCTCATGGCCACCCAATACTTAACATGCTGTGTCAGTCCTTTCGCCTGCTTCAAGCAGGCATAAGGAATTGAATTTACATAGCAGCGTCGCAGAAGTGCCTGCGTTAAATCTTGTAGATTTCACGCAGGCAATTTTGCGAGGCGCACAGCCGCCGGACCGCCCACCCTGCGTACTAGGAACGCACCCATTGTGGTGCAGGCCCATGGCTTTATAACGTGACGCATCTCCCTAGATGCGTCATGCTGTAAATGACTCGCAGGGATGCGGCACGTTTACGCCGCTGTTGCGTCACGCAAGGCAACGTAAACGTGGCGCAAGGGGCTTGTAAATGTAATCTGCCCCCTAGTGTCTAGCATTACGCAGTTCTGTAAAGTACACTCATACATAATAGTTACTCAGGCCAATGAGACCACGAAATAGAAAACAAATAAGCATAGTAGCAACGCCACTGAGAAGGAGAGCAGTGCACCTGAAATGCACAGAAGATTTTTAAATATAATTTAACCACAATGTAATCGTCATCAGCGGCATTATTGGCTTGCTCCATGTGAAAAACAAATATTTGCAATACAACAACACAGAGCAGGAGAAAACATCATAGTAGTGAGTGATGGAATGGCTACTACTACTCACCAAGCCCGGGGATCTCCAAGCCGAGCTGGTCCAGCAGGTCGCGCTCCCGGTCCAGGAGGTCCGTCCAGCGATGGGTGACCTGGCTGTAGGTGCGCTGGACCCCGTAGAGGTGGGATATGGCCCAGCACACCTTCTCCCACCGCTTCCGGCGCTCCCGCATGTTGTAGCCGCCGGCCGCGATCCTGCCGCCTCCCGCGATGGTCCTGGGCAGGCGGCGCTGGACGAAGTAGACCAGCGCGCCCACTTCCTCCGGGCTGAATATCTCCCGTCGCGTCACCTGCTCCCCCCTCAATCTCATGCATGCTGTCCTGGCACTGGGTCCAGTACTACTCCCCGCCGCCGCTGCGGCCCTCAAGTGCCTGGGCAGCTTCATGGCGCCTGGCTTGACCATGGTCTGGGCAGGTAAGGTAGGAAGAAGTAGAAAATTAAGAAAGAATAGGATAGGGAAGAAGAAAAGAAAAGAGTTTAAAAAAGTAGTTTAAAAGTAAAGAAAAATAGCAGAAAAGACAAAAATATACAGCTAGGAAAAGAGAGGGATAGATAAGAAGCAAAATCGTAAAAAAAAAACTGAAAACAAGCAAAGGATGGCAAAGATACCAAGAGGATTAAACACCATGCCCAGACACAGGAAATGAATGAAAAACAAGATGGCCGGCGCCCGTTCACGAGCGCGAAAGTAAGTTTGCGCGAGATTTCCCTCGCGATCTCGTGCGAACCTCTAGATTTCCCTCGCGATCTCGTGCGAACCTCTACTCGCAATGCGCTTACTGCGCGAGATTATACATAGCGGGCGGAAACGGAAATACGTCACGCAAACAAAATGGCCGCGCCCGTACTCGACCTTGGGGTAAATTTGCGTGTTGCGCTGCAAGCGGCTCGCGAATACTGCAAAAAAACTCGCGAAATAACAAGCCGCAAAAAAATAAAAAGCTCATTCGCACGAATTGGCGGCTTCCGCGGTCGGTTTCGCACGACGCCGCGCCCCGCGAATAGCGCGTAAAAACCGAAAAACGATTTTTGCAAAAGCAAAAGCAATGAGCAGGTGCAAAAGGTCAACCTCATGATTTGTAACGATTCCCTGTAGTGCTTCCTGAGGGGGCCCTCCAGAATTCGGTTGCCTGCTTGCAACTATTGTGTGACCCTGCTCTGACCTTAACTGTATGCCACAAAGGTCCTGATTTACAGCTAAAGGAGCAGACAAGCAGGTGCTAGGCTGGAACTTCAAATTCTTTCAGTGACACATTAATTAGCCCCTAATTCATTATTGTCAGTTGGGGCAGGGGCAGGTGTTGTTAATAAACTAACCCCAAATTAATTCATGTCAGTTCAAGCAGGGCAGGTGGGCTTGCTTTTCCCCCCATCTTCTACAGTGATGATGAACCAGAGGGTGGCATTGATGTAACAGAGGGTGGCATGGGTCAAAGAGAGGGTGCCAGTGGTGAAACAGAGGGTGCTGGGAGGCTGTGATGATGAACCAGACGTAGAAACAACATAGTCGCGACCGTTGCGAGCCGACAAGTAAGTTCGCAATTGCGAACTAGTACCAAATCCTCGCAAACTGGCAGAAACACTTGCGAACACAAAAAAAAAAAAAAATCCGCAAATTCGCGAGAATTCGCGGATTTTGCGGATTGCGAATTCGCAAATCCGCAAAATTCACAAACACGAGATTCGCAAAATTCGCCCATGCTTAGGTGACGAGTTGTTTCAGTCTGATGTTGGCGAGATTGTCCTGCAGGGTGGTGGAGTAGGGGTCGCTGGGGTTGTTGAGATGAAAGTTCAGGTCTCCGATGAGTATGTAGTCCATGGAGGCGATGGCGTGGGGTGTGATGAGGTCGGTGATGGTGACGGTGAAGAGTAGCCAGAGGGTCTGTAGGCGAGGGTGCGGCGGAGTGGGGAGTTCGGGCTGGTCTGGAAATGCAGGTGTTCGGTGGCAGGGAAGCAGGCCCGGACTGGTCGTAGCAGGCACCGGGCAATCCCCTGGTGCGCCACATGGGTGGGGGCCGGTTTTGGGCCCCTGGGGGCCGATTTTGTTACATGGCCGTTTTTGCAGTATAGCTGCAAAATCGGACCTGTAACAAAATCGGCCAAAAGCCAGTCCTGGCAAAGAGCTCGGCGGCACCTCCAACCCCCCCGAGTGGGGTTGGGGGGGGGGGGGGGGCGAGCACTTTGCCAGGGCCGGTTTTGGTTCCCAGTCCGGCCCTGCTGGGAAGATGTTGCTGGAGGTGGAGAAGCGGAGGAAGTTTTTGTGTGCGAAGGCGAGGCCTCCTGGGTGGTTGGGGCGGTCCTTCCTCTGGATCTTGTATCCATCCGGGATGGCGATGGTGATGTGAGGGGCGGAGGAGGCATTGGTCCAGGTTTCTGTAAAGAAGGTGACGTCAGGTGAGAGGGTGTCCAGGAGGTTCCAGATCTCCATGGCGTGTCTTGCACGGAGCTCATGGTGAGGTGGACGCATCTTAGGGTGCCGCAGCTGGTGGCAGCCGAGGCGGTGGTGAAGGTCTGGTGGCAGTGGTGGCAGGAGAACTGGTGGTGGGTTGTGCCAGGCGCGGCCCTCTGGTAGAGATTGTTCCTTCTGGTGTTGAGTGCGAGGAGGGCCAATGAGTCTTAGCGGTGGATGGTCGGAGACCCAGGGTTCCTGGCGCTGGTCGCGGTCGGGTCGCCGATGGGTGCAGACGACCTTGTATCGGCCGCTATTAGGTAGGGGAGGGATGAGGGACGAGCAGCTGGGAGGTAGAAACGGCGGTTGGCAGGGGGAGGGTCTGCAGGGGCAGGAGCGGCGGGGAGAGATTCTGGTCAGCACAGAAAACTAGGCACAGGGAACCTGAAGCAGAATTGCACAATGCACAAAAAACAAGATTAACAGTACACTTACCGTGCTGCCAGAGGCATGCAAACGGCGCAGGACACAGCGAGGGGCAAGGAGAGGCTAGAGCCAGCTGGCCGGCAGGAGCGGGCACAGCGCGGAGCAGACCTGCAGTGGCCTCGAACACCAGGCAGGTGGAGGTCAGCGGGTCAGTGGTGAGGCAACTAGGCACAGCAGAGCTGCTGGGTAGAGAGCAGAGCTCAGGCCAGAGGTCAGAAGTCCTGCTCCCAGTGACCAGGGCAGCACAGCGAGGTAACGCGCTGCGCTGCAGTGCACTGCGCCACAGTGCACTGCGCCACTATTACTGTAGCGTTCTAGTTGTCACGTCACGTTGACGTGACGCACGGCGGCCATGTTGGCGCCGGATATGCGCGCGCATCATTAGCGCGCTGTACAAGCACCGGAGCAGAGCGCCGGCCGGCGCTCCTCGGGCGAGCTCATTTAATATATAAATAAACGTGCACAGTACTGCTACCACTGCCTCAGTGTCATCATTGACTAACGTTACAGTGGCGACGAGGTCGGGACGACGACCAGACTGACGCTGGGAGCACAGGAAGGAGCACCAACCACGTGGCTCCCACGAGGCACAGGGACACCAGGCCCATCCAGCACCAGCAAGGTACACCTGGAGCAGCAAGGGTGGGGACACTCCGCAAACGACCCCAGTGAACGCACAGAGGCAGTGAGGTACCCGAGGAGCGTGGCAGTGCCACAACACAGCAGTAAAGCGGCATAAAGGCCAGAGAGACAGCAAATCCCCACAGCAGCCATAGCACACGAGCCATCCTCCGGCACAACCACGCACAGGGAGCGCTGCGCTGGCTACCAAAGAGGAGGAAGGGGGGTCTAGTGACAAGAGCCCCCAGAGGAACAAGCACACAGGAGAAGAAAACAGCACCCCAGGCAGCCCCCCAGGAAAAATCGCTGACGGGACAGGCGGTAAGGAAGTGAAGATGAGTACCCCGGCGGGATACGCAATAGCACCGGTACAATTCCTACCGAAGCCCGGAGAGCCTCTAATGAAGTGGGAGGACTGGAAGGAGTATATAGATAACTTTATAGGGGTCCTAGAAGATGAAAACGAAGAAAAATTCACCCCCCAGAGAAAGAAACGGATCCTATTATTAAATCTAGGACCAGAAGGACTGAGAATATACAAGAGTCTAGTACCAAAAAAGAGAGAAGATACAGACAAAGATGTATATGCACACGCAGTGGAGGACCTGGACGAAAGGTATCGCCCCACCATGTGTGTGTCAGTGGATAGATATAACTTCCAGCAAAGGAAACAAAAGGCGGGAGAAACCATCGAAGAGTATGTAGCAGCATTGAGAAAACTGGCAGCCACGTGCAAGTACGCGCTGTGGGAGGATGAATTCATAAAAGACCAGGTGGTCATGCATACCACGAGTGCAAATGTACAGGACAAATTGTGGGCGAGTGGTGATACCACGCTTAAAGATGTGTTGGTGATAGTGAAGAGAGCAGAACTTGCAAAGAGATGCGCCAATGCAACCAAGAAAGAGGTAGCCACTCCCACCATGGTGAACAGAATACAGGAGGAAGATCACCGTAAAGACCAAAGACACAAGCAACCACTAACCAAAGGAAGCAACAGATGGCAAGGGAAACCGGCGAGCAGTGAGAACAAGAAAACGTGCTACAGGTGCGGAAGCTGGTCCCATGAAGCCCATGACAGAAAATGTCCAGCATTTCGGGCCAAATGCCTACACTGTGGCATCATAGGTCACTTCGAGAAGGTATGTCGGAAGAAACAGCAGAAGGGAATGGTGAAATACGTGGATCAGAGTGAAGAAGACCCCGAGGAAGTCACGGAGGAAGAAGTGGTCACCGTCTTATGCATATACGATCAAGTGTTGAGCGTGGACAGCAAGAGATCTACCAAACCAGTCCTAGACTTGTCCATAGGCGGCATCACCATCACAGTTGTGGCAGACACGGGATCCCCGTTCACCATCGTGCAAAGAGCAGTGTGGGAAGAAGAATTCCAACCCAAGTTAGGCCCAGAACTGGAGAAACTTGACATACGGCCAGTCACTTACAACGGAGATCGCATTCCCATGTTAGGATTCCGACAACTATTATTCGAGTTCAGAGGCCGATCGGCGTGGTGCAAGCTATATGTTGCAGAGAAAGGACCCTCCGTCCTAGGATGGCTAGACCAGGGTGATCTCGGCATAAAACTCGACCCCGGAGGAAAGGAACAAATTCTCCTCACAGAACAGGAGGAATGGCCAGACGTGAACAGATGGAAGAGGAACTACCCGAAGGTGTTCGGGGGCACGGTAGGAAGAATGGAGAAATTCCAACATAGAATAGTGCTTAAGGAAGGAGCCATTCCAGTGGCACACAAGGCGAGGAATGTGCCCATTGCAGTGAGAGAAGCGGTCCAGACAGAACTCCAAGACCTGGAAAGGAAGGGCATCATAGAGCCAATTACCTGCGCCGAATGGCTAGCGCCCTTGGTAGTAGTAATGAAACCCAACGGGAAGGTCAGGCTCTGTGTGGACCTGAGAGAACTCAATAAAAACATAGTAGTGGAGAAATTTCCCCTTCCCAGGATAGAGGAGATGTTGGCAAAGACCAGAGGGGTTCAGTGGTACTCCACCATCGACCTCACGTCAGCATACCATCAGGTGGCACTGCACCCGGACAGCAAAAGCCTAACGTCGTTCATTACCCCGTTTGGATGTTACAGATTTTGTCGCATGCCGTTCGGGCTGGCCTCGGCGGCAGCCGTCTTTCAAAAAATGATGCACCACCTATTCAGAGGCTGTGAAGACGTCCAGTACTTCCAGGACGATATCCTGGTGATGGGAAGAGACAGAAGAGATCATGACCGGAAACTAGAGAAGGTACTGCAAACATTGGAAGCCAAGGGTCTCACGGCAGAGTGGTCGAAGTGTCGGTTGGGCCTACAATCAGTGACATACTTAGGCCACGAAATCGGACTACAGGGGATCACGCCCAAGGCGGAGAACGTGAAGGCCATTGCAGAGGCACCGCCCCCCAAGAACAAGGAGGAAGTCAGGTCGTTCCTGGGAATGGCGGAGTACTATAGCAAATTTGTGGTACACTTCGCCTCCAAAACCTACAACATGAGACTGCTTACCCGTGAAAGCACGGCGTTCCAGTGGACACCGGAAGCCCAAGCAGAGTTTGAAGTCATCAAAAAGGAGATCTCAGGAGCCATACCGCTCAAGGGGTACGATCCACAAGGCATCACCGTGCTCATCACCGACGCCAGCGACAAGGGCCTAGGCGCAGTCCTCATGCAAGACCGAGGAAGAGGAGACATGGAGACCATCAGCTTCGCCTCCAGAGCGGTGACAGAGACTGAAAGCAAATACAGTGTCATCGAAAAGGAGATGCTAGCGGTAGTGTGGGCCACGACGAGGTTCCGGCAATTCTTATGGGGCACCCGGTTCCTGCTCAAGACGGACCACAAGCCGTTAGTGAAGGTACTAACATCGTGCGGTCATGCCAGCGCCACACCCAGGATATCGAAAATGTCCTTAAAACTCCTGGAATTCAGATATGATGTAGAGTACATCCCAGGGAACAAGAATCGAGTGGCGGACTACCTGAGCCGTGCAGCAGCCATGGAGCCTGGGGAGGAGGATCCGGCAGATGGAGGGGAATTGGTGGCGCTCATAGAAGACCAAGAGAAGGTAATTAGCCTACAGGAATGGATGGAGGCGTACGAGGAAGATCCCGACATCAAAGATGTAAGGGTGCACATCATACGAGGTTGGCCAGAGAAGAGAAAAGTGAGGACAAACCTCAAACCATTTTATGAGGTGAAAGAAGAATTGTCAGTAGGAGACAAGGGCATCTTCATCTACCGCGGAGACAAGGTAGTTCCCCCAAGAAACCTCATCAACAAATTGCTGGATTTATTACATGAAGGCCATCTTGGAATAGGAAAGCTCAAGGCCCGAGCGAAGCAAAATTACTGGTGGCCAGGAATGGACGTGAGAGCAGAGAGGCATGTCAGAGAGTGTTCCCAATGCCAAGGGGCCGACAAAACATTGAGACCACTACGTCCTGCTCTAGGAAAATTTGACAATCCCTTAAATCCATGGGAAGAGTTGTCCATAGACATCCTTGGACCGGTGCTGGATGACCAGAGCACTCAAAATTATGTATGCGTCATCATAGACCGTTATTCCAAGTGGCCAGAGATCAAAGTGAGTGAATCCATGGACACGGAGAACATTCTAGAGTTTCTGTCCGAAACGTTCACTCGTGAAGGAATTCCTAAGTCCATCTTAAGTGACAATGGACCTCAGTTCAGGTCGGAAAAATGGAAACAATTCATGGAAAGGAATGGCATCTCCATAAAGCACACCGCCATCTACGATCCAGCGGGAAATGGTTTAGTCGAAAGATTTAACAGAGTAGTGATGGGAGCCATACAAGCGGCTATTTCTAACAACAAAGACTGGAAGAGAGCGTTGGAGAATATGGTATGGGCCTACAGAATAACCCCCACAGGTACGGGGTACAGCCCGTTTCAAATATTGAGAGGACGTGAGCCCTTCACGCATGACAACAGGGTCTGGAAGGAGAAGGTGGTAACCAGTGAGTGGTCTCCGGCCGTAGTAAGGGCCAATCTGGAAAGAGCACAAGCCATCTACACCAACAACTACAACAAACGCAGGAACGTGAAGGACACTCAATTGGAAAGAGGAGAGTGGGTAAGAGTAAAACTAGCCACATTACAAAGAAAAGGTGATAGCAAATATAGCAAACCCTTGCAAGTCAAGGAAGTATATGATCGAGCGGCTCTGCTCAGCGATGGGAATGTGTGGTCGCAGGACCGCATGGCCAGGTGCAACAAGATAATGAGGTGGGGACGATGGTCTTCAGAAGGCGTGGATATGGAGGACGTGATTGGAGAAGAGAAGCCCAGTGGAAGTGAGCAAGAAGACGGAGCAAATGCTAGAGGAGAGCAAGGAGGTGAGGAAGGAAGCGAGACTCAGAGAGCAGAGATGGACGTGTTGGGTGGTAATACCAATGATGAAGGAGCAGTGAGCGGAGGAGCAGAAGATACAGAAATGCAGGGGCAAGGTGCCCGAGAGAACATTGGCAAGGTGACCCGGAGAGGCAGACAAATTGTAAGGCCTGCCCGTTTTCGAGACTTTGAGCTGGACTGCGAACTGTAAGTGACTGATCTTGGGTTTGGTAAAAGGGGGAGATATGTAGCGTTCTAGTTGTCACGTCACGTTGACGTGACGCACGGCGGCCATGTTGGCGCCGGATATGCGCGCGCATCATTAGCGCGCTGTACAAGCACCGGAGCAGAGCGCCGGCCGGCGCTCCTCGGGCGAGCTCATTTAATATATAAATAAACGTGCACAGTACTGCTACCACTGCCTCAGTGTCATCATTGACTAACGTTACAATTACATAAACATATCCCTCGGTCTGGCTAGCTTTCTGACGCAGTCTCCGTCTCTATGTTGGCCGGTATCACAGTAAGAGGCAGGTGCGCGCGTGTTAGCATCCTTCTTGAGTTTACAGCGCATCACATGTCCACTGCTTGCTAACACTTCAACGGCTCAGACGGCGAAACGCTGGTCCCTTGAGCCTGCAAATTCACACTTAAGCTATTTTTGCTGTCAGTAATATTTACACATTAAACCTGTATTAGACTTCAGTGGGACCCTCGGAGCCTTGTTTTTCTTCTACAAAATGTATTGATCTGCGCCACCCGAAGAAAAAAAAATGCATTTGGTTTCAATCTGGGTATAGTGCTTAATTATGAATACATGAACATCTGAAAGTTATTGTATCACAGCATCTGAATCCTGGCCGCCATATCGAGAAATTATAGGCAAAAGGCCCCTCTCACGCAGCAGGACCTGTATTATTACAGGGGAAGGTCGCTGTGTGACATACCATGAGAGTATAGAATGCCAATGTTGTCAGTCTTGTGTGGAGGGGAGAGGGTACCTGCTGATACACGTTTGTTTGAAGGAAATATATTGGAATTATTATTGGAAATCAGGAAAGGTCTGCTGATAGAAGCCATTCGCTGTGAGTTGGGTTTGAGAGGGCCTGTAATGCTGTCATGAGATGGGGAAATACAATATACACTGCAGAACCGGACACACTTCAGGTGGCGTTTGGGGATGAATTTATCAAGGATGCAAGCAAAGGTCAGACATTTTAAATCAGCACAAAACTCTAACCTTTGCTGCAGGGAAATTAAATGAGCAGCAAGGAAGTAACCCAGTGGTGTATCTCATAACCGCTACAACCAGTTCATTAAAAAGGCAACATCAGTAGCACATTTCAATGAATGTAGGCTTGCAGATCGACCGAACATTGCAGGATGACGTGGTATTTAAAGGGATGCCCCATACCCAGGTGTCCGCTCTGTAGTGAAGGAGTTCAAGGTCTCAGACAGGTTCTATGTGAGTCTGACTGACTCTAGGCTTGAATACACCCTGGGCATGTTTCCTAAGAGCAATACTTCTACTGAAGCATGTGCACTAAGGTTAAAATGGATGTAATCCAGAAGTGTTTTTGGGGCGCATGTCCGCCGCGGCAGGCACCCTGGCAGGAAGGTTTGTTTCTTCCTTAGCTGTCTGCCCCCCCTCTCACTACACAGAAAGGTGTCTGCTCCTTCTGTTCAGCACATCAAGGGTGCCTTAACTGTCCAGGAACAGTGGCTTTATAACAGTCAGTATAGAAACTGTTTATGTAATCTGAAGGAAGCTTATTTATGTAGTTCCCAATAGATCCCACTGACTTCGAACTCTGCCTACTCACCCCTTCAACACCTGTAATCTCTAGTTTCTGCCTCATTCAATCTTCCTTTCACATCTCCCTGTGCACCCACTGCTCCCTCTTTAAAAGCCTTTTCATTACCTCTCCATCTATCTTTCTGCCCACATGTTTCTCTCTTTAACCCCATTTCTTTGCCTCTCTCACCTCTCTTTCCTTTGTGATTCTTCCTGCTCAGACCTGCTTCTGTTTCTTTTTTTCTTCTACCCTGCCCTCCCTGTTAGAAATGACCAATGTTTTTCTAACAAACATGTCTTTGCCTGTGTGGGGGTGTCATTCACTGAGCTGTGCTAGCCTGTGGCAGGCTAAAGCTACAGGCTTGGGGAGTAGAGCGGTTATTTCTAAAGGGCGGGGCATCAGGTTCTGCCTTTGCTGGCTAATATCCGGACAACTCCTTCCTTAGTGGCGAAAATGTAACAACACCATTATATATCATTTAATGACCTTTGGATTGGATTGGCCCTTCCATACATGTTAATCACCTCCTCCTTGCAGCCTAAACGGATTTCATTTTACTGATGACTTGTGGATTGGTCCCTGTGCTCACAGATTAAACAAGCATTTGCAATGCAATCAGTTTCACCTTTGGGATCTTATATGTATTTAGCTGTGCATCACATTAGCCTGCGTGCTGAAACATCTACTGTTCTTTAACATGGAGGAAAAGTAAGCACCAAACTGTGTGACACGCCAGGTATGGGAACACATGGAGAGAAACATTGCCTTTCAGCTGGAAATGGTATATTCCAAAGCTCTGTTTTTAATATACAATCAGGGCCTTCGGTGGTCATATCATAAAATACAAGATTTGGAAAAAATATTACTGTCTACGGGTGCTCGTGGAAGACAATTTTTATGAACTGGAATCTAGAGAATGCTAAAGTGATTCTGGTATTTTTCTGACCTCTGCTGGTCGTTTTCTATCAAGAAAGTTATATAGAGGCAGTTGAACAGAAAGAAGTTCCTAGGCGGAAGGAGACAAGTCCTAGGGATGATCTCCAGAGCCCACAAAGTACATACACATATAAGTATATACTAAAGTATACACAAGAGGTCTCGAATGCTCGACCTAAAAATTAGAAGATGGCAATACAGGCCTTGATCATGTCTCACAGGTCTTTCTAAATAGTAGTTGAGTGGAAAAACTAACTACATCAAACTACCATTCTACCCCTTAAACAAAATACTAACTTGACTATTATATAGTGTGCTTTCACGCAATTCATTTTGGCAGGATGAAAAACTGAGCCAGTCCCGCAAGGATTCCACCTTTGATCTGCAGGTTTCAAACCAATTTCTCCAGCCTGTAGATGGGCACACCTGCAATGCACTCCGCCTATGTTGGCATAGTGAGGACAGCTAAATATGCAGGACACTAGGGCGGAGTTTTGTTTGTTCCTGCTTTTCAGTTACCTAATAACTTTCTCGCTGTGCTAGTAAATGTTCTTCCTAGCGCTCACACTCTAAGAGTAACGTGCCCCAATCAGACAACCAGTGACACCGGGCTTTGAGAGGGAGAGAGAATAGGAATGTCTCAAAAGCTGCAAAATATTAACAGCAAAACATATTGGAAAAAGCTCAACTGTAAAGGAACCTGTAAGAAATTGGTTTACTGGCTGAGAGGGGTGAAACCCTACCCAAGCAGCAACGACATTACTTGTCAGGGTGAGGCACAGGCAAACACCAAATTAACCTGTGCTCAACCCTTTGGTAGCTTAGCACAGAGCAGTCAGGCTTCACTTAGAGGCTATGTGTAAAGTATTTGTGCAACACTTCAAACAACAATTAAATTAAAACACTACGCAAAAGGTTCCCAGGACAAATTAGAACATTTGAGTAAAGTTTAATAAATAAATTGATGCCAGAACAACAAAACTCCAATCAGTAGAACTGGAGTTATGAATTTTTACAGATTTAAGTGAAAATAGCTCCATTAAGTCCAAAGCACCACTCGCAGCTATCTGGTAGTGCGAGATGGGGAGAAAGTCAGGCTGACTGTGATGGCGCGTGTGCCGGATATGGGGACCAGGTTAGTCTCAATGAAATGTTACCTCCGTCTCCAGTGCAGAGTCCTGTTCGCAGTGCAGCAGGGAAGTGTCGCAGACAGTCGTCGAGGTGGTAGAAAGAGCAGGACTGGTTTTGCAAATGGGCATCGTGTAGCGCAACGATCCTATGGTCATCTTGAACAGTCATGTCAATTCTTCTCTGGATTCAAGCTAGCCTGGCTGATGAGGGGTGATTCCCTGAAACAAGTCCCAGGATGCTTGTTTATGGTCCAGGAAGGCCCTGGTTTGGCAGTTTGGGCTGGACTGTTCCCATGAGGCACAGGGTCAAAACTGATTTGCATATGGTTGGGTCTAAACTGGGGTGCTATGGTGAGCAAAAGAACAATGGATTTAACCCAGATCTCTTGACTGAGGGTGAATATTTGATTTGTTCTGCATTCCGTCCATCATCGGTGTGTCTTTTGCTTTTCAGTTCTTCTCAATGGCACTCCCCATGAACAGTCGATACGGTAGCATGAAGGCATTACTTTTCATTGGCAGTGTTGGACTTGGCCCTTTTTGCAGGGTCATCCCTGAATTTTTTGCCTACCTCCTGTATTTTGTCTGACCTGTTTTTGTTGGTTTTATGGCTCTGGGCACTTACCACTGCTGATCAGTGCTAAAGTGCATATGCTCTCCCTATTGTAAATTAATGTATGAAACAGTGATTCCATGATTGGCTGATATGGTTTACTGGGAAGACCCTAGTACAGTGCATTGAGTGTACCAAGGGCTTGTAAACCAAATGCTGCTAGTGGGCTTGCAGCACTGGTTGTGCCACCCACAGAAGCAGCCTGTAAAAGTGTGTCTCAGGTCTGCCATTGCAGAGCCTGTGTGCAGTCTGGTACTGCATGTTGACTGGGCAAGTGCACCCACATGCCAGTCCTAAACCTTCCCTTTTCTTCATATCAGACACCCCTATGGTAGGCCCAAGGGCAGGGTGCATTGTAAGTATAAGGTGGGACATGCCCTGGTGTGTGTGTGTGGCATGTCCTACTAGTGAATTTACAGCCATTTTCACTTTTCACTATTGCAAGGCTACCTGTTCTCCATAGGCCAGAATGGGCAGTTAGATTAATACATTTTATAATCCTAACTGACTCAGGGAACATGGTAGGAATTTGAGTTTAGTATGCCACAATGATAAAATACATCTTTTAGTGAAGTTGGGTTTAACATTCTGTGTTTGAAAGTACCACTTTTAGAAAGTAGGTATTTTCTTGTCTAACTATCCAAGCCTGTCTCTGCTAGGTTGTGTATTCCTTGTCTGGAGTTTTGAGTGACAGGGCTGGTGGATTCCAGGAGACATGGTGAGTCAGTCCAGTGGTGAATAGAGAGATCTGCATCTAGATGGTAGGGAGGAGTTGCACCTGGGACCTGAATAGGGCTGTGCCTTCCCTCCACAATGCTGGCCCCACCTCCTGTGGTGCGTCTGATGTTTCTGCTCTGCACAGTGAAAGGAAAGAAGGAGTCATGTAAACAGAGTGCTTCAGAACTGGTTTGGACTGGGCAAAGGCCCCTCTGCCCTCAGAGGACAAAGGATTTTTCGGGTATAAGTACTGGAACCCTGATCCCAAGAAATTAGATCACTTTTGGACTACAAGAAGAAACCTTTGCTGAAGAGAGGAACCTGAAGAAACTGAGGCGAGACTATTCCTAAGCTGAAGTGCTGCTTGGGGGATTGGCCTACAGTTGTTGACTGACTGCCAAAGAAAGGAGAAAGGATTTTGTTTGCACTTTATTTCAACTTGTGAAGGATCTCCAAGGGCATGAGAGAAGAGCTTGCCTCCTGCAGAAGTCTCAGGAACAACAGACTTCAACCCCCAGCTCCCCAAGAGTTCTTTGAAAAGTGCCTGCTGCTGTTTTGGGCCTTCTGAGGGACTGCTTGTCGCAAGGAGCTGGAAGCGCGACTCAAGAGGGAGAAGTGTGTCGCCATCGCAGCCGTTGCCGTCGCATCGTGGATGTCGCCGCTGTAGCTGACGCATTGCACCGCATCTCAAGAAACGTCCCGCAACCCCTAAGAAGCGTGTCCCCGTCGCAGCCATCGCATCGTGGATGTCGCCGCTGTAGCTGATGCATTGCTCCGCATCAAGAGAAGCATCTCGCAACGAGGAAGAAGCGTGTCCCCGTCGTATCCGCTGCCTCGTAGATGTCGCCGCTGTAGCTGTCGCATTGCACCGCATCAAGAAAAGCGCCTTGCATCCACGGAGAAGCGTGCCACCATCGGAGCTGCTGTCGTCGCATCACTGGACAAGGGTGTCGCCGCTGAAGTTGTCGCATCCAGCGGATCCGTCTCGCATCGTCGGAGAAGAGTGTCGCCGCCAAAGCCGCTGTCGTCGCATCACTGAACAAGGGCCTCGCCGCTGCAGTTGACGCATCGAGCCGAGACTTCTCGCAACATCGGAGAAGCGTGCCACATCAGGAAGAACTTGACGTCTTTATTTCTTTGCACCGGATCTTGCCGCATTTCCATCTTTGCAACACTTTCGTTGCCCTGCGAGTCGCATCTTAAGGTGCATTGACTCAAAGTGTTGCATTTTAGGAACTAAAGAGAACTAAGCTAAAACTACAATTTTTAAGTACAGTATTGTGGATTTTTGTCGTTTGTGGTCTTGTGATAAATCTATATAAAGAATACTTATTTTTTATATAAAGCCCATGTGGTGTCCATCTGTAGTGTTGTCACTTGATTACTGTATGCGTTCACAAATGCTTTACACACTGCCTCTGAGATAAGCCTGTCTGCTCGTGCCAAGCTACCAAGGGGGTGAGCAGGGGTTATTTTAGGAGTGTACCCCCTTACCCTGACTAGAGGCAAGGGTCCCTATTTGTTACAAATACCAACCTGTGCCAACTAGAGACCCCTTAATCTAACATTGGTGGTCAGCGGTGAGGATTCTGGACTTGCATTTGTGACTCATGTACAGTGATTGGTGAACACTACTAGTGAGTGCAGACCAAAACACAACCACAAACTATTTTTCCCTGTTTCCCTTTGGAATTTGGTTTTTGGAACTCTGGTTAGTTGTTGCTCCTTTTGGACCATGTTAAAATGGAAGTCAACTTTTCTCACCAGTACATCTACAAGACAAGGGAGCTAAAAGTATTTTGCAAGGAGGGGGGCTGCCTGCGAAGAGGAGATCCACAAGGCAGGATCTTGAGGCAGCCCTGTATAGCTATGAGATGCTATGCTGGGAAGCAACACTAACAGATGACTCTGAGAAGGAATCTCAGGGGGAGGATCCCCAGCCAGAATACCAAGAGGGCAGTGGTACTAAGGAGGAAACATTGTGGGAAATATTGGCTCATGAAGAGAGGAATCGGGTACGTGCGCGTGACCGGAGGCTGAGGCAGCTAGACCGGGAGTGCAAGGAAATTGAGCGAGCCTTAGCTGAAAAGAACAAGTGTGTAGCTCAGAAAGTGGGCTTGGCTGAGTTGGAGGTGGAGTCCAGCTCAGATGGTGGCAGAAAAATTTAGTTATCTAGTGCTGAGGGAGCAGTACATACACCCAGAGATGTGGTGCCTGACTTGTAGAGGGTTAACATACACCAGGAGGTTCAAGGGCATGAGGTAGCTCCAGTAGTGTCAGTGTTGGTGAGGAGAATGGGGTAACTGGCATAGGGATTCATGGTCCTAGTGGTGGGAGGGACACTCTACTGACTCTAGATGAGAGGTGCAGGGAGAGGGGTTCCCCCAAAGTTGAAGTCCTGGTATGTGAGTGTGAAGACCGCCCAGAAGAGTGTGGGTTGAATGAGGGAGACAGTGAGATACTGTCTTGCCAATCTCAGGAGAGTGGTGTGGAGTACGTGTGTGAGGCACTGGATGGTGAGGGGAAGGATAGTTTGGTTAACCCCTGTAGGTGACTGTATGATCCAATTATTGAAAAGCATTTGTTAGTCCCTGTTTTCCAGAGCTATGCCAACACCTATTGGAGAGTGAGTTCTCTGACCCCATGGAGCTCACATTGGAGGCAGACCTTTTGTTGGATTCCAGAGGGTCTGGAGAGGCATTGGGGAATGACCCTGCAGAGAGTGGCTCAGGTATCTTTCAACTCAGAGTGGTGGAAGTGGTGCAGAGTAATCCAGCTAGGTCCCATTGTAGTGGGAGGGGTGTAGGGGCTCACGTCCTGTCCCAGTGGAGAAGAAGTGAGTGTGGGGCTGTGAGTCCCCAGTAAGGGTGGGCGTAGTGTGCGTAGCGGGGCTACGCAAAGCTCCGCGAAGTGGGGAGGGCGCTTCGCCCACCCCTACACTTCGCGTAGCCCCACTACGCGCCGGCTGCCTTCCTCCTACCCTCTTCTTCACCCGTATTTTTATTATTAAACCCAGTAAAAGAAAAAAGCACTTACCTGGATGCGGCGTCCCGGGGCTCCCTCTTCCTGTTGACGTGCCGACTCATTTGCAAGTACCCAATAGGTAATCCCAAATTGCGCATGCAATTTCAAGGGTGCAAGGGTGCCAAAAGGACACCCTGTTGCACCCCTGAAGCATGCCCAAAGGGCATGTATGTTCGCCACATGGCACTTAGAAAAATGCCAAGAAGTGCATTTTTCTAGGAATTTGCTAATTTACGATTCCTTAATGCTAGTTCGCAATTTGTGATAGCTACAAGAATTGCAGTTAGGGAATTGCAAGCAAATTGTGATTCCCTAACTGCATTCACAATTTAGATAATCGCAAATAATTGCGATTGCGCATATTGTGATCCAAAATGTTTCATACATTGCCAAACGCATTTTTGCATTCAGAAACGGGCCGATACTGCGAATCACAAAAAGCATTGATACATCTAGCCCTAAATTGCAGTTAGAGACCAGAGTGAAAGCATAATTCTGCAACCTATACCGTTCACTTGCCCCTCCCTGCTTGAACAAGTCGACAAACACAGGACGAAACATATGAAAACCGATTAATGCTAACGAAATGTATTTGTGAGGGGAGTGTTTCAATACCGGTGTCAGTAGCTCACATCGGACTGTCAGAGCCCCTTGTAAGGGTGGCTTCCCCTCCCCCTCTACCACAAGCTTCCCTTCAGGTAATGTACATGATGCTGCTCCTCGCCTGGCACCCCAGCGGTGCATTTCTCGCCTGAACCGCCGCATCGCCTCGGTTGAAATGCCCCTCAGAATGGCCGCCTCATCTCCCCACATTAAGCATCTGTCTGCACCTGCTGATCGCATAAACATCTTTGGAGAAAGAAATGAAGCAATTTCCACTTTGAAAGAAATCGAGCGCTTGACAGCTTTCGCTCGCTGCTCATCTGCTGTGACTAATTTGAAATCTTGCAGGGAACTATTTTGAAATCAGAAAAATAGACCCTGTGATTACCTTTTCTATAAACACATCTTTTGACGAGTTCCCGCCCTCCAGCTGCTGCGAAGTGCCCCCTGGGTGCCTTACAGCAGCCCCCAGACATACACATGGCTGCACTTCAGGGTGGCAGGCCGGCTCACCCTCCCAGTCACACTGTCATCTTCAAGAATAAACAATAAAACAACACACTTATACTGCACAGTTTCTAGGCAGCGAGCATTGGAGCGGCTGTAGTTACCCCAATCCAGTGGTATTCATGTTATCGACTTTGGTATAATGGTACCACGAGTCTGCCCTGCCAGGCTGTGAAAACGTGGTATACTCGTTGCGGTATACAACCTTTAGCACGCATCTTTTAGCACGCACTACCATTACCACGCATCTGTTACAACGCATACCATTACAACGCATAGCGCTTTGAGGCGATCTGACTTAGGGAATGGCTAGTGAATAGGTTAATTTACTATCCAATAACCTTCCCTAGTGTCCACGGGGACTGGTGTTGGAATAGAAAATTAAACTATTCACTATCCAGCACCCAAAGCACTTTGCGTTGTAAAGGTATTGCGTTGTAAAAAATGCGTGGTAATGGTATGCGTGGTAAAAGTGTGCGTGCTAACATCATACATCCACTCGTTGCACAAGTACATCAACAGGTGGCATGTCAACACGTTGAGCTATATCATCAGCTAATGACTATGAACACCACTTGCTTGGCACCAGCCTTCTAGAGCCACCGGTGGAATGTAAGAGTGGGTACGCCATTTCATATCACACAAACAAGATCGATTTATGGCATAAAGTATCCCCTACCATGCATTATAAGGCTATCGCAAGTCATTGAGGAGGTCTGGTCCATATGGAGGAGCGAAGCCAAGGCCACGCGACTCCGAGGTGGCCTGCAATATTCTCATCATGTACAGCAATGGGTTATTCTTTCATTATAATACTTGGTTACATCATCACCCCTCCCGCATATCGCTTCAATCGTTGGCGTCTTACTCTTTCCCATGAAAGAGATAGTATGGATGCAGACACGAAGAA
Organism: Lissotriton vulgaris; assembly: GCF_964263255.1. Taxonomy (NCBI): domain Eukaryota; kingdom Metazoa; phylum Chordata; class Amphibia; order Caudata; family Salamandridae; genus Lissotriton; species Lissotriton vulgaris. The sequence continues at coordinate 1,227,382,602 of NC_141697.1, forward strand.
TAAAAGCAGAATCTGTAGTGCAAAATGAAACACACAGTCGACACCAGTGGCGGCCGGCACAGGTAAGAGAGGTGCGGCGGGGGGTGGGGCGGGGTGAGGCGGTGTAGACACACAATGGTATAGGTAAAATTAAATTAAAAAAAAAAATAAAACCACTTACCTTGCGCTTGTCGTTTTGCTGAGTTGGCGAAGCAGCGAGCGTAAGGTACATATTTTTATTTATTGATTTATTTAATTTTACCTATACAGTTGTCTGTCAGCTTCCCCCACAACCTGTTTCTCCCAACCGTTCTTACCTGTGCCGGCCGCCACTGCTTAACATCCAAAAAGCAGTAGTTTGTTGCACAAGCATATTCGAATCAGTTAGATGTACATTGGATTACAAAATGGATTTTAGCTCAGAATGAGAAGTAAAATACAACAATCTTCTGTCTTTCTTGTCATGAACTATGAGGGAAAAATAAATGCATTGTCATCAATGTATGCTTTCCGCTGATCACTGTTAACTTTAAAAAAAATCAAAAATCAAAAGAACAAAAAGCCAATGTTCCTTTTCTTTGTTTAAATGCATGGTCTATCACAATCTTCTCACCTTAGCTGCTCATGCAAGTAGCATGTATTATGAGGTCAGAACTCAACTGTAATTACTTATTACAGTGGAACAGTTATGCAATTGTTTACAGGTGACTACAGATGTCAACCATAATATGGAAATTGGCAACATCTTTTTATACTGACATTGAAGTCTTTCATGTATTGGACGGCTGTCTGAAAGAAAATCAATAACAAAAATGTTGCAATACACTAATATCACTGAAAACCTATCAAGAACCAAAATATTGACTTTGCAAAAGTGCATTATAAAGTCCAAGAATACCTACTACAAAAATATAGTGAACACAAATATTGACATTACATAGGTAAATGTTTATTTACATACATAAGGGCAACTATATTTTAACTTTGAAAAAAATATTTCTTTTATTTAAAATGCAATGCATTTTTAAAGAGAAGTTTAATGTGGAGACATGGAAACATTAATAACTTGTAATAATGTAATTTATACATATACATGAAACTCTAAAATAACTAAAACAAATAATTTCCAAAATTATATTATAAATTACAATACATGTGCTAAGTATATAATACATTTTTAAACAAAATATAAAATCAATACTTTAAATTATCTAACAAAATACAATATATATATTATATTCACTGAAAAAACCACAGGTTTCAGGGACGTTATAATTAGTCTGACATTTCACTTGTACAAAACCAGAGAAATTCTGTTGTTATTGTTAGCTGAGCTAACTATAACTCACGCCCCAGCAATGCAGTGCATATGTTACATCACTCATGACATGGTCAGTGACATCACTGATGACATCACTGATGACATCTCAAATAACATCACTGATGACATCATCCAGTGACTCTGTGTTTCTAAAAAGTATAGGAATGTTATAGATATACAAGCCAAGTTGTATTGAAGAATGAGTGGGTTTATGAGTGTCTGAATGGATGATTTAGTTGGTGCCTGACTGACTGTATCAGTGACAGATTAAACATGTCTTAGTGAATGCATAGGTGAATGACTAATCTGTGTGAATGTCTGTATCAGTCTGTCAGCTGGTCTTTAAGTAGCTGTATCATTGGTGAGTAGCTACATGAGTGTCTATATGAGTTAATGATTGGTTGTATGATTACCTGTAAGGGTGCCTGAGTGTCTGTGTGTGTGGGGGTGGGGGAGTGTGTGACTCCATGCATGGATGTGTGAGTGGGTGATTCAGTGGATGTATGGATTCATGAGTGTGTCTGCAAGGAGCTGTATGGGTGAGTGAGTGTGCGTATGGCTGTGTTGGTGAGTGAATGAATGTCTCAGTGGTATATGTTTGAGTAACTACATATATGAAAGGCAGTATATGTGAGTGATGGAGTTTATAAGTGACTATATGTGAGAGTGAGTGGTTATGAGAGTGGCTGTATGGATGAGTGTGTGCTTTTGTCAGTGATTGTAGAAGAGAGTAAGTATGTGCTATTATCTATATGAATAAGTGAGGTGGTGTGTGTATAACTGTATACATGAGTAAATGGCAGTGCGATTGAGTTTTTGGGTGACTGACTAGGTGTGTGAGTATCTCTGTAGGCGAGTGGCGGTATGTGAATGTCTGTATGGGTGTATGAGTGCATATATATATCAGGGCTGTATTGATGGGTGACTGCTTGTGTGACTGTATGGTTGAGTGAGTAGATGTGTGTGTAGACCTATGAATCAGTGAACAGGAATGTACTAACTGATATTGGTGTGTCTATGGTTTAGAGAATGGTAGTCTGTATTTTACAGTGGGAGTTTAAAAGGATATATTAGGGTGTGAGGAGGTGCATCACATATTAAGTGGATGATGTCACCAGTGATGTAATTTGAGATGTCATCACTGATGTCACTGACCCATGTCATGAGTGATACATTATGTGACGGCATCAGCAGTTCATTGTGGGGGAGCGAGTTATAGTTAGCTCAGCTAACTATAACGGCCGAATTTCTCTGGTTTTGTACAAGTGAAATGTCAAACTAACTATAATGTCCCTGAAACGTATGTTTTTTTCAGTGAATTTCTAAGGTTTTTAAATGCTAATTACTAACTATAACGTCCCTGAAACTTTGGGCTTTTTCAGTGAATTTCAAAGGTTTTTTAAATGCTAATTCCTAACTATTACGTCCCTGAAAGATATGTTTTTTTCAGTGAATTTCAAAGGATTTTTAAATGCTAATTTCTAACTAAAAATTAGTAGTCGCGTTTGCAGAGTGGTGCAGAAAGGCGGCTGGGCCTCCGACCAGTGCTCAGGAATTCTGCTGCATAGGATTTACAGGAGGTACTAGGAGGGCTTCTTGGCTTCCACAGTCCTTCAAAAGTAAAGTGGACTTCATCCCCCAACAGGTAGTGTACCAGGTTGTGCATTCGCCAAGTGGCCTCCGAAGACCTCTTAGCAATCCCACTGTGTGGGACTTACTGGAAGTAACAGGAGGGGTAGTTGCCCCTCAAGGACAACCTTAGGGGCCAACTACCCTTCTTATTACCTCCAGTAAGTCCCACACAGCGCATTGGTAAGTTTGCATAGCAGGCCACGCCCCCTTTGTCCACCAGTCTGCAAACGCAAGTTTTGGCACACTCTTGGATGGGGACTAAAGTCCCCTTCGCTGCTGAGGATCCTTAGGGGCCAGCTAGCCTACCTGATACCTCCAGTAAGCCCAAGATAGTGGGATTGCTGAGAAGTGGCCACAGGCTACGCCCCCTTTCTCTACCACTGCAAACGCGCCTCCTGGTGGTCCCTGGGGCATTTTAGGGGCTGGAGCTCCCCAACGCTTTTTTTAAAAGAAAAAGCCCCAGACTGGTGGCCGTCCCAGGGGTTGCAGGGGCCCACGCGGCCCGCATATATTTTGCACAGTGCCCCGGGACCTGCAAACTCAGGGGCTTATTAACACAAAGCATGGGACAGCACGCTTTTTTTTTCAACAAGATTTGCGGACCCTACACGAATTCCGCTGAAAAAAATATGCTTTTTTGGGCCCTCTGGGTCCCTGTAGGAACCCCTGAACAGGCCTAGAGTGTCAGGGTGTTTCTACCCCGTCCCCTTTCCTTCATTTTTAACCTTTTTTCTTGTGACTCGGTTCAACCAAGTCTCAAGATGACTGCCAACACTTCTTGGTTTGAAGTGTTGGCAGCCAATCAGAATCAAGCTCGTACTCAGGAGGGTTTATTGATCCACCGCCGTAGCCAGATATCAATAGCTTTTTATTTTTTTAATTTCTGAGGAACTACTGAATGGATTAACACCATTGAAAGCAAAGAGTGCACTCTGGACAAAGAGCTAACTCTCTGCCAAATTTGGTGTAATTCCGTTCACCAGTTCGCGCTGTCGCTGCAACAAAAGTTTCCTTTGGATATTAACATTGAGAAAACACGTTTTGGGACACTTTTTCTTAGCCCCTGCTTGACAAATCACCCTGAAATATTCAGTACAGGAGCTACAGGACCATTAGTTTTGAAAATTTCACGAACATTCGTCAACTGGCGCCAAAGATATTGGCAAAAGACAAAAATCCTTTTCCTATGGAAACTAGGTCCTAAATATAACTACCTACTGGCAACCGCCAGTAGCTAATAAATTAAGAAGCCATTAAAAACATTATAAATATTTGACTAAAAACAAATTCCCCCAAAAACTAAAACACATACTTTTCTTTGAAAAAATCAAAACACAGTTAAAAAAAGAAATAAAGTATTTTCAAACATATATTATAGTACATTTAGTACCATTAAAATAAAAATATATTAAAGGAATTTAAATATAGTAGTCAAGCTCTAATTCAAAATTATTTTATAAATGAAAATGTTAACAAAATATACAAATATACTACTATTAGTACAAAAACTTCTAATATTGGAAACAATACATACATTTTGGTGCTGTGGAGAATCTCTTTTATTATTCTAGCTTTAATCTGGTAGACAATGAGGAAAAGCAATACATTGGGAGATCAAGAATACAACGAACATTGGGAAGATTACTTACATAAGAAAGGCGTCAGATTTACTACTCTAATTCCGGTCTAACAAACATAGGGGAAAGTGCATGCACTGGAGGGAATTAGATTTACTATTGTAACTCCAGTATAACACCGAGAGAAGTGCATACATTGGGAGCATCAGATTTACTATTTAGACTTCAGTCTAACAAACATTAGGGATTGTGTATACACTGGAAGTGGAGGAATTAGATGTAATATTTTGCCTCCAATTAAACAAACGCTGATGAAAATGCATAATGCATACATTAGGGGGTAAAAAGTACCATTCTAACTATTATGTAACAAATGTGGGGAAGGCGTATACACTGGATGGGGGGTGGTCTCAGTGGTGATTAACTGTTCAAACTCCAATCTAACAAATGTTGGTTGAATTGCATACATTGGGAGAGATGTCACATTTACTATTCGTACACCAGTCTAAGAAACATTCAGCAAAGTGTATACACTGGTGGCGGGAGAATTACTATTTTAACTTCAGTATCACAAACACTGGGGAAAGTGAATGCTTTTGGGAAAGATTTACTAATCCAACCCCAGTCTAACAAACACTGGGGACAGTGCATTCATTGGGGTTAAAGTTACTATTCTAACGCCAGTCCATTAAACATTGGGTAAAGTGGATATACTGGGGGGACATTTCGGGGCCCATTAGGAGGGCGGGCGGATTGCCCCCGCCAGGCTGGCGGTAGCCACCAACGGCCTGGCAGGGGCAATCCGCCCGCCATCCTCACCTAAATGACCCCCCGCCGTATTAGGATGACGGGGGGACTGCGGCGGATGGAAAGACCGTCCGGCGCTTTTCCGCCCCGGTCGCCTTGCGACTGGTGCAGAAAAGGAATAATATGGTGGCGGTGTCTATCAGACACCGCCATCCATATTAACATGGGCTTCTTTGGTTTCCTTTCCGTGGCGGCATGCCCGAGGCATGCAGTCTTCACTTTGGGGCCCCCCTATGGGCCCACAGAGTGAAGGAGAGGTGGGGGGTGCACACCCCCTTGCATTTGCATAAACAAAGCGGCAGGCACCGCGCGGTGCCTGCACCTTTGTGTATGCAAATGCATACATGCATTTTTAGCATTGTGGCGGGCGGTGCTGAGAGCACCGCCTGCCACAATGCTAAAAATGCAGGATGCGCCCGCCACAGTGGCGGCTTATCCTAATGCCCCCCACGGGAGCCCCGCCCTTATTGTGGGCGGGCCCAATCACCGATAGGATGGCGGGCGGACTAAGTCCGCCCACCATCCTAATGACCCCCATAGTGGTCTAACAACAGTCAAACAAACATTCAGGAAGTGCATCATTTAGAGCGGTCAGATGAGATTGAGAGGTGTGTCTCAGTGGCCAGAGCTGCTGACTCCAGAGCGCGGGGCTCACGGTTTGATTGCCAGTGGCAGGTCAGCATCATGTGACTCTGGACAATTGCTCACTAATCTCCCCGTTTGCCCCCAGAGCCTGGATACCCTTAGAGGTGATAAGTTGTGCTCTACATATCTGGAATTATTAATTTACTTATCTAACTACAGTCTAACACACACTGGGTCATATATGTGGGAGTAGTCACATGCACTACACCCAAGAAATATGATTATCCCTTTTGAATAATAAAATCTCATTAAAATATTCTATATTTTTCAATTTGTTTTTTAAATATTTACACAATTAATTAATTTCATTCAAAAATACAAACATATAATATAAAATATAAAAATAAACAGTATACCCTAAACTTACCAATAAAGCACATAAGCATTGAAACGTTCTCTATTACATAAACTTATTCTTTACACAACAAAAACTCTTCTATATAAATTAAGTTAGATATAATATATTTCAATTCCAAAAAATGAATTAGGCATACAATAATTAACAATTTAAGAATTAAAATGATGAGCACATTATTTAACAATATCAATTTTTAAATATTAAGTGCCTCATTACGATATTGGTCAGGCTGGCTTCCACGGTCTTGTCGGAGGTGGTTAGACTGTTGTAGTCTCATCTGAAGCAGTTGGTCCGACCCCTGGATTACAATACATGCATCCTGTACTCTGACCAACCAATAAAATACAATTGACTCCGACAACCCCTCTCCGACCGCCGACCATGACGATTTGCCCAGCTGCCTCAAGTCATCAGAAACAAAGGATTTGGGGTGCACACTCACCCCTATCTCTTTCTCTCCAGCAATCTTGCCATGGATCCTTTCCTCCAGGTCCCCTCTACACCTGGGAAGCTAAACCCCGATGACTACGATCCTGTGGGCGCTGGAATCCAGGTAAGTATTTCTGCGGTATGTAACCACATTGACTGGACTGTGCACATTCTGCCACACTCCAACAATGGGGTACATGGATTTCAAGGTATATCCCCACACATGTCATGCATGTGTGTACAGTTCACATGTTTCTGTAAGTTTTGCATGCATTTGCAGCAACTAATTTGGGGATATGTGCTCCACCATAGCTGGGGTCTCCACAGTAGCAGAGGTTGCATCGTACTATGGTGGGGGAAGCTGCTCGGCCTCAGCGATCAGAAAGAGTTGCAAGGACAGTGGTCGGACAGTCGGTCCAACCAGCATCGTAATGGGGCCCTTAATTTTAAAGGAGAACGTTCTAGCTTGACATAAACAACCAACGTGTTGAATTTAAAATGTAATACATAAGTCAACCAACTATAAAATAAATTAAACAAACAAATAATAAATATAATTAATTTAATAAATACATTCATCAATTAACTTTAGTTAATATATAATTTAAAAAAAGAGCAATCCAAAGTCCATATAAACCATTGAACCTGAACTAAAAGTTTAATACATAATACAATTAAACAAAAACAATAACAATATAACTAGATCTAAAAATAAAACAATATTATAGAATTATTACACTACCTGCCCATTTCCCTAATCAACTCAACAGCTTGAAATTGAAATAATAGACATAATTAAAACATGAATTACACATTTAAACAACTAAATTACAATTGAAAACTATAACTTATTTACAAACTAATTAAGTAAGATTAATTCATAGCACATATAATAAAACAAAATACCTACCTAATCCCTCAATAAACCCAACAACCTTAAGTAAATATGCAATACCGAATTAACATTTTCATTAAACATTTAAACAAATAAATTAAAATTAAAATATAAATCATAAGTTAGTTAATTAACATAAATTGATATCATTAAAAAACACTACACTTTAAGTTCCCTAATAATCCCAACAACACCATAAAATGCATTACAATACATGTAATATCAAATAATTTTACAATAGAAACCTAATTGAACTAAAATAAACCCATGAAATATTCAAATAAATCATTTTAGGGTTGTATGACCTTACAACGCATTCCGTTGCAACGCATGCCTTTTCCACGCATGTGTTACAACGCGAATGCCATTACCACGAATATGCTTTACCACGAAAATGCCTTTACCACGCATACCTTTACAACGATTTTCGTTGTATAACTATGCATGATAATGGCATTTTCATATTAAATGCTTTCTCCGATCCCTGCCCCAATTCCTTACATGTTCCCTAAAAAGATAAAAAGTTAGTATAATAAAAAAAATACTCACAGTTTTCCTTTTTTGCTATGGACGGACTTCTCCTACTTCAAAATCTGTGTTAAGTGGTCCTTTTTCTGTTTTTTTTAAATCGAGTACGTAGACGCACGTACGTTATTGCATCATTAGGGAGGCTCATTGCACGAAGGACAAGAAGCACAGAAGAGCGTTTTTATGATAAGTGTTTTCTTTCTTTTTTTAAACCCACTCTTTTTTTGGGGGGGAGACCCCCCTAAGCCCGACCCAGCGCCCCCAGACCCCTTTTTTAATACTACCTTTACCACACATTCCGTTACTACGTATCTCGCAGTAAAGGAATGCATGGTAAAGGCTATACGTGGTAACCACGCGTGCGTTGTAAAGCATACGTCGTTAAGAATAGCATGGAAACGGCCGCGTTGTAGTGGCATTTTAGTGGAGAACTGTGATCCAATAGTGAAACAGGTAAAAAACGATATACTTACCTGCAATATTTGGTCCACACAATTTTTGCAGTCACAACATTGTGACCATTTAATTATATTATGGCCAAGTGGTATTCTTGAGTCAATATGTCTTGGTTTTAGGCAAAGTTAGTTACTTCCACCTCTGCCCCTAACTTTTCGTCTTTGCGAAGATTCCTGCTGGGTGCCAAAAACGAAGAACTTCACCGTACCAGCGAGAGGGAGGAACAGTGCTCTGAGAAGGTCTGCATGGTGCTTCAAGCCACTTCAGAATCTGCCGACAAGCAATAATTGCCTCCAGATGAAGGACCAGGGGTCCAAAATGCATTGAAGATATTATTTTGTTGTTATATGTGATTCATGATTGAATGGACGTGGCAATAAACCACAAGATGTAATAATTTTGAAGAATTGAAAACATGAATTAAAATTTATTACCATTACTAATGACCTGCTGGATACAAAGGAAACATACAAAGGGACCACAAGGAATGCGGGAAGAGACACAACACTGTTTTTGGTACACTGCATCAAGACATATTGGAATACACGCAGGATCAGTGGGTGATTCCTCATCAACACCCAAAACAATTATACTCACGATTTACCATAGGGAAAACCCAGGGAGTGCACAGATTGATCCACATTGATTTCTCTTTTTATGGCATAAAATTTAGGAATGCCATTATTTTAATATTTATATTAATTCAAATGTGTAATAATTTTTAAATATATTTATGTTTAAATATGTATATATGTATTTATTTATTTATTTAGGTCTGTAGTTTTAGATAGTGTGTTTTTTACTTAAATGTTACTGTATTTTATAGTTAGGAATTTGTGTGTGAGCATGGAGCATTGATCATGTATATAATAAATGAATGAATTTTGTTTTACCGTTCTTTAAAATGTTTTCAATTGAAGTGTATGTAGTAAATTTTAGGCAATTTAAGGGACTTATTATGAGCTTGGTGGTGCGGGAACAGACCAACGCACCGGCATCCGAACCGCCACGTGCCCACTGGCCGGTAGATTCTGAGTCTTCGCATGTGGCAGGATTTTCCTGGCAGTGCCTCAAAAAATGGGCACCTGAATGGGAATGCCAAAAAAAAGTTCCTACACAACATGGATTTTAACGTCCATGCCGTGCAGGAACTGGGTTACATGCACGCAGGGGGCACTTGTGCCCCGCTGCATGCATCTCCATGCAAATGGGCAACAGGGGCCCCCATTTGTTTCATGACTCCCGCCTTTTCATGGACTAAAGACCTCCATGACACCACAGGTGGTCCTGAAACTCCTAATATGCATGGGGTGCACCAGCGGCCTCACCAGCATATTACTGAGGCCCTTAGCATTGCACCACCGTCAGTAAATGGCGGTTCCCTGGCAGCTGCAGGGGTTGCAATGGCGGTCTGACCACCAATGTTGTAATATGGTGCTTGGACCGCAGTGCAGCAGTGGCTGGACCATCACCGCTATGCCACTGTAAGTCTGGCAGTCCTCGGAGCCAGACTTGTTATTAAGCTCTTAGGGCCCCATTAGGATGGCGGGCGGGCTTTGCCCGCCCACCATCCTATCGCAAATCGGAACCGCCCGCCCTAAGGGCGGGGGTCCCGCACGCAGCATTAGGATGTGCCCGCCACTGTGGCAGGCACATCCTGTATTTTTAGTATTGTGGCGGGCGGAGCTCTGTGCTCCGCCCGCCACAATACTAAAAATGCTTTGCAGCATTTACATAATCAAAGCGGCAGGCACCGCGCGGTGCCTACCGCTTTGATTATGTAAATGCAGGGGGGTACCACAGGTACCCCCCTTGTGCCACCCCCCTTTGGCCTTCACTCCGGGGGCCCATAGGGGCCCCCAGAGTGAACCCCGCATGCCTTTCCGTGGCGGCAAAGGCATTGAAAAATGCCCATTGTAATCTTGCGGGCGGTGTCTGACAGACACCGCCTGCATGTTACTCGTTTTCCGTCCCGGCCGCGAGGCGACCGGGGCGGAAAAGTGGCGGGCGGTGTTTTGCTCCGCAGTGGTCCCCCCTGCCATTCTAATATGGCGGGGGGAATACAGGGAAGGATGGCGGGCGGATTTCCCTCGCCAGGCTGGCGGTGGCTACCGCCAGCCTGGCGGGGGCAATCCGCCCGCCATCCTAATGGGGCCCATAGTGTAGGTATGGGCGGAAAATCCGTTTCGCTCGCGGATTTTGCGGATTTTCGGGAAATTCGCAATCCGCGAGATTCGCGAATCTCCCGCAAAATCCGCAAATCTGCGAGCAGCGGATTTTGCTCGCACTGCTCGCACTGTTCGCGTGAGTTCGCGGCTTCCCAGTACAACTTCGCGCCCCGCGAATAAGTGCTAAATTGCAGAAATACGATCTTAGCAAAACTGAAACTACTTACCAGGTTCAAAAGTTCAGGCTCATCATTAGTAGCCATTTCCTGTAGTGCTTCCTGAGGGGCCCCTCCAGAGTTCAGTTGGCAGTTGCAACTATTATGTGACCCTGCTCTGAACCTCGGAATAGTTACACATATGCCACAAAGGTCCTGAATTACAGCTAAGGGAGACAAGCAGGAGCCAGGCTGGAAGTTAAAATCCATTAATCAGCCCCTAATTCATTATTGTCAGTTGGGGCAGGGCAGGTGTTGTAACTAATTTTGCAACAATGAAAGCACTTAGCAAGTGCAAAAGATCACTAATCAGGCACTAAGGAAGCAGGTGCCAGCTAAAAAAATATTCTGTGACACATTAATCAGCCCCAAATTAATTCAGGTCACTTGAGGCAGGGAAGGTGTGCTTTGCTTTGCCGAAAATAATGTACACTGGACAACCAGAGGGTGTGGTGATGAAACAGAGGGTGGCATGGGTGGGCCAGAGGGTGGCATGAGTAGTCAGAGAGTGACAGTGGTGACAGAGAGTGGCAGTGATGAAGAAGAGTGTCCCAAACAGGCTGGACACGTAGAAACAACAAGTTCGCAAAACTTGCGACCCGACAGGTAAGTTCGCAAATTGCGAAATTGTAAAAACCCTCGCGAACTGGCAGAAACACGGGCGAACACAAAAAAAAAAATCCGCAAATTCGCGGGAATTCGCGGATTTTGCGGATTGCGAGTTCGCAAATCCGCAAAATTCGCGAACGCGAGATTCGCAAAATTCGCCCATGCTTACCATAGTGTCTTACATCTTCTTCAAGTAGCCTTAGATTGGAGTGGATATAGTAAATATTACACTTTAGTGTCTAACACTTTCCCTCAATATGGTTAGATTAGAGCGGCAACAGTAAATGTCCAATACCATAGCCCAGTATGGTTATACTGGAGTGGGAATAGAAAATGTCACCCATTTAGTGTCTAACATTTTTTTAAATCAAGGGTTTTGTTGGAATGTCATTATTTAATTTTATAATTCTAGTCTGAAATTCATTATTTTCTTAGTATTTCTATGCAGTACATATAGTTTGAGTTCTTTTATTAATATTGTTGGTGTTTAGAAATTTAATAAACAATTAGTTATTTGTATGTTTGTAGCTAATAAGATCATTACTTACATTTTTCTACAGAATAAAGACATGCAACACACTTTTCTCATTTTATTTATGTTTTCAAAGTTTATTTATTGGATAATTTTACATTTTACAACATAAACATTTATATAAAGTTAAATAAATAAAAAAGTTAATATTGTTTTTAAAAAGTACATTTTATTGAATTACTATTGCGTGTTGCGTATCTTCAATTTTTTTTAAACATTTATTACATTGTTGTATATACATTTTTCAACATTATTGTATCATGTTTTCCAGTAAATATTAAATAATTGTATATTTATAATGCTATTATTTCATTTTAGTTTACAATTTTGTAATATTTGTAACCATTTGTTTACATGTGTTACATTTTTTAAAACTTTTTTTAGGATTTTGAGGGTATAATTTTGTTTATAATATGCTTTTGTCTATTAATTCTAAGTAATCTACTCCTTTGCAATTTATGAAGATATGTACTTTACATTGTTGCATGTCGTACATTCTTTTAATTTGTTTCCTAAATTTAGGCCCAATTTGGCTCACAGCTTGCTCCATTCGTAGTTTTGTTAGAGCGATGCAGTCTACCAACCCAAGTGTCTCCAAAAAATCCCTTAGGCAGCTCAATTTGTCTTCAGTCTGTTGGTGGAAATGGCTTTCTATCAGTAAATTGTAGGGATTGGCTACCTTCACGACAGAGACATAGGCTAGTGCTATAAATGTTTCCTAATTTCAAATACAAATTTGCTTTTTGTAGAATATTCTACACCTAGGGCTGATTTTTGGAGGTGTCTTTATATGCTTTGAGTGAAATGATAGTAACAGCCTTGTTTGGCTGTGTGTGGGAAAAAATGTCAAATGCTATGAGTCATGGTTTGCTTAAAGTCTATGCTTATCTTTAGGGGTTGTAGTTATTTATTTTATGCATAGTGTGGTTTAAGTGGTCTTAGTAATTGCTGTATTGTTTATTTTGTAGTTGGACATATGTAAAACGGATATTTGTATTTTATATTCACCATGTAGAGTGCATATCTGAGTGGTTTGGAACACATTTTGAAGGTCCCATCCATCATCCACATTTGATATTTTAGCATGTTATTTGCTGTTGAGAATATTAGTGTTTGATTATCATTATTTAGGTTGTCATTACGATGCTAGTAGGATCGACTTCCATGGTCTTGTTGGAGGCGGTCAGACTGCTGTGGTCTCATAGGAAGAGATTGGTCTGACCCCCAGCTGAAAGACCGATGACTCCGACAGACTTTCTTTGACTGACGACATGGCAGTCGGAGAAAAACAGCAACAATAGGGAAGTATAGGGATCACAATAAGACTTTCTGATGGCCTGACTGTGGCGGTCTGACTGGCTGCCTCAAATCATCTGAAATGAAGGATCTGGGGTGCATACTCAATCTGATCCGCTTCTCTCTAGCAGTCTGCTGTGTATCCTTTCCTCCATGGCCCTCCCTACACCTGGCCAGCTGAACCCCGATGACCATGATCCTGTGGGCCCCGGAATCCAGGTTAGTCCTTCTGTTGTATGTATCCCCATCGACAGGACTGTGCAATTTCTGCCACCCTCAGCAATGGGGTACACGGATTTCAAGGCATATCCCCACATATGTCATGCATGTGTGTACAATTCACATGTTTTCTGTGAGTTTTGTACGCATTTGCATTTACATATTCAGGGATGTGTGCTTGGCCTTAGTTGCAACCGCGCGGTATCAGCGGTTGAATTGTAATACAGCGGGGAAGTCTGCCTGACCTTGGCGGTCAGAAAGAGCTAGCAAGACACTGTTCGAATGGTCGGTACCACCAGCATCGTAATGAGGCCCTATGTGTCATTGTTGAATGTTAAGGTATTTGTATGTCTGGATATCTTCTAGGGGTAGGAGGAGTATCGCTGGTGGCTTTTTTAGCATGTGCAATTAATCATTTTAAAGTGGGGATAGGTGGTAATTGACTTATGATGTATTCAGTGACTTTAGGCAGTATATCTTAAAGAATTTTGGTTGTGGGTTCATGGGAACTTGTGCTTGCTTGCCTCTCTTATAACATGTAATATCTCCCTTATTTCTTTTTTTGTCACATTTGGGGGTGTTTGTGCTCTCTTACGTGAATTACAACAACATCTTTTGTAATTGCACTCCCCTAGCATGCATTAGAATAATAAATGGTACATTTCCAGTTTCTATTTTCTGTTGATGCACTTTCTTGGCGGTAGGTGTAGCACATGTGAACTAGGGGCCGATTACGATGGCTGGCGGTCTTGAGTCCGCCCGCCATCGTAGCGGGATGTGGACCTCCCACCTGTCATGCGGCGGTCCCGAACCCCTAATTATGATGTGACTGCCACAGCGGCGGTCGCATCTGGCAATTTAACATTGCGGTGGGTGCTGCTGGCTGCAGCACCCTCCACAATGTTAAATGGCCATGTTGTGCATTTCCCTGTACAACATGGCAGGCACCGCGCGGTGCCTGCCACCTTGTGCATGGAAATGTAGGGGGGTGCCGTGGGTAACGGGTCCCCCGAAGCCAGCCTCCGCCAGCCTTTCTCGTCGGTTCAACAGCCATGGAAAGGCTGACTTACGCCAGCATTGTGATCGGGCAGGCGGTGCCTGCTAGGCACTGCCACCATATCCCCGTCAGATCCTCTACGCCAGGCAATCGCAACAATTTCCTGTGGCGGACTTGTGGCAGGCATCCTTTGTGCCCGCCATGCTTGTCGCACGATTCCCCACACCATCCTAATGTGGCGGGGGGAAATGGGAGCCAGATGGCGGAGAGACCGCCACCGCCAGCCCAGCAGTGGCGGTCTCTCCGCCATCAAAATAAGCCCCTTAGTACCTGCTTTTTATTCTGTGAGGTGATGTGCATTTCTGCCTCTGTCATTGCATCTGAAAGTGGTGTAATAGTATAAATAAATACAAAAATGTATAGTTTGCACGTTTGTTATTTACATGTAAAATTATGCAACTACTTCTATTTTGTATACTTACATGTATGCTCTGTTTCACTTGGTTATGTTGGGGGCATTCTAATGTGAAGCAGGTGCTTGCTTTTGTGTTGGATGAAAAAACTAATTTTAGTTTCATTTAAAATGTTAATTTGGTAGTAGTTTGTATAGGTTGAGGTCACTAGGTTTATTTCTACTCGCTATTTGAGTGAGTTTACAATTTAGTAATAATTTTCATATACCAACTTTCTTATATTGTTTTGTTAGGTTGTTGTTTAAATGTTTTTTAGGTAATAGTAATATTTTTGGGGGATCGTAATGGTATGATTTAAATTTTATAATGTATTTGGGTAAATGGTAATGATTTAATATACTTAGGTTTATTTTAACAATGTGCATAAAATGTTTTAGGTTTATTTACAATAATCATTTATGTATAAAGTGATTTTTTAAATATTTATTAATGATCATTTAATTATTTTGGCGAAAATATTGTAGTCAATATTTTGTGAATCAATATTGTTGATATGCTATATCTTAATTTAAAATTAGCAATATTTTAGGATCAATATTTCTGTTACTGATATAGGTTAAAATCAATATTTTGAACAGCAATATTTTTGTTCTTGATATTTGTGGTTTTACTAGTTAAGTATAGGAAGTCGAAATTTTTGATATTGATGTTTAATTTCTGATATTTTTGTGTTTCATTATTGTATGCATAAATATTAGGTCAGTGGTCCTTTCTAAACATATAGAAACATATTTCTGAATAACATATTAGTGAATGTGAATTAGTGAAAACGTTTTTGAAACTTGGCATCTGGCTAGATTACAAGCTGTTGTTTAGCTACCAAGTAAACCTTCTAGTTGGAACATACTGGACTATTGCAATGTTTTTATTTGGGGCTTTCACAAACAAGATTTAGCACCTTAGCTGCTTTGGAACGTCCAGCTCCAGTGCTGAAACTTTCCATTGCGCAGGTGCAGTTGAAGGTGCAGGATCACCGACCGACCCCTGCCCTCACCACGTCTTCAACAAGGCCGACGCTGTCATCGCACCCCACTTGCGAGACATCATCAACACATCCTTCGACACCACCATCTTCCCTGAGAGCTGGAAACACGCCGAACTCAGCGCTCTACTCAAGAAACCAACAGCGGACCCCACCGACCTCAAGAACTACCGCCCCATCTCGCTCCCGTTTCCAGCCAAAGTCATCGAGAAGACCGTCAACAAGCAGATGGCCGCCTTCCTCGAGACGAACGGATCCCTCGACCCCTCACAGTCCGGCTTCCGAGCCAATCACAGCACCGAGACCGCCCTCATCTCCGCCACCGATGACATCCGAGCCCTGATGGACAATGGAGAAACAGCGGCCCTCATCCTCCTAGACCTCTCCGCGGCATTCGACACGGTCTGCCACCGCACCCTAGTACGGCGCCTCAGCAACATCGGAATCCAGGACAAGGCGCTGGAATGGATCATCTCCTTCCTCGACGGAAGAACACAGAGAGTCCGCCTACCACCATACAAGTCAGAGGCCTCCGAAGTCATCTGCGGCATCCCTCAAGGATCATCTCTGAGCCCCACCCTCTTCAACGTCTACATGAGCCCCCTCGCGGCCATCGTACGCAAACACAACCTCAGCATAATCTCCTACGCCGACGACACCCAGCTGATCCTCTCCCTGACCAACGACCCCGCCGCCGCCAGAGCCAACCTGCACGAAGGGATGAAAGAGGTGGCCGAGTGGATGACGAGCAGCCGCCTGAAACTGAACTCGGACAAGACGGAGGTCCTCATCCTGGGCTCCTCGCCCTCCGCCTGGGACGACTCCTGGTGGCCTCCCGCCCTGGGCACCGCACCCAAACCGACAGACCACGCACGCAACCTGGGCTTCATCCTGGACTCCTCCCTCTCCATGACCAGGCAAGTCAACAACGTCTCCTCGGCGTGCTTCAACATCCTACGCATGCTACGGAAGATCTTCTGGTGGATCCCCACCGAGACCAGGAAGACCGTCACCCAGGCCCTCGTCACCAGCCGACTGGACTACGGCAACGCCCTCTACGCCGGTACCACCGCCAAGCTCCAGAAGAGACTCCAGCGGATCCAGAACGCCTCAGCCAGACTCATCCTCGACATCCCACGAACCAGCCACATCTCCGGACATCTGAGAGACCTTCACTGGCTCCCCGTCAACAAAAGAATCACCTTCCGCCTCCTCACCCACGCACACAAAGCCCTACACGACCAAGGCCCGAGCTACCTCAACAGCCGAGTCAACTTCTACGCTCCCAAACGCCACCTCCGATCAGCCAACCACGCCCTCGCCGCCGTCCCCCGCATCCGAAGAGCGACTACAGGAGGAAGGTCCTTCTCCTACCTGGCCGCCAAGACCTGGAACTCCCTCCCGACCGACCTGCGCCTGACCCAAGACCACCTCTCCTTCAGGAAGAAGCTGAAGACCTGGCTGTTCGAGCAGTAGCGGCACCCCCCCCCCCCCAGCGCCTTGAGACCCTACGGGTATGTAGCGCGCTTTATAAGTGTCACTGATTGATTGATTGATTGATTGGAACGTCCAACGGCAGCACTCCCGAGGTAGTGGTGCCGTCGGCCGCTGGACGGGCGCAGCCCTTAAGGGGTTAACAGATTACATGGTATCCAAACCTCTGCTGAGCATTGCTGCTGAAACTTCCCAGATGTGCTTCTCTCAAAGCTGGTTTGAGAGATCTGCACTGGCTTCCGATTAAGAAGTGGATCGATTTCAAACCCTCTGCTATTGTTACAAGGCTCTATCAACCTCCAGTCCACAATATCTCCATTCTTTGATCAAATCATATGTTCTGAGAGAAATCTGAGATCATCTGATGCTAGGTTAGCTCTGGTACCAAAATTCCATAAAGCGAGAGTCAGAGGCAGTTCTTTCAATTTCCTGTCCCCCAAGATCTAGAACACTTTGCCAAGTAACAGCCAAAGCATCCTTTACAAAACAACTAAAAACTTGGCTCTTAAACTCTATACTACAAGCCTCCCATTCAAGTAGGCTACCCTGGACCAGAATCCTAGCACTGGGACATTTTAGTGAATTAGCCATGCTACAACATATTATTATTATTATTATTATTATTATTATTGTTATTATATGCAATAGCTAATCCTAAATCAATTCCAATACTGAATAATTAGGATGTTCAAAGCATGATGACTATTTAAGCAGTTTCATAAAGATCAGCACATGCCATCTTCCAATCCCTCAGACCAGAGTTCCAGGCTGGTTTTCTTTCCTCGTGCCACCACATATTGTTGCAGTGGGTCCTATATGTTCCCTATATCCTCAAGATACACCATTTCAGCAAATGTGTCCGTCATAGTGAAGAAATTGGGTTACTGATTGAGGGGGTGAAACCCTACTCAAGCAGCAACCATAATCCTTGTCAGGGTTCAACCCTCTGGTAGCTTGGCACAGAGCAATCATGCCTAACTTTGCAGTAATGTGTAAAGTATTCATGGAGCACTTCAAACAGTAATAAAATGAACACAACACAAAAAGGATACCACACCAAATTAGATATAACGGGTAGATATTAATAGGTAAAACAAGACCAACATGACTAAAAGCCAATTAGTAGATCAGGAGATGTGCAAGTTGAAAGATTTCAGTGGAATTAGCAACAAAGAGCTGAAAGCACCACTAGCAGATATCTTGTAGTGCGAGACAAGCAGAAAGCAACATGTTCCAGACAACTGCGATTGATCGCAGGTTTGATAAAGTGACCAGGTAAGTCCCACTGAAAAGTTACCTTCTCAATCCAGCGCAGAGAGTCCTGTTCATGGTGGAGGGGGCCATGAGGAGCAGGGAAACATCACGGATGGTCATCAGTGTAGTTTGAAGAGCAGACCTGTCTCTCAGACTTGCGTCACTGTAGAGCGAAAATCCTGTTGTCAAGAAGCATAGAGCGGGTGCTCTGTGATGGTGCTCTCCATGAGCGGATGATCGTGAAGGGTCAGACTGACAGAACTTTGTGTTTGTGGGCTGTGCGAGTGACACGTTTTTGGCACTAATGGGCACGTTCACACTTGTGGAAAACCCCAAAATTCAATTCCTCCTCTTTAAGGCCACACCAGTGCGCCAGGACCCGAGGGGCACCATTTGGGGTCAGGGGCTTGCTCCAGTTGGATCTGTATGCTGATTCAAGTGGTTATGAGCCTGCTATGTCCCTGTGGCTCTGAATAGGAGGTCAGAAGACTAGCCATTGGAGTCACTCTGGAGGTCTTTCCTTGGATCAGGTGCAGGACCAATTTATCTGACTCAGGCAGATGGGTAGCAGGGCAGGGGGGCAACAATCCAGGAAGGTGACAGTCCAGAAAGGGAGTAGTTCAGCAGGGCAACAGTCAGCAAAGAGTCAATCCTTTCAGCAGCACAGCAGTCCTTCTTCCTGGCAGAGTCACCACAGGTCCAGAAGTCTACTGAAGAGTTGGCGTCTGAGGTCCAATATTTATACCTGGTTCTTCCTTTGAAGTGGTAGGAGCTTCTAGAGGTTTCCCTTTGAAGTCTAGATGCTTCCTGACTTCCCTAACCTGGCACCAGACTAACTACAGGGGGTATGCATCCATTTGTGTGGAGGCATGACACAGTCTATTCAAGTGTAAGTAGGGCTATGGCCAGCTCTGCCCTACCATCCTGCCAGTGATTACCCACTCAGGGACACTTAGCTCTGCCCTACCATCCTGCCAGTGATGACCCACTCAGGGACACTTAGGGACTTATTACACTTGTCAGTCTGGGTTGTCTCCGACCTACATTGCCGCAGTCTTGGGACTGAACGACCTCCAGTTGGTGGTCCCGACACTGCAATTACGATGTGACCACACATGGTGCAGTCGCAAGCTCCCATTTCTCTTTGGGAGCTTGCACTGTGGTCAGAAATCGGACGCAGCACAATCTCCCATAGAGTAATGGGAGTTTCTTCTAATCCCTGCACCACGTGGCAGTCAACTCACGGTCCCTGCCACATGGTGCAGGGATTAACAGGAGGGAACCATAAGTTCCTCCCAGGCACTCAACCAGAGGCCCCTGGGGTGTGGGGGCCCTGCTAGGCGTCGGGATTTCAGGAGAGCCCAATATGACAAGCCTGTCGGAAATTTAAATCATAATCCCATGGCTGAACCTTCATTTGTGTTCAGACGTGTGTTAGGCAATCCACCCCCACCTCCCATTTTGTCTTAGCAAGTCAGTGAAACCAGATTACCCCCTTCATAAATTTGTTAGTCTCTTATCTGCAAAACTCCAGAGTGTGGATTGAGCCTCTCTGTCTCCTAAGAGATTCTGAATTGAGAAGTAGCTTCCAACACCCCAACCAGCAGCCTTAGCTTGCTGATTGGCCTCCTTGCTCCCAAGCAAGCATAGGCCCTCCTCTGAAACTTGCCCAGGCCTCCCTAACGGTTTTTTAGGTGTACCCCAAAACATTCACCTCCATTTTGTGATCTGCAGTCTCCCTGTGGCGATGATTGCAGTGAACTAAGGACCAGGAGTTGGTAAGAAGGCAGACTTGTGCTGTTTTTTTCCTGAAATTTAAGAAGTTATTTTCCTCTACCCATGATGCCTAATTTTCACCTGTTTTGCTTGTGGTTGTTACAGTTTAAAAATGGAAGGTTTTACCTGCCAGTGATTGCATCATTTTTCACGTTTTATTTAGAAATTTGAAGTTTTTACTTACCTGTGACTGTTGATTTTACCTGTTGCATTGTGGGTTTTGCAGTCCAAAATCTGTTGTCATTGCAAATTGCCTGTGACTACCTGATTTTCCCTCCTAGTTTCTCCCTTGATCTGTGCTCAGACCTGTGTGTTAAATAATCCATCCTGGGCTCCCATTTTGTTTTAGCAAGTGAGTGAAATCAGATTAACCAACTCTCCCCCATATCCCCCTTAAGAAAAGAGATATTGAACATCAGGGACTAAATAGAGGGGGCACTGAGAAAGCAATAAACTGTTGTTAGTTTTTTAAACTGTGGTTTTTAGGGATTGTACACGATTTATTTCCTAGGAGAGTGAATACAATTTTGGAACTATATGATTGTTATAGGGCAAACATTTTTAGGCTCTTACCTGCAGAACTCCAAAGTGTGGATTGAGTCTGTGTGTCTCCTAGCAGAGTCTGAATTGAGGAGCAGCTTCCAACCCCTTGGCCAGCTTGGATGCTACATGTATGCACTGATTGTTGGTTGTATCTGATGTTTCCATTGCAATCGATAAGTCAATCGACCGCTAACCATGGAAGTCAAAGCTCCAAGAGCAGAAGCGGAGTCACTCTCCAAGAGCAGCGTCCAGCGGTTTGGGATCGCCACGGACAGCATGCGACCTACCCCTGGTTCAGCTAATGCTTATCATTGTTACTGGTCGGTTGACTTATCAATTGCATTAAGGTAGACGATATACCCTCTATGTGGTGGAAGTCTGTCAAGGAGCAGGAAGTTAAAGGAGGAAGATGGTGATGAAATGCATCTGGTGAAAAGGGCCTCACAATCTTTAATGAAGACATTGTCAGCTTTAGTGATAAATAAAGTCTGTCTAAATACAACAGCTAGGCCACCTCCTCTTTTGCCTATACGATTTTGGGTGATAGTTTGATAGCTTAAAGAAATGGCTAGATACCCTCTTGCATTGGGAATAGCACACCACTAGGTGACACCAGCACCCAGACCATCCTCCCTTTGAGTAGCTTAGCTTTTTTACAATTCATGGCCCTGACAAATTGCCCAGATCATTCATGATATTTTTGGCAAGAAACATGGTAACCAACAATTGTGCTTAGAGCTACTGTGGACCATTATATCCTGTATTTGTTTTTAATATAACCTAGGGTTTCATACATTAAAGATTGACTTAATTTCCCCCATGAGTTATTTTTAAACTCACCACTCTACTCATTCACTGCACTCTCACACTTACCCTCATACTTCACTACAGCAGTTTAAAAGAACTCCGGTAAAGTGCCCCCCTGCGGGGCCCGTTGGGCATTGCAGCGCCGGCCCAACAAGGAGCTACCCTATGATGAAGCATGACACTCCTTGGCGTGTGTGAGGGCTCTTGCTCCTGAAGGAACAGATCCCACGACTTGATCGCTCAGGTTCTCCCGACCTTCTCATCTATAAAAAATACACACCTTTATACATACCTACATTCCTGGTAGTGCGTGTGCTGGACCTTGATTTGCCCTCTGTCCCTGTTTGTGATTTTTAAGGCAGGAAAATGCCAACTTTGTAAAAGTGGCATTTTTAAAGTAGTAATTTAAAATCATAAGTTAGTATTTTTTATTACAATTCCAATGACATCAGACATGAACTGATTACCTGTTATCATTCGGGAATTACAGCTTATTAAATGTCATTAGTTAACCCCAATGTTATACTATGGGATATGCAGTAGTGAAAAACAAATTTAAGACTTTTTAACAACCGTCATATAAAACCTAAAGGTACAACTTTTTCAATACATTGCATCCTGTCCTCTGGGTTGTCCAATGCCTACCATAGAGTTGACATATATGTATTAAAAAATAAGGTTTTGGGCTGGCCTGGCAAACAGTTTATTATGCAGTCAAGCTCAGTGACTAGAAGTCATGATGGATAATCTCTCTGTTGTGTCTGGAGTCATGCCATGTCAATCAGAATCAGGGAACAGTGATCTTCCTTCACCTTCGTCAACATTCTGGGGATGAGAGAAAAAGAGCACAAACACAAACAAAGAAATTAAATAATGTCTTCAAAAAGGCATTGCCTTTGGCACCTGGCTGATAGTGCTGACATTTCTTGTTCTCCAGGGTGGCAACATGTTTGTGTAGCCCCACTTTTGAAAAATGTATTCTGCCCGATCCCAGTGGAGTTTCCATTTGAGGCAATCGGAAAGGCCGGTGCTCAGCAAATCTACCTGGTAGTTTTGGCATCCAAGAAAATCTCCTACGGCAAAGCCCATCACACTGCTGACGGCCCAGTCACACTGCCTCTTTTGATAGAAAACAGGACTTAATTTCCCATTGCTTCATAATGTACTATATAATGGTTGTGTTGTCCATCCAGGTCAACGCCATTTGTTAGGTTAACAGTGGGAAGAACAACTGCAAGCATTATCTGATAGCCTGTAAATTCAGGATGTTTTTGTGGAGTTGACCTCTGTCCACAGGGCTTTCGTAAACAATGTAGGCATGTGTAGGCCTCAAAATTCACCTGTTATCCTGATGATCCTGCTCATTGAAGATTGGAAAGGGAAACTTGCTTTGAGGTTTGATGAGAGTCTCCACCACAACAGGCCTTGCTTGACCCATCTGGTGACTTTCACTTTGCCACTCCATGCACCAGTCGCCTGTTTCCATGAAGATCTAGCACTTGCTGAATAGGCGTCATCAGCAGTCTGCAGAAAGGAGTAAGGCAGATGCATGACAACAGCAGCCATAAGGGAAAGATTTGTATATTCTGAAAGGCACTGTTTGCTTAGAGCAAAATGTTTTTGTTGTGGATTGAAAGTTTTTAAGTCTTTATTCAGAGGGGTAAACCTTCGCCAGTTAAGTGTCCAAAATTATCCCTATGAATTGTAATCTGGGCACTGGATAGATAGAAGATATTTTGGTGCTCAGGGTCAGTCCTTGTTCTTGGAAGAGTCTGATGTAGGCGGCTGTGAAGGCACAGGTCTCTTCCCGTGGGTAAACAGTCAAAATATCGATTTTTTAATTTTGACTTACACTTATATCGAGTTGCTAATATCGATGGGACAGAATATCGATGTCCAGAATATCGATGGCCAGAATATCGACCCTAAGGTAAGTAATATCGAAAT
This sequence comes from Lissotriton vulgaris, assembly GCF_964263255.1. NCBI lineage: Eukaryota > Metazoa > Chordata > Amphibia > Caudata > Salamandridae > Lissotriton > Lissotriton vulgaris. The sequence continues at coordinate 1,227,406,541 of NC_141697.1, forward strand.
TACTTATATCGATAGCATATATATCGATGTAAGTAATTTCGATTTACTAATATGTGTTAGAAATTTTAGTTAAGTATTTAAATTAATTGTTATAATATGTGTTTAATATGTTTTTATAAATAAAAAATATATAAAAGTAAATAATATGTTTTACTACCAGAGCGGGTTGTGGGTTTTTAGGGGAATAGGATGGGAAGTAATTTATTTGTAATTAAATAATTATTTTTTAATGATTAATTTATTTTGCAATTAAATATTAATTGGCAATGAAATATTTTAATTGATTAATTGATTAATTAATTGATAATTTATGTATTTTTTTAATTAAATTATATGTTTTACTACTGGAGCGGGTTGTGGGTTTATAGGGGAATAGGGTGGGAAGTAATTTATTTGTAATTAAATAATTATTTTTTAATGATTAATTTATTTTGCTATTAAATATTAATTGGCAATGAATTATTTTAATTGATTAATAGAATAATTAATTGATAATTTATGTTTATTTTTAACTAAATTATATGTTTTACTACTGGAGCGGGTTGTGGGTTTATAGGGGAATAGGGTGGGAAGTAATTTAATTGTAATATTAATTAATTTTGGGTAAAGGAGTATTTTTTGTGTTCAGGGTCAGTTTGGGTTTTTGGGTAAAGGGGTATTTTTAGTGTTCTGGGTCAGTTTCGGTTTTAGGGTAAAGGGGTATTTTTAGGGTTCAGGGTCAGTTTGGGTTTTTGGGTAAAGGGGTATTTTTAGGGTTCAGGGTCAGTTTTCAGTTTTTGGGTAAAGGGGTATTTTTAGGGTTCAGGGTCAGTTTTCAGTTTTTGGGTAAAGGGGTATTTTTGGGGTTCAGGGTCAGTTTTCAGTTTTTGGGTAAAGGGGTATTTTTAGGGTTCAGGGTCAGTTTTCAGTTTTTGGGTAAAGGGGTATTTTTAGGGTTCAGGGTCAGTTTTCAGTTTTTGGGTAAAGGGGTATTTTTAGGGTTCAGGGTCCGTTTTCAGTTTTTGGGTAAAGGGGTATTTTTAGGGTTCAGGGTCCGTTTTCAGTTTTTGGATAAAGGGGTATTTTTTGGGTTCAGGGTCAGTTTTCTGTTTTTGGGTAAAGGGGTATTTTTTGGGTTCAGGGTCAGTTTTCAGTTTTTGGGTAAAGGGGTATTTTTAGGGTTCAGGGTCAGTTTTATGTTTTTGGGTAAAGGGGTATTTTTAGGGTTCAGGGTCAGTTTTCCCTACTGTTGCACCCACTGGAGTGGGAATAGTAATTATTGTTAAGTAAGTATATATTATATATTATTTTTAATTATTATTTTTTAAATTAAATATGTATTATTAATTTTTTTACCATTATTACATATATTTAAATATGTTTAAGTAATTAATAAGTATTATTTACAGTATTTTTTATGTTATTTTAAATTAAAAAAAATCGATATATTTAACAACGATATTTTTAACATCGATATTATTTTTTCGATATTTTGGTACTTACCATGTTGTACATAGGGCGTCGATATTTTTGCTATAGATATAATTACGCCGATATTTGTGTAGGTCGAAATTCTGTCTGTCGAAATTCTGTCATAGATCCCTTCCTGTGATGGACCTTTAACAAGGAAGTTGTACTGGTGTGGACATACTTGGTGACCGTGTCTTAGTAGGAGAGCAGCTACCAGTTCTAGACACTTTGTAAATATCTATGGCGCAGACTTCAGACCAAACATAAGTGCCCTGTATTGATTGTGGTGCCCAACACTGAAAATTGCAGGTATTGCCTGTGATTTGAATGTATAGGGATGTGCAAACATGCATCCTAAATACCAAGTGAAATAAGGTACTCCCCTTCCTGAAGTATCACACGGATTACTTAATGGGTTACCAAACAGACAGATTGTTTTCTAGAAGCTTGTTCAAATTTTGTAGGTCCAATATTGGCATCCACTGACCTGATGTTTTCTCAGCCAAACAGAATCTGGAGTGGAATTCTTCATTCTTCTGGCCCTTTTGGACCTTTTCTGTTGTACTTTTCAGTAGAAGGAGAAAAGTTCCTTGTATGAGCTCCTATAAATGTAGATAAGGTTCTTTTTATGGGTGGAAGGGTGAGTTGGTTTTTGTATAAACTCTGTGTGGCGAGCTTGCACCAATTAGAGCACAGATCATTCTGAAATGATTGCTTCCTGTGCGGCTAGGTAGCGGGTAGCTGGTGAAAGAAAGTCAAGAACTCTCCTGTTTATCCTGGGTTGTCCTGGAAGCATGCCACAGAAACCAGCACCATAGTTGGATCCCTGCAAGGAAGGCATGGATAAGGATGATCATAACCACTGAGATGGCCTGTGAAGTCTGAAGTTGAGAGTCATACTCCTGTTGGTATTCTTTCTCTTCAAAGGGTTCCTCCCAGTTCCAACTGTGAAGGACTGTAGGCCATTTCCATTGGCCCATTCCTAATTGCTGACAACAACTTCCCGCTCTGAATCAAGGAAGGTTTCTAGAAATCCTAAATGGCTAGAAAATTAACAGTTGAAAAGAAATTCCTTTTGTCAGCTGAGTCTGCTGTCGACGATGGATACATGGCAGACATCAAAGATGTTGTGGGCAAAGGGATCACCGATGGTCTTGCTGTCAACGAGGGTCTTGTCATCAACAGTACTGTCGTCAACGGTGGCTTTTTCTTCATTGACAGTGGGACAATAGACTTTGCTGTTGAGAAGCGAGCCAACTGAATGATCATCAGTGACAGGGCCTTTTCTTGTCAACGGAGCAGGTTTGGCATCAAGGACTGGGTAGCAAGACTGACTGGATGTTGGAAGCTCTGAATCTTCACAATCTTCCCACTTTTTGAGGGGAGAGGTCTCTTCTGTTCCGGCACGTAATTACCCAACCTCTTTTCTGTGTCCTCAAGTGTCTTTGAAGGGGAGGTCTTGTAGATGTCGCTGTGAGATGCTTTCTGGTTGGAATAAAGGGAATAATTACACTGACCATGAGTATCGCCATTGAACATCGTCTTTTATGGACAGACCAGGCAAGACTTAAATACAGATCTTCCCTCAGTCTCAGTAATAACAGTAGTTGGTGGCAGTTGACAAGCCCCTTGAGCCAGTAATGAGGTAAAAATCCCAGAAATACCCTTAAAACAACTGATCGTCTGATGAAAGTTGAAGCTAGAACTTGCTGAAGTCCAGGGCTGACTGAAAAAGTGACCAAAGTAAGGTCAAACACTGGTGAGAGCAGAGCTTCCTCAGGTAGTTACTTACACATGATGTTTAGTGGAACTCTAAGCTATGGCGGCCTCTACGGGAGCATGTTATCTCAACACTTCCACCTCATTGGCTGAAATTCAGGCTGTTTCAAATGAAAGGAAATGGATGTGCTACTAAATGAAAAATGTTATTCAGGACTAAGGCCATTTTAACACTGTTTAATGCTATTTTAAAATACTGGGGATTCCAAGCATGACAACAGGGAATGATCAATTATACATGTGAAAAATCCACTGCTGGAGAATAAATTACTATTTCAGCTCTCCCCCAAAAATCCAGCTGTTCTAATATGAGTTCTGGTGCTGAACAGCAGCAAACACCTTCATCAAATTAAGTGCTGCCAAAGACTGCTTCCTTGCCTTGATGCACTTTACCTGGACCATACCCACTGTGTCCACCTGACACAAGTTCACTGTTATCAGATAAACATTGGTCATGCAGTGAGGTATCTTAATCCCTTGTATGCCTTGGAGGTAATACTTACTTCCAAGAGGGGCAGAAATACCACTAGGCACCAGAGATTTATTTTTAATATGTAGGGGAGGGGTTGCCCACTGCCCCCAACCCGTCAAACAAAACGATCTTGCCCCGGGGAGCAGAAAGTCCACTAGAAATTAGAGATTTTTTTTTAAATAAAAGAGGGGTGGGAGCTGCTCATAATCGGTGATGCCAATGATCCCCACCCCGCCCCCCAGAAAAAAGCTACAGACTTTCTGCCTCTTCTTGGGGGTAGATTGGGGCAAGAGCAAGACACCAGAGATATGATTATGTGCATGTCAGGTTATTTTAAGAGACAGTGGTCCCTGAATAAGCGAAGAGTTGAGAAGAAATCAGTATAGCCCCAATCGGTATTATATTTTTGCCATTATCCGGCCGGAAAAGGGCAATTTAATATGCAATTAAAAAAATAAGCAAAGCAATGTGAATTAATTACAGTGGGACACAGGCCTGTATCCATGAACTCACATAACAAGGGTAAATGAAAAAGGCTCAGGCAGCATGTAGTTGTCTGTATCAGGTAATCACAATAAAACAAACAGCAGTTGAAGAAAGGTCACCTGTACACATCGTATAACATACAAATCACTGTGTATAAGGTTGACAACTTTGCCGATGGCGTTTTGATCCTTAACTGAGAGATATCGGATCATCATCAGGACTTTCAAAATATAGTGCCTAAATACAATTGCCTGCAGTTACTTTTGTCAAGCGGTAGACGTGAAGCAGTACTGGAAAGGCGGCAATGCCGTGAGGCAGTAAGCGGATCGTGTGAAGTAGTGGTCACACCTTTTGGGATGTCAATAATGGCTAGAAATGGGACCGCTGGGCGATAGCCAGTGGTGCGGGAGACCTGGACATGGGAAAACCGGAGTGGTGGACGAGGTCCGTGTGACTGAAGTCTGCTTATCCTCAACAACCAGCCGGTTGCGAATCGGTTAATGGATAGATGGCATCTGCTTCTACTGATTGTCTGATGAAAGTTGAAGCTAGAACTTGCTGAAGTCCAGGGCCGACTGAAAAAGTGACCCATGTAAGGTCAAACACAGGTCATAGCAGAGCTTTCTCAGGTAGTCACTTACACATGAGGTGGAGCAACCCTTAGGCAAGGGTTGCTCCACCTTTTTTGTGAACAGAAACACAAGTCAACCCATCCTGGATTTTCCTGGGTGTCTAGTTTTAAAAAATGTGCTGGTTTTCTAGGTTTCCCTAGATGCTCGCTGAGCTAAGGCCCAAAATCCACAGCTAGGCACATTGCAAAAAAGGGTCAGTTTTCTTTGCAAAAATTTGATTTGCCCACGTTCAATTTTGGGCCATTTCCTGTCAAGGGCACTAGGCCTAATTGCACAAGTGAGGTACTGCTGTTATCGTCAGACTTAGGTAAACACCGAATAGTAGAACAAGTGTTATTACCAATTGTCTTTCTATGCATTTCTGCTTTCCAAATGTAAGACAGTGTATAAAAAAGAAGGCATTTGAAAAAATCCCTGTTTATTCACATGCTACTATGGCTGCCCACAAATTCATAGATGTGTAAATAACCACTGCTTCTAAACTTCATATCTTGTTCCCATTTCGAAAATACATAGGTTTCCTTGATACCTATATTGTGTTTTCACACAAAAGAATCCCCTGGAAACCTTACATTTTTCTAAAATGTCACACGTGCCGGCACACATTTCTCACCACCTCATTCTCCTGATAAAAATGATACCTCACTTGTGTGGGTGCCCAAAGCATATAAAATGAAAAACTGAGGAGGAACCAAAGTGGGTCCAAAAGGGCAGTTTTTAATAAGTTTTTAGACTGACTCTGCTTTGGGCAATCACACAGGTGAGGTATTATTTTTATTGGGAGACTGAGGGAAATGCTGGGTGGTGGGAAATTTGTGCCGGCACGGTGATCTGACAACCTTGTCAGGCAGGAATGTGAGGTGCAGTGATCCCAGACAGAAATGTGAGGAAAATGTGACTTTTTACCTAAATTTCAGGTTTGCAGGGGATTCTGGTTAAGAAATCTTTGAGGAATCCACACAAGCCACACAGCTCAGGACTCCCCTGGATGTCTAGTTTTCAGAAATACCTGGGTTTGGTAGGTTTCCCTAGATGGCTTCCATTGCCAGGACCAGAAACATAGGTGCCCCCAATCAATCAAAAAACATCCTGTTTTCGCAAGGGAGGCACCTGCATTTCAGGTCTAGTGCACATATTTCCCAACACCTAGCATTCCCCCGAGGTCTCCAAATAGAAAAACTACCTCACTTGTGTGGGTGAGCCACATGGCCGCGATATTGAAGGGCCCAAAACATTTTGTAGAGGCCTCACCATGCCTGTACAAAGTTCCTACCAGCCAGTGTTCCCCTCGGACTCTCAAAAAATATATATCTCACTTATGTGGGTGGGCTAAAGACCTGTGACTGAGGAAGGCCTAAAACTTAGAGATTGAGGGGATAGCACAGTGAGCTCTAAGCGCTATATTTTTGTTTATATACATTTTTAGGTTGACTCTTCATTGGGCACCCACACAAGTGAGGTATCATTTTTATCGAAAGACCAATAAGAACGCTGGGTTGTAGGAAATGTGTGTCGGCGTGGTGATCCCAGGCAGAAATGTGAGGAAAATGTGATTTTTTTTAGCACAATTTTTGGTTTGCAGGGGATTCTGGGTAAGGAAACGGGGGATTCACACAAGCTACACCTCCCTGGACTCCCCCTGGTGTCTAGTTTTCAGAAATGTCTGGGTTTGGTAGGTTTCCATACATTGCCACCAAGCCAAGGGCCAAAATCGCAGATGACTACCTCGCATAACCAGGTCTTTTTGTTATCGATAATTTTCAAGTACGTTTTGGGCCATTTCCTGTCGCAGGCACTAGGCCTACCAACACAAGTAAGGTACAATTTTTTTCAGGAGTCTTTGGATGTTTGTGGCTTCCCACAGATTCCAGAACTTTCCATCACAGAAATATGAGTCAAATGTGTTTTTTTAAATTAAGTTTAAGGTTTGCAAGGGATTCTAGGTAACAGAACCTGGTGAGAGCCACACAAGTCAACCCATCCTGGATTTTCCTGAGTGTCTAGTTTTCAAACAATAACAGGTTTTCTGGGTTTCTCTAGATGCTGGCTGAGCTAAGGCCCATAATCCACAGCTAGGCACATTGCAAAATGGTCAGTTTTCTGTGGAAAAATTTGATTTTCCCAGGTTGAATTTTGGTCCGTTTCCTGTCACGGGCACTAGGCCTACCCACACAAGTGAGGTACTGTTTTTATCGGGAGGCTTGGGGGTATGTTGGGTTGGTGGAAGTTTGTGGCTACCCACAGATTCCAGAACTTTCCATCATACAAATGTGGGGAAAATAAGTTTTTCTTGACAAAGTTTGAGGTCTGCAAGGGATTCTGGGTAACGGAACTTGCTGGGAGCCACACATGTCACCCCATCCTAGATTTTGCTGGGTGTCTAGTTTTCAAAAATGTACATGTTTGCTAGGTTTCTATAGGTGCCGGCTGAACTAGGGCTCAAAATCCACAGGGTCAGTTTTCAATGGAAAAACGTGATGTGTCCATGTTGCGTTTTGACCCGTTTCCTGTCGTGGGCACTAGGCCTACCCCCACAAGTGAGGTACTGTTGTTATTGTCAGATTTAGGGAAACAATGAATAGTAGAACAAGTGTTATTACCAGTTGTCTTTCTATGCAGTTCTGCTTTCCAAATGTAAGACAGTGTAAAAAAAGAAGGCATTTGAAAAAATCCCCGCTTATTCACATGCTACTATGGCTTCCCACAAATTCATAGATGTACAAATAACCACTGCTTCTAAACTCCATATCCTGTTCCCATTTCAAAAATACATAGGTTTCCGTGATACCTATTTTTCACTCTTATATTTGAATTATGTTTATTATATTTGAAATGAATTGCTGTATACCCGGTTCTCAATGAAAAACCATTGCAAGGTACAGCTCAGGTATTGGCTTTCGGTTCCTCGGGTTCTTGGTGAACCTACAAGCTCAATATATCCCCACAACCAGAAGGGTCCCGCAGACATAATGGTATATTGTTTTTATCAATGTAGTATAGTTAGAAGTTACAGGTGAAAATGTGGTCACAAATGGCAGTTTTTTTAATAGGAAAACTTGAAGGATCTACACAATGACCCCTTGCTAAATTCACAATTGTATCTACTTTCCAGAAATGTATAGCTTTCCGGGATCCATTTCTGGTTTCATACCTATTTCTACAACTAACTGGAAGGGGGTCGAAAGCACAAAAAATAGGAAAAATAGGCCAGGTCCCAGTAAAATGTCAAAACTCTTTAGAAAGTTTGGTTTTAGGGAAGATGGTGATTTTAGCAGCACAAACCCTTTGTTGACATCATTTGCAATGAAATAACAGACACTTTCTGCTGCAGCACTTTATTCCCTAAAACAACAAAAATGTAGCTGTTTTTTGCCTCGTAAGTTATTCGCGGATCCTATGAGATGCAGATTTGGATCCAGAATGGTGATATGCAAGGATGCACATACACAGAAAAAGTGGTGCCTTGTTTTATGGAGCACTGATGAGCAAGCAATAAAGGTACCCAAAGCTAGGAATTAGCAACCACTTAAGCAGTTTCGGGTCCTGACATGTAGTGACAGGGTAATCATGAAGAGGGAATGAGAAAGAGACAGGATGGTTGAGTAGAAACAGGAAAGCAGCAACAGAGACCAACACAATAAATGTAAGGGAAGATGTCGAGAATTAGGAAGAGGGGCCACTGGTGGAAGGAATGTAAAGATGAGCAGTTGTAGTGGTTGCTGGAAGGATGAAAGAACAGACTGTAGAGTGGGAGAATGATCAATTGGAGGAATTGCAGAAATATTGAGGAGGGCAGGAGGAGGTGCTACTGGCGGGATTGAAGAAAGACTCCTCAGAGGAAGGGCGAAAGGGAAGGATGAAAGTAAAAATAGTTAGAGTGGTCAAAGGGCACCTGAGTGAAATTGGAAAAATGATGGAGAGAGGCAAAACGTCACAAAAAAAAATCGATTTAAAGGTAGGAACAGCAAGAGATGTGGCCAGTGGAGCAGAATGTGTAACACCACAGGAAAGCACTAGTAACAGAAAGAAACAGGCACAATTTATAAATAGATAAATATGACAACAAAGGTAACCCAAGCCAAGAGACCAATTACGGTCATGCTTGGTAAGAGTGGAAGGAAAGTGGGTATTGTGAACAGTAGAGTGGCAGTCATATTGTGTGAGAAAGCCAACTGGGACATATTAATCAACATTGCTTGACTTATTCATTTGCTACACTGATTTATTGTTAGAAATAAACTTTTAGAACCCTATTTTGAGAGCTTTATGTGCAAATAATTATACAATTAGGTGACATAGACGACGATGGCAAGTTGCGTCTAAGGCAATCATCCTGGTCGCAAGTGGAACTATTTTGGTGGAAGGCCTCTTGTTTTCCCCACCTCTAAATTAGGCCAAACAAGGCAGTCGGATACGGTTATCCGAGACAACGGTGCAGACATGATCCTCTTGTTTCTATGTGGGAGGGTATGAGGAGCACAGCTGTAGTCTTTCACAGGAGGCTCTCGTTGAGTAGCACAGACGTAATCTTTCACCGGCGACTTTTGTGGGGTAGTGCAGAGGTCATTTGGTGGAGACTCTGGCTGGGTACAACAGCTGTAGTCCTTCAAAGAAGGGTCTTGTTGAGCCGCACAGCTGTAGTCCTCCACATGGGGCTCCTGTTGGGTAGCACAGTTGTAGTCTTGCATTGGAGACTCTGGCTGGGGAGGGCAAGTGTAGTCTTCCACAGAAGACTGTTGAGTTGCACACGTGTTGTCTTTCAGAGGAGACTGACGTTGTTTCACACAGGCGAAGTCTTTCAGAGGAGTCACTTGGCCATTCCTGCTGAGATTGTCTGTGAGACTGATGGGATGTCGCTTGTACGAGTGCTGGTAAATCGTGCTTGGTGTACGCTTCAGGGGCTTGCCCATGGAAAGGCGAGGCACTAAGAGTTGCGGTATCTTTTTGTCAGTTGTGTAATCGCCTAGTTTCCAGAAATCATACTGATATGTGCTAAAAGGAGGTCGCTGACTCTTTAATTCTTCTTGCAGAGGACCCCACTCAAGGAAGTTGAAAGTATGCCGGGGCTTTGGAGCCATGCTGGGTGTTATAGTGCCCTTAAACAAGTAGAAACACACATATTAAAAAATGTAAAAAGCAAATGCAGACAACCTACTGTTCCATTTGACCCAGAATGAGTCCTCATTCAATCCTTTTATTAAAGACTATGTTGCAAAAGTAATTGCTGAATGATCATGATGGAGTTTGCAATGTGTAGTGCTGAATAGTCCTAGAAAGGGAGGCACAGACCTCCCTCCTACCTATGCCTTTTGTATTTACTCACACAGGGGGCATGTTATCAAGAACAGAGTTAATGAATGGCAATTAACGAATCGGTAAATACCGATTCGGTAAATACCAAATCTTAACGATTCTGTAATTTTTACCGATTTTTTATCTACATAGCATTTACCAATTCGAAAATACCGAATCGGTAAAATTCGGTATTTTCAAATCGGTAAATTTCAATTACCTACATCTAGGGCCCGATGTAGGTAAAATTGATTTACCGAATTTAAATTACCGAATTTTACCGATTCGGTAATTTAAAATCGGTAAATCAATGGGTCCGATATGTAGGTATTCCAGATGTGCTGGAATACCGAATCGGATGAATTCGGTATTTACCGATTCGGTAAATACCGAATCGGTAATGCCCATTCATTCCTATGGGCTTTGAAGCCCATAGGAATGAATGGACATTACCGAATCGGTATTTACCGAATCGGTAAATACCGAATTTCTCAAGGGTGCAGGGGGTGTCACTTTGACACCCTCTGGCACCCCCAAAACAGGCACGGGTGCCATGTGGCAGGCATACCTGCTCTAAGGGCAGGTCTGCCTGTCACATGGCATAGGTGTGCATGCACACATGTGCATGCACACCGGAATCGTTATTTTACCATCAAATAGGATTTGATGGTAAAATACCGATTCGTTAAGGCTCCTGGGACTCTGAAGAGTCCCACCTACATATGGGTGGCTCCGAATCGGTAAAACTACCGAATCGGTATTTTACCGATTCGGTAACTTTACCGAATCGGTAAAGTTACCGATTCGGTAAAATAGTGCACCTACATGTCAAATCATGTATACCGATCGGTAACGGCCGAAAATACCGATTTTCGGCCGTTACCGACCGACCTACATCGGGCCCCTAGACCTTTAACTTTTTATTGATCTAGGACTCACTCACTGAACAGGGTCCATCACTTTTTAAAATGATTTAATCTGCTAATTTTATGATGGGAGGGGCCTTAATGCGGAGAATCACTGCCTCATGAAACCGAGGTTTATTTAACACGGCCTCCGATCTAATAACGAATGGGAGAATTAAATGACGTACATTTTGGTATGTCTAAGTTTAGGTGTGCAGGTAGGTCCCAGCACTTTTTAATTAAAAAAAAACATGAAATAATGGTACACCAATGTATAAATGACCACAGTTACAGGCACAACAACATAGTCACACAAGAAGGTCAAGGAATTTTAGAAAAAGGAAAAATTGCGAAAACTTTTATAATACAGAACTGCAAACATTTTTCAGCTACACCAATAAAAGTACCTGCCTGTTAACAAAAAGCAAATAAATATACATCACAACGAAGTCAAATCAACCAATACTAAAGGTAAGAATATTAACAACATATCTTGAAATGCATGCATACACTTGCCATTCCTAGAAAGGGAAATTACAAAAATGCACTCTCAAGTTTGTGTTTCCACATGATGGAACTCTCTAAGCACTAAACCACACAAAAGTTTTATTATCAAAATATGAATCTGAAGCAAATGCCAGAGACAAGAAAGAAGACTCGTAGAGACTCGTAGAGAAGCACAGGGCAGCGATGGGAAACCCAGGGTAGCTCTGCAGAATGAAACTCCAGCACTGCCCTGAGGATGGAGAAATGTGCATCACCAGAGGCCCAAGAGCCCCCTGGACAACATCCAGGGCTCAGGACCCGGCGGAGTGGGCCAGTATTGTTAGCAAGGACATTATATTTTTCTCTGTTGGATTCCTTTGAAGAAGTATGACCCTGGGCACAGTGCAGAGTACGGATAACTCAGCACAGAGACGTTGGTGCAGATTTACAAGAAACTGAAGCAACCACCAGGAGTTCCCAGTAGTTAAAGATATTAGTTCTACATTTTAACTCCAAATCCAATGAGAGGATGGTGGCTCATATTAACCACTTTCCTGCGCCGCGAATTCCGCCGCGTCGCGGGAGGGGCTAGGGGGTGGGCGTGGTGCTCCGGTACTTATGAAGGCTCCACGCCATCGGGAGTTACGGGCGGCATGTGCTCATGATGGCATGGAACCGTCATGACCCCGCCCACTCATTAAATAACCCGCACTGGCGGGGAATTAGTGCCGCGTGGGCGGAGCGGCAGCGGCATAGCGGCTCCACGCCGTCATGAGCACACGCCGCCCGTGACTCAAGACGGTGAGAAGCCGTCATGAGCACCCAAAGGGTCAAGTCCTCATGCTCAAAGTTGTTGATATCAAACACTGTTGTCTACCTCTCGCTGCTCATTAGCGGAAGCTCATTCAATAAGTAAATATAGCTCAAAATCCGATGACTTCGAAGGGCGAGGAAAGCCTCATGGTAGAGTTCAGTTCTATCGCTGACATCTGTTGCTAAATATGAATCAGAAAAGAGGCTCACGGAAAGAGGATTTCTGCGGATGCCATGGGTAGAAGACAATGGGTTTAACTTTAGCTGGTGTGACTGCCTTATGATGAGAAAGTGAATCGATGGCCCATGGTAAGACTTTGTCTGCAAAAACCAAAGAACTGGACTTTTTTTGGTTGCTTTAACTTAACGTGTATTTGTAAAGTGCACGTTCACCCAGAAGCGCATCTTGGTACTGAATAACAGATGTTTATTGCTACCCCACGCAATGGTATTCATTTTATCGACCTCAGAAGGATGGAAGACTGAGTGGACCCCCCGGGATTTGAACCTGTGACCATGAGGTCAAACACAGGCTCCTCCAGTGGACCTATTAGTTTATTAACACACCAGACCCGGCTTTTTAAACTAACAAAAATCTGTGCAATAGCCATACCAGGTCCTGTTGTGCAGTGCACCAGTCCCTGTGTGCAGTCTGTTTGTGAAATATCCTCATAGGTGGTGTTTGGGTCACAGGAGTGTATGTGGAGGCAGCACACCAACTTAGCCGGATATAATAGGTTTTGCACATGAGCCTTCAAATGTATAACTGAAGTGCAATGTGGAAGCGAACGTCATCTCCGGAACTAAGCATCTGAGGGGTGAAATAAAGCATGTTGTCAGAATAAAAAGGAACTTGTGATGTATGCATCCGGATTGAAAATGTGTGATTTAGAAGAACACATTGGGGCAGATTTACAAGGCCTTTGCGACACTTTTGCGCCGCCGTTGTGTCACTTTTTGTGACGCCGCGGCAGCGTAAACAATGAGGCCAATTTACAATGTGACGCATCTAGGGCGATGTGACACGTTGTAAAGCCCTGAGTCACATTATACCTGCGTCAGGTATAATGTATGCAGGGTGGGCGTTCCCACGTAGGAAAGGCTAGTAAAAGTGACACAGGGAAATCTACATAATTTCACTGCGCCACTTCTAGGATGCCACTGCGTCAAAACCTTGAGTCTGTTTGGAGCAGGCATAAGGAGAGACACAGCACAATAGGTAAAGGCCTCCCCATGTATTGCTGGAGATGCATTGTGCTTGCGACACAAATTCAGCAATGTGTGACTTTTGCGCCAATAGAAAGGTCAGAATTTCTGACGCATCTGTCAATCCTTACGCCATGGTGCACCGTATTGGTATTTATATTTCGCGCACATTGCACCCAGATGAGCGAGATTATGCACACTACTCTGCAGCACACTAAACCTACACTAACCCTGACCACTGTTTGGTCTGGGACAGGTAGGCGCAGCCGAGATAGAGGCACTGGTGTTGAATGACCACACGGCCATCTAAACACTCTGAAGACACCCACACAACATAACACCTGGCGTGGGAGAGGCAGAGACACCTGCCGTATGAGAGACAGAGACACCTGGCGGATGAGAGACAGAGACACCTGGCAGATGAGAGCCAGAGACACCTGGTGGAGTCCGGCAACCACACTTAGAGCAAAGATTGTGTACCTCACCACGGAGGCTTTAGATAGTGGATTTTTGGGTAAAAAAGAATACAATTTTTTGAATACCTCCCAACAAAAAATACCTTCCTTATATGTACTGCCGAAAGTGCATAAAGATGTTACCAAACCCCCAGGATGCCCCAATATTGCGGTATGTGGGTCAATGCTTGAGCCTTTGGCGAAATACATCGATACCTTCCTCAAGACATTTGTAATCATGACACAAGCTTACATCAGGGACACGATGGATTTTCTCCACAAAATTGAGAACTCGGTGTTCGATGGAGACCAGCAATTGTTGGTCTCCTTCGACATCGAGAGTCTCTACACAAATATACCGCAAGATGAGGCTCTCATGGTGATGGAACTGGTATTAGATCAAAGAAGCAGGCTCCACCAGGTTCCTACTAAATTTAGCCTTGATTTGGCCAAAATTTGTTTAAAGAACAGCTTCTTTTTTTTTTAAGGGGGATCTATATTTACAACTCAAGGGGGTAGCTATGGGGTGTTGCTTTGCCCCTGAGATAGCTAATCTCGTGATGGACCAGTTTGAGGGGAGATATGTCCTTGGTGAGGCGAACCCATTTCGGCATTGTTTGTCGAGATGGGTTCGTTTCATTGACAATATATTCCTAATCTGGACGAGGAGCAGAGAAGAACTTGAGCTTTTCCATGGGTGGCTGAATGCTTGTACCCCAGATCTCAAATTTACTATTAATTATAGTAATAAGAACATCAATTTTCTAGACATGTGGATTTTTTAATAACAAAGGCCACCTTGAAATGAACTTATTTATTAAGCCGACTGATCGCAACACTCTTTTAGAGTTCACCAGCGGCCACCCCAGGAGTCTCAAGGAGAACCTGCCATATGGGCAGTTTTTGCGCGTGCGCAGCAATTGTTCTAATAAACAAGATTATTTTGACAATGCAGAAATTCTATTGAACAAACTGTGTGCCCGAGGGTACCCTAGGAAATTAGTCAAAGCTGCACTTAAAATAGCGTGGTACACGCCCCATGAGACTCTACTGACCCCGAAAGAAAAAAACGAAAAAAGTGAGATGACTTGTGTGTTGACTTTTATCCCAAAAGCCAATAAGGTCAAGCAAGTTATCCTAAAGAATTGGAGGTTGATTGAACACCTCAACATTCCCAAACCTCTCTTTGCCTTCCGGAAACGGAAAAACATAAACCAACATCTAGTCAGAGCCAGTAGAGCATTACCAATCAGGAAAGATACCAGGAGTCTATTAGGCCTACCAGCATTGATCGGACACTACCGGTGCATGAATTGTACGGTGTGCCCCAACTCTAAAGATTTGAAGGATATAACGATCAATGGACAGATGCACACTATGCGTTCATTCTCTAATTGCAACACTAAAAATGTTGTATATGTAGTAGTCTGTCCGTGTAACCTTGCCTATATAGGCCAGACGACCCAAGCAGTTAAAATGCGGATTGGGCAGCACAAGTCGCGCATTAGGTGCAAAACTGGTGGGGCTCCACTGGTACAGCACTACTCTGATGCTGGACATAGCGAGGAAGAAATGATGTGGTCGGTCCTAGTAGTAATTACGGCCAAAATAGAGGTGAGCTAGAACTGAAATTGAACAGGATGATGGCTAGACTAATTGATAGATACCACACTTCTACTAATGGACTTAATGACCGTGACGAATTGTGGGCACTCATTTAATATTCGCTGTTGATTACGAATTGGATGTCCCTTTCATAAGACTCACTCAGAGAGGGCTCTCCTGGTTAATGTTTTCTAATTTTCAGGATTGTTTTCCTGTGCATTGATGTATGCCTCTTGTATTTTATTTTAACAGCTTCATCTTTCTTTTTCATAGTATCTTGTGCGCTTGGTGGGTGGTTACATATGAGTCATAGATTGAGAACCCCGATGTGGTTATGCGATGCCCGGGATACTCGGCTCACGTTGGTTTGGTGATGGGTTGGTTCCTTTATTTTTTAATCATTTTTAAATTATTTTTGTGTTTCATTTTGATTTGTTGGAGCGTTAGAGGGCTTTAAGTTTGCCCTGAATTTAGATTATTGTCTCAGCATGTATGCTCCCTGAATGTAGGCGGCTGTCCTGGTTACTGTGCTCGTCCACGTTTGGTTTATTCTGTGCCAGCGAGGTAAGAAGTACGATGTGAGGCTGTTGTTCCTCTATTTTTGTTGCCCGTCAGTCCCTTGTTTGTGTTAGGTGCGCTGTGGACGCTCCCGCGTGACGTCCCGGTCCGCTTTTGACCCACTGGCAAATGCGAGTCGCCCAGGCAAACGCGGATGTTGGTTACCTGTTGAGCAACGTGGACGGACCATGTAGTGAAGTTGGCTTCCCGTTTTGGTAGGTACCGTGTTTAGATACTCTGTAGTGTTAGAAGTGTTGCAGTTTATATGTAGATACCTCTGGGATGTATAAGAGAAGTGACGGGGCTGTTTACTTTTGTCCATATTTTAGGAGCGAGTTTCCCAGCCTCGACCCCTGTATTGAATACGTGTGTACAGATTTGTTTGCGCCCCGGACCTCCAAGTGGGCACGGTGGTTTGGACCGTAAAGGTACACTCCATTTACTTCTATCGTGACGTGTGTGGTTCTGAGTGCCCTTGGATGCTTCCGCATGTTTAATAGCGACATTGTTTATCTATATTTCTTTTTAGTATTCCGGTTCTGTGGCCCAGTGGAGTACTTCCCCCTGGAGGATCAGTAGATTGACCTGCACTAGTTTTTTTTTCCCCAAGGTACCTATGCCCCAGTATGTTTGGTGGTTTGTAGTTTGTTCTGCACTGTTTTACTTGGTGTGGCTCTCCGCTCCTGAATTGTGTTTTAGCTTGATTGTTTATTCATTATTTTTATCGAGCACCATGGTTTGTTTCTTGTTGTTGGTGCTCGCTTTTCACCTTAGGTTCACTCTGGTTCGGAGGATCATTGTATTTTATTTTATTTTATTCCTTGCCTGTGAGGAGTTGGTTGGTTCTGAGCACCTTTCTTTGGGCACGAGTGGCACTGCATTCTTTCAGACGGGTGAGAAGATAGATACGGCACTGTAATATTTTGTTTTGATATAATGTTTTTGTATTATTATTGTAGTGCCCTTGTCATGATGAAGCCATAAAGATTCAACTGGCTGAAACGCGACCGCGACTGCGTCAACATCATTGTGATTAGGAGTCCCCTTATAGTTTACTTGTGTTTGTTTAAATTCAGGCACCTTATACAAAAGAGTGTTGTGAGAGAATTTGCATCTCAGGCGCAGTGAGGATCTCCTTTGTAGATATATATCACTCGAAATTAGGAGTGTATATTTTGTGATAGGTCTTTTTTGAGATCTTTATTTGGGTACACCTTGTATATGTATTGTATATATTGTATTTGTGATTTGTATATATTTGATTGTATTGTATATAGTTGACTTTGCCCTCTATATATATTTGTTGTGCGCCATTTTTTCCTGTACATGTTTATATGTCCTCAGAAACCTGCGATTGATTTTCTACACATTAAGTTGTATAGAACAAGATAATTAATTTTTTCATGTTCTTAATTAAATGTTGAATTAATCCCTCAAGGCTACTTTTTTCAACTCTTTCATCTTCTTGATGCTCCTTGTCCAGGTATGGGAGGGTAATATGGGCAGAACCCCTGTTATATTTTCAGTGCGACACAAATTCAGCAATGTGTGACTTTTGCGCCAATAGATACGTCAGAATTTCTGACGCATCTGTCAATCCTTACGCCATGGTGCGCCGTATTGGTATTTATATTTCACGCACATTGCACCCAGATGAGCGAGATTATGCACACTACTCTGCAGCACACTAAACCTACACTAACCCTGACCATTGTTTGGTCTGGGACAGGTAGGCGCAGCCGAGATAGAGGCACTGGTGTTGAATGACCACACAGCGATCTAAACACTCTGAAGACACCCACACAACATAACACCTGGCGTGGGAGAGGCAGAGACACCTGGCGTATGAGAGACAGAGACACCAGCCGTATGAGAGACAGAGACACCTGGCGGATGAGAGACAGAGACACCTGGTGGATGAGAGACAGAGACACCAGCCGTATGAGAGACAGAGACACCTGGCGGATGAGAGACAGAGACACCTGGTGGATGAGAGACAGAGACACCTGGTGGATGAGAGACAGAGACACCTGGTGAATGAGAGGAAGAGACACCTGGTGGATGAGAGACAGAGACACCTGGCATATGAGCGACAGAGACACCTGGTGGATGCAAGACAGAGACACTAGGCGTATGAGAGGTAGAGACACCTGGTGGATGAGAGACAGAGACACCTGGTGGATGAGAGACAGAGACACGTGGCATTTGAGCGACAGAGACACCTGGTGGATGAGAGACAGAGACACCTGGTGGATGAGAGAAAGAGACACCTGTCGTATGAGCGACAGAGACACCTGGCGGATGAGAGACAGAGACCCCTGGCGGATGAGAGACAGAGATACCTGGTGGATGAGAGACAGAGACACCTGGTGGATGAGAGGCAGAGACACCTGGCATTTGAGCAACAGAGACACCTGGTGGATGAGAGACAGAGACACCTGGTGGATGAGAGACAGAGACACCTGGCGTATGAGCGACAGAGACACCTGGCGGATGGGAGACAGAGATACCTGGCGTATGAGAGCCACAGACACCTGGTGGATGAGAGACAGAGACACCTGGTGGATAAGAGATAGAGACACCTGGTGGATGAGAAACAGAGACACCTGGCGTATGAGTGACAGAGACACCTGACGGAAGAGAGACAGAGACACCTGGCGGATGAGAGACAGAGACACCTGGTGGATGAGAGACAGAGACACCTGGTGGATGCGAGACAGAGACACCTGGCGTATGAGCGACAGAGACACCTGGTGGATGAGAGACAGAGACACCTGGAATATGAGAGACAGAGACACCGGGTGTATGAGAGACGAAGACACCTGGTATATGAGAGACAGAGACACCTGGTGTATGAGAGACAGAGACACTTGGCGTATGAGAGACAGAGACACCTGGCATATGAGCGACAGAGACACCTGGTGGATGCGAGACAGAGACACCTGGTGGATGCGAGACAGAGACACCTGGTGGATGAGAGACAGAGACACCTCGCATATGAGGGACAGAGACACCTGGTGGATGGGAGACAGAGACACCTGGTGTATGAGAGACAGACACCTGGTGTATGAGAGACAGAGACACCTGGTGGATGAGAACAGAGAAACCTGGTGTATGAGAGACAGAGACACCTGGAGTATGAGCGACAGAGACACCTGGTGGATGCGAGACAGAGACTCAGGAGTATGAGAGACAAAGACACCTTGTGGATGAGAGACAGAGACACCTGGCATATGAGAGACAGAGACACCTGTCGTATGAGAGACGGAGACACCTGGCATATGAGAGACAGAAACACCTGTTGAATGAGAGACAGAGACACCTGGTGTATGAGAGACAGAGACACCTTGCATACGAGAGGCAGAGACACCTGGTGGATGAGAGACAGAGACACCTGGCATATGAGGGACAGAGACACCTGGTGGATGCGAGACAGAGACACCTGGTGTATGAGAGACAGACACCTGGTGTATGAGAGACAGAGACACCTGGTGGATGAGAACAGAGACACCTGGTGTATGAGAGACAGAGACACCTGGAGTATGAGCGACAGAGACACCTGGTGGGTGCGAGACAGAGACTCAGGAGTATGAGAGACAAAGACACCTTGTGGATGAGAGACAGACACACCTGGCATATGAGAGACAGAGACACCTGTCGTATGAGAGACGGAGACAACTGGCATATGAGAGACAGAAACACCTGGTGAATGAGAGACAGAGACACCTGGTGTATGAGAGACAGAGACACCTTGCATATGAGAGGCAGAGACACCTGGTGGATGAGAGACAGAGACACCTGGCATATGAGGGACAGAGACACCTGGTGGATGCGATACAGAGACACCTGGTGTATGAGAGACAGACACCTGGTGTATGAGAGACAGAGACACCTGGTGGATGAGAATAGAGACACCTGGCGGATGAGAGACAGAGATACCTGGAGGATGAGAGCCAGAGACACCTGGTGGATGAGAGACAGAGACACCTGGTGGATGAGAGACAGAAACACCTGATGGATGAGAAACAGAGACACCTGGCGTAAGAGCGACAGAGACACCTGACGGAAGAGAGACAGAGACACCTGGCGGATGAGAGACAGAGACACCTGGTGGATGAGAGACAGAGACTCCTGGTGGATGCGAGACAGAGACACCTGGCGTATGAGCGACAGAGACACCTGGTGGGTGCGAGACAGAGAAACCTGGTGGATGAGAGACAGAGATACCTGGCATATGAGAGACAGAGACACCGGGTGTATGAGAGACAAAGACACCTGGTTTATGAGAGACAGAGACACCTGGTGGATGAGAGACAGAGACACTTGGCGTATGAGAGACAGAGACACCTGGCATATGAGCGACAGAGACACCTGGTGGATGCGAGACAGAGACACCTGGTGGATGAGAACAGAGACACCTGGTGTATGAGAGACAGAGACACCTGGAGTATGAGCGACAGAGACACCTGGTGGATGCGAGACAGAGACTCAGGAGTATGAGAGACAGAGACACCTGGCATATGAGCGACAGAGACACCTGGTGGATGCGAGACAGAGACACCTGGCATATGAGAGACAAAGACACCTTGTGGATGAGAGACAGAGACACCTGGCATATGAGAGACAGAGACACCTGTCGTATGAGAGACGGAGACACCTGGCATATGAGAGACAGAAACACCTGGTGGATGAGACACAGAGACACCTGGTGTATGAGAAACAGAGACACCTTGCATATGAGAGGCAGAGACACCTGTTGGATGAGAGACAGAGACACCTGGTGGATAAGAGCCAGCATTCTTTTTAGCCAACAGAGTAGGAAATCAAAAAGGGACGCAGTTTTACTGTTCCTCAAGGAAAGCAATAACAGGGGGGTGCACATGCACACTCTCTGGGAGGCACTCAAAGTCACTATGAGGCGCACACTCATACCTATAGAAGTGTATGAGAGACAGAGACACCTGGTGGATGAGAGACAGAGTCACCTGGTGTATGAGAGACAGAGACACCTTGCATACGAGAGACAGAGATGCCTGGTGGATGAGAGACAGAGACACCTGGTGGATGAGAGACAGAGACACCTGGTGTATGAGAGACAGAGACACCTTGCAAACGAGAGACAGAGACAACTGGCATATGAGAGACAGAGGCACCTGGTGGATAAGAGACAGAGTCACCTGGTGTATGAGAGACAGAGACACCTGGTGGATGAGAGACAGAGACACCTGGTGGATGAGAGACAGAGACACCTGGTGGATGAGAGACAGAGACACCTGGTGGATGAGAGACAGAGACACCTGGTGGATGAGAGACAGAGACACGTGGCATACGAGAGACAGAGACACCTGGTGTATGAGAGACAGAGACACCTTGCATACGAGAGACAGAGACACCTGGTGGATGAGAGACAGAGACACCTGGTGTATGAGAGACAGAGACACCTTGCATACGAGAGACAGAGACACCTGGCATATGAGAGACAGAGGCACCTGGTGGATAAGAGACAGCCATCTTTTTAACCAACAGAGTAGGAAATAAAAAAGGGACGCCGTTTTACTGTTCCTCAAGGAAAGCGATAACAGGGGGGTACACATGCACACTCTCTGGGAGGCACTCAAGGTCACTATGAGGCGCACATTCATACCTATAGAAGTGTATGAGAGACAGAGACACCGGTGGATGAGAGACAGAGACACCTGGTGTATGAGAGACAGAGACACCTGGTGTATGAGAGACAGAGACACCTTGCATACAAGAGACAGAGACAACTGGCATATGAGAGTCAGAGGCACCTGGTGGATAAGAGACAGAGACACCTGGTGTATGAGAAACTGAGACACCTTGCAAACGAGAGACAGAGACACCTGCATATGAGAGACAGAGGCACCTGGTGGATAAGAGACAGCCATCTTTTTACCAACAGAGTAGGAAATAAAAAAGGGACGCCGTTTTACTGTTCCTCAAGGAAAGCGATAACAGGGGGGTACACATGCACACTCTCTGGGAGGCACTCAAGGTCACTATGAGGCGCACACTCATACCTATAGAAGTGTATGAGAGACAGAGACACTGGTGGATGAGAGACAGAGTCACCTGGTGTATGAGAGACAGAGACACCTTGCATACGAGAGACAGAGATGCCTGGTGGATGAGAGACAGAGACACCTGGTGGATGAGAGACAGAGACACCTGGTGTATGAGAGACAGAGACACCTTGCATACGAGAGACAGAGATGCCTGGTGGATGAGAGACAGAGACACCGGTGGATGAGAGACAGAGACACCTGGTGTATGAGAGACAGAGACACCTGGTGTATGAGAGACAGAGACACCTTGCATATGAGAGGCAGAGACACCTGGTGGATGAGAGACAGAGACACCTGGTGTATGAGAGACAGACACCTGGTGTATGAGAGACAGAGACACCTGGTGGATGAGAATAGAGACACCTGGTGTATGAGAGACAGAGATACCTGGAGTATGAGCGACAGAGACACCTGGTGGATGCGAGACAGAGACTCAGGAGTATGAGAGACAAAGACACCTTGTGGATGAGAGACAGAGACACCTGGCATATGAGAGACAGAGACACCTGTCGTATGAGAGACGGAGACACCTGGCATATGAGAGACAGAAACACCTGGTGAATGAGAGACAGAGACACCTGGTGTATGAGAGACAGAGACACCTTGCATATGAGAGGCAGAGACACCTGGTGGATGAGAGACAGAGACACCTGGTGGATAAGAGCCAGCATTCTTTTTAGCCAACAGAGTAGGAAATCAAAAAGGGACGCCGTTTTACTGTTCCTCAAGGAAAGCAATAACAGGGGGGTACACATGCACACTCTTTGGGAGGCACTCAAGGTCACTATGAGGCGCACACTCATACCTATAGAAGTGTATGAGAGACAGAGACACCGGTGGATGAGAGACAGAGACACCTGGTGTATGAGAGACAGAGACACCTGGTGTATGAGAGACAGAGACACCTTGCAAACGAGAGACAGAGATGCCTGGTGGATGAGAGACAGAGACACCTGGTGGATGAGAGACAGAGACACCTGGTGTATGAGAGACAGAGACACCTTACATACGAGAGACAGAGATGCCTGGTGGATGAGAGACAGAGACACCTGGTGGATGAGAGACAGAGACACCTGGTGTATGAGAGACAGAGACACCTTGCATACGAGAGACAGAGACACCTTGCATACGAGAGACAGAGATGCCTGGTGGATGAGAGACAGAGACACCTGGTGGATGAGAAAGAGAGACACCTGGCGTATGAGCGACAGAGACACCTGGCGGATGACAGACGGAGACCCCTGGCAGATGAGAGACAGAGACACCTGGTGGATGAGAGACAGAGACACCTGGTGGATGAGAGACAGAGACACCTGGCATTTGAGCAACAGAGACACCTGGTGGATGAGAGACAGAGACACCTGGTGGATGAGAGACAGAGACACCTGGCGTATGAGCGACAGAGACACCTGGTGGATGAGAGACAGAGATACCTGGAGGATGAGAGCCAGAGACACCTGGTGGATGAGAGACAGAGACACCTGGTGGATGAGAGACAGAAACACCTGATGGATGAGAAACAGAGACACCTGGCGTATGAGCGACAGAGACACCTGACGGAAGAGAGACAGAGACACCTGGCGGATGAGAGACAGAGACACCTGGTGGATGAGAGACAGAGACTCCTGGTGGATGCGAGACAGAGACACCTGGCGTATGAGCGACAGAGACACCTGGTGGATGCGAGACAGAGACACCTGGTGGATGAGAGACAGAGATACCTGGCATATGAGAGACAGAGACACCGGGTGTATGAGAGACAAAGACACCTGGTGGATGAGAGACAGAGACACTTGGCGTATGAGAGACAGAGACACCTGGCATATGAGCGACAGAGACACCTGGTGGATGCGAGACAGAGACACCTGGTGGATGCGAGACAGAGACACCTGATGTATGAGAGACAGACACCTGGTGTATGAGAGACAGAGACACCTGGTGGATGAGAACAGAGACACCTGGTGTATGAGAGACAGAGACACCTGGAGTATGAGCGACAGAGACACCTGGTGGATGCGAGACAGAGACTCAGGAGTATGAGAGACAGAGACACCTGGCATATGAGCGACAGAGACACCTGGTGGATGCGAGACAGAGACACCTGGCATATGAGAGACAAAGACACCTTGTGGATGAGAGACAGAGACACCTGGCATATGAGAGACAGAGACACCTGTCGTATGAGAGACGGAGACACCTGGCATATGAGAGACAGAAACACCTGGTGGATGAGACACAGAGACACCTGGTGTATGAGAGACAGAGACACCTTGCATATGAGAGGCAGAGACACCTGTTGGATGAGAGACAGAGACACCTGGTGGATAAGAGCCAGCATTCTTTTTAGCCAACAGAGTAGGAAATCAAAAAGGGACGCCGTTTTACTGTTCCTCAAGGAAAGCAATAACAGGGGGGTGCACATGCACACTCTCTGGGAGGCACTCAAAGTCACTATGAGGCGCACACTCATACCTATAGAAGTGTATGAGAGACAGAGACACCTGGTGGATGAGAGACAGAGTCACCTGGTGTATGAGAGACAGAGACACCTTGCATACGAGAGACAGAGATGCCTGGTGGATGAGAGACAGAGACACCTGGTGGATGAGAGACAGAGACACCTGGTGTATGAGAGACAGAGACACCTTGCAAACGAGAGACAGAGACAACTGGCATATGAGAGACAGAGGCACCTGGTGGATAAGAGACAGAGTCACCTGGTGTATGAGAGACAGAGACACCTGGTGGATGAGAGACAGAGACACCTGGTGGATGAGAGACAGAGACACCTGGTGGATGAGAGACAGAGACACCTGGTGGATGAGAGACAGAGACACGTGGCATACGAGAGACAGAGACACCTGGTGTATGAGAGACAGAGACACCTTGCATACGAGAGACAGAGACACCTGGTGGATGAGAGACAGAGACACCTGGTGTATGAGAGACAGAGACACCTTGCATACGAGAGACAGAGACACCTGGCATATGAGAGACAGAGGCACCTGGTGGATAAGAGACAGCCATCTTTTTAACCAACAGAGTAGGAAATAAAAAAGGGACGCCGTTTTACTGTTCCTCAAGGAAAGCGATAACAGGGGGGTACACATGCACACTCTCTGGGAGGCACTCAAGGTCACTATGAGGCGCACATTCATACCTATAGAAGTGTATGAGAGACAGAGACACCGGTGGATGAGAGACAGAGACACCTGGTGTATGAGAGACAGAGACACCTTGCATACAAGAGACAGAGACAACTGGCATATGAGAGTCAGAGGCACCTGGTGGATAAGAGACAGAGACACCTGGTGTATGAGAAACTGAGACACCTTGCAAACGAGAGACAGAGACAACTGGCATATGAGAGACAGAGGCACCTGGTGGATAAGAGACAGCCATCTTTTTACCAACAGAGTAGGAAATAAAAAAGGGACGCCGTTTTACTGTTCCTCAAGGAAAGCGATAACAGGGGGGTACACATGCACACTCTCTGGGAGGCACTCAAGGTCACTATGAGGCGCACACTCATACCTATAGAAGTGTATGAGAGACAGAGACACTGGTGGATGAGAGACAGAGTCACCTGGTGTATGAGAGACAGAGACACCTTGCATACGAGAGACAGGGATGCCTGGTGGATGAGAGACAGAGACACCTGGTGGATGAGAGACAGAGACACCTGGTGTATGAGAGACAGAGACACCTTGCATACGAGAGACAGAGATGCCTGGTGGATGAGAGACAGAGACACCGGTGGATGAGAGACAGAGACACCTGGTGTATGAGAGACAGAGACACCTGGTGTATGAGAGACAGAGACACCTTGCATATGAGAGGCAGAGACACCTGGTGGATGAGAGACAGAGACACCTGGTGTATGAGAGAAATAGACACCTGGTGGATGCGATACAGAGACACCTGGTGTATGAGAGACAGACACCTAGTGTATGAGAGACAGAGACACCTGGTGGATGAGAATAGAGACACCTGGTGTATGAGAGACAGAGATACCTGGAGTATGAGCGACAGAGACACCTGGTGGATGCGAGACAGAGACTCAGGAGTATGAGAGACAAAGACACCTTGTGGATGAGAGACAGAGACTTCTCTTTTTGTTAATGATGAGTGGTTTCAGGAGGAAGGTAGAGGTGCTTCTTGAGGCTATTTCACCACAGGATAGTTTAAGTTTTTGCGCCAGGTACATAGG
The DNA here is from genome assembly GCF_964263255.1 of Lissotriton vulgaris. Classification (NCBI taxonomy): domain Eukaryota; kingdom Metazoa; phylum Chordata; class Amphibia; order Caudata; family Salamandridae; genus Lissotriton; species Lissotriton vulgaris. The sequence continues at coordinate 1,227,432,975 of NC_141697.1, forward strand.
ATTGTTGAAGTGAAGGGCTTTGTGCATAAGAACAGCAATCTTTAGGTGAATTTGTGCTTCGTAGGGCAGCCATTTGTGGGATTTTAGGACTGGGGATATATGTTTGTTGCGTTTGGTGTGTGTAACCAGTCTAGCCGCAGCGTTCAGTGACGCCCTTAGGGGCGCCAGGGCACATTTGGGAAGGCCACAGAGGGTAGCACTGCCGTAGTCTACCCTCGGCAAGACAAGCGCTTGCACCGCCTGCTTGAACTCTTTTAGAGGAAGGAAAGGTGTGGAATTTCTGAGAGACCTCAACAAGTGGTTTGCTCCTTTGCATACATTGCTGATATGATTTTTCATGTTCAGTTGCTTGTCCATGGTGATTCCGAGAGACTTGGCTGATGCTACGATGAGAGGAGTGCAGTTGAAAACAGTGAGGTGACTCAGCCGGCGGTCTAGCTTGAGGATGTTGTTCAGAAGGGAGATGAGCAGGAATTCCGTTTTGGAAGTGTTGAGCGGGAGATGGTTCTCCGTTAACCAGTTTTGAGTAAACATTAGAGTAGTATTGAGTGAGGTGAAGTTTTCCGGGGATGAGATTTTCAGACATAGTTGCATGTTGTCCGCATACATGTGGAAAAGAATGTTCATGGAATTTAGAGAGTTTGCAAGAGGTTTCAAGAAAAGGTGAAAGAGGATAGGAGATAACACAGACCCTTGGGGGGCCCCCATGAGCTCTGAAGAGTGCTCGGAGAGAAAGTGGTTTGACTTGACTCTGTGTGATCTGTGATGTAGGAAGGATAAAAACCCTTGGAGCACCATAATGACATAAACTCAGTTCCTCTCATTACTAGGACTTCAGTTTTGGCTCCATTCATGCACAAAAAGTTCTCCTTCAACAAGAAAGATTGCATAAAATATAAAGTTAGGTGAGTTGTCACATGTGTTTGCAGCTGGAGGTGATCTTGTGCACTGCCAGCCTACATTTGGATGCTCATTTGGGGTTGGTCTAGTAGATGTGGCAAAGGACATATATAGGGTTTATATGTCAGAAGATCAACAATAAAACTATTGTGACAATCATTGTGGCCAACATTTTGTCTAGAAAAATATTGCTTTATTGGGTGTAGATTTTCTTTTATTAACAACATTGTGGGTGCCGCATTTTTGTGAACAACAATTAGGACACATTTTTGAAGAAAATATTCATAGCGGGAGTATCTGGTATCCTAGTGCGTGTATATAGGGACATGGTGCGTCCATTGGGGCGTAGGGGCGTAGCCCCACTAAGCCCTGGACGCACCGTGGCACCAGTGGCGGCTGGTGACATTTGAAAGTGGTGGGGCGGAAACTGATAATCAAACTGCACCGTAGCGAGCGAGCGTAGTGTGCGAGCCCGAACCCCCTAGGGAGGGTTTTTTTCCAAAATCTTGAAAAAATAGTGGAAAAATTGTGCATTTTCAAGCAAATTTGAGAAAGCAGGAAGGTTAATAAAGCAATTGTGAAAGTGCAGGTATTACATTAATAAAGAGCTGTCATATAACCTAGGTAGCCGCTTATTCAGTATAACCACAGAGCTTCATAACAGACTTCATCAGGTACATGTTCTTTGCAGCAGGCACATTAACCTTCTGTGCTACATTTCCATGAGTCAAAACTTCCATTAGACAAAACTCTGATCTCTCTCTAGGAAAAACATTAACAATATCCTTGGTGCCTTCTCCCTCCGCCCCTTCAGACCTTACGTGTGCGTGTACCACAGGATAAAAGGTCCCTTCACAGGGTGAGGAGTAGGAGCTATTATCACACAGTGAGTGTGCAAACAAGTTCTCAAAGCTTCCAGGTGCTATCCTGAGGTCACCATGTGTCTAATAAAACGACAGCCCAGGAATGCCAAGGGCCGGGCAGGGGATCAAAGAGCAAGTTAGGGATGAGTAGCAGCTGTCTCCCGTGGCGATACGAATGGCGTGCTTTTATTGTACATGTTCTCTATTATTGATGCAATTTTATAAAGCGCCTGCACTGCACGAAAGCGTTAGAGAGCTTTACAAAGGAAGCAGCGAGTCACATACATGGAAGTCATGAAACCCAACAGAAGCACCACATCAGCCTGTCTGCGCACAGGAAGATTATGAACGTATACCGAGGGTCATGGGAATGTTATAAACCCTTCTTGAGGGAGCTCTGGCATGGGAATATTATAAACATATCCTCGGGGACCCAGGCATGGGAATATTGCAAACCCCTCTCGAGGGTGCCTTGGCGTGGGAATGTTTTGAAGGTGTCCTGATGGAGACCTGGCATGGGAGTATTATAAAAAATGTCCTGCGGGAGCACTGGCTTAGGAATGTTACAAACCCTTCCCGAGGGAACCCTGGCGCAGGATTATAACCACAGCCTGAGGAGTCCCCGACACACATGATGGTCTAGTGACATGAGTTGACTTTTCACCACTACAAAACTTCGCATTTACTGTAAGGAGGACTAGTGTCAATATTGGATGTAAATGAAAAAGTGGCGAAAACAGGTATTGTTGAGGAAGCAGTGGCAGTTTACAGAACAGGTTATTTCTTGGCCTTAGTGCAGCACTAATCCATCCTTCGCCCCCATGTGCCCTTTACAATAATCACTGCAAGCACTGACCCCAAAATGTCCCACTGTCACAGCCATGTTGGAAATGGCGCTTTCCCAGCCCGACCAACCTTTCAGGGGCTGTCCGAGCTCTGGATGCTTTTCAAAGGCAATAACCTGAAAATAAATCGCCCAGAATATATTGGGTCTGCCATAAGAGAGGAGCCGTCAGGTCGGAGTAGCCCTGCTCTATCCAGCCCACACAGCCAAAGGTCAGATGGCCCAAAACAGGAAATACGACATACTCCACGCGAAGACAGTGTTAGCTGTGTGTGTACAGTATAATAGCCTCTGAGCTCGGCATCCTGATATGAAATACAACAAGTAATATATAAAAAAATACATAAGAACGGTTACTTACATTAATTTGCAAATGCAAGATGATAATAAAGTGACGCTCTCATCAATGATGAGGGTGAGTGCGTGCGAGACAGCACAGACAGACTCAGAGCATAGGAAATTGCAATGCTGACGTGACGTTCAACACATTCACAGTGGGTGGAAATAATACACTTTGAAGGGGGGGCGCGCAATGCCAATGCTGCACTAGTATATTATTACAGCAGTGTCGGATTGGTCAACACTTACGCAGTAACTTGTATGTCAGTCCAGCAAACAAAGCAGGTCCAAGCAGGCGGTCCTAAGCTGCACATACAACACGATTCAAACACTGGTCACAACGAGGTCGGAGAAGATGAGTAGGCACCAGTGTCACGCGCACTGTGACTGGTGGTTCTAGCTAACAGCTGTGCACTGTGAGCACTGTGGGTATGTAGGCTTGGCAAAGCGCCTAGTCGAGAGCCAGCATTTGGATCTCAATCCATTAACGAACGTCAGTGATGTCCATTTGAGAGTCCAAATGGCTAAATCCCAGACTGTGGCTTCCAACCCAAGCACGATGTCATTGAGATATCATCAATACTGTGTCTGTGAGTTCATGAGCAGCGCCGGGGCATGAATTATGTTGTGGTTAGCTTACCATAACTAGGGATTGCCAGCGAGTTTTAGACTTTACATTGTAGCTATAACTAAGACACTGAAAGTGTAGTTTTTAAAAGTAATATAGAGGAATTCGTAGGAAAACATTTGAGATTATAAATTAACGTTGATGGGAGGTTAATAGTACACAGAACACAAATCAACAAATGACAGGAAATGCACCAATTAAAGTAGTATGTTCACCGTAAGTTCCGCCAAAGCCATACCATCTTTATAACATCATCCATTATTTTTAACATACAATATTGCGTTGTCTCAACGGCACCATCAGTAAAATTATGATAGTTTTATAAATAGACTCAAACCTCGAACATGAAACGCCAAACTGAACTCTTGCAGTGTTATATAATGCTTACTGAATAACCTAAGAGAAAACCTTTTTATATAGTGCTAAATATTGTGCTTCTGCTGTTTCTAAGTGCTGCTATACATAACAGATGATAGTCACTGCCGGGCAATTCATGCTGCGCAGTTTTCCCACCTCAGAATGATGTCGACTCGAGTCTGCCTTGTTGGGATCAGATTCATGAGGGGTGTTAAGAACATCAATGTTCTACCTTAAGACTGACTCTCTCTCTACTCTCCCACACACTAGAACTCAATCTCGGCTCGGACCTCGACTTCACTATACTTCTAGAAAGTTCGTTCTACTTTCAGTTTCACACTTACTACTCAGTCTCTTGGTGTTGACGGTGGCACTGGCAGCACTGGTGTGCTACGTGCGTGCTGTGACGTCCTGACTGTCCAAGAGCGTAGGGAAATGGCCAATCACCGACTACATGGCTGGATATAGCCATATGTGATTGGCCATTACTGTGCGAGCAGCCAACACCCAATCACGGCACCATCCTACTGCAGCAGCCAATCCTGGCGCAGCGTGAACAGTGCCACTGCGCCAGGATTGGCCCACGAGCAGGCTCCTATCTGCCCTAGATGCGACCGGGGGCCCGGGTCCCTGTCTGTGTATCCGAGTGCTAGGGGGGAGGGGGGAGGGAAGGTCTACACTTATAAGCATGCGCGAGCCAGTCAAAAAATGTAGTACTCCGGGATTTAGCAAGCGCAGTCAGCACCCCGCTGCCTGTCTGTGTGCGCTGCCTGCCTGCCACTCTGCCGCAGCCCCGCCCCCCACCGCCTACTTCATTATAGATGCCCGATTCGGTCGGGCTTTTCCTGGGACAGGTAGCGCGCAGTGCGCTCGGGTCAGATTAAATTTCTTTAAATCACACATTTATTTTTTAAAAGTCATTCTTCATTGCCACTGCCAGTGCGGTCGACCATGGCTAGTGGGGCAACGCCCCAACGCCCCCAATGGACGCACCGCCACTGCGTGGCACTGCAGCTAAGCTTAAGTTAAAGCTACCACTAATTCAGTAATTCTATTCAACAGCGGGAGTGACACGGATCATCATGCGACGTCAATGGTAAAGGTGCGGACGGTCGGAGTGCGCAGGAGGTGGGGGGTGGGGGGGGCGGGTCTGCTGGTCTGCTGCAGCTGCTTGAGTGACAGTCTGCAGCAGGCCAGCACTGTACGCATGAGATTGCCGGGCTGAGACTTGCCCGCGCATGCGCCGATGCCAGCAAAACACTTGAGACATAGAGAAGGGGCCAGGAGTGCGGCTACAGCCGGCCGGGTTTAAAAGGCTGCCCAGGGCGAGTACAGAGTGTGCCCCCTAGCCCATCCTGGTGCAGCATGCTGCGCCAGGATTGGCTGCCGCGCGTGGGTGGGTGGGAGGGGGCACAGTGGCGCGAGACCCCGGGCAGGAGGAGAAGCAACTAGCAAGCAGACCCCGGCAAGAGCCCCGGTGTCGTGGCCACACACACTAGCACTTACCGTGCTGTTGCTGATGCTGTCCTGTTTCCCAAGGTAACCCTCTCCTCTGTGATTTTAATGATGACGGTAAAAGATGTTGAACAAACTCCTTCAGGAGGTATTCCCTCGCGCGCGCCCCACTTATATTTGCCGTCTCCATCTTGAGAATCGGGAGCCGTGGAAGGGTTTTTTCCACATTTCTGATTGTTTTAGCATGTTTGAGGACGCTGTAGCTGCTCTGCCCTCGCCTCATGTCATGGAGCTTCGCCGAGCCTGCTGTCATGTGCACTGTGCGCTCTCTGCCAGCAGGAAGTGTTTTCTGTTAAATCGGCAGGCATTGCAATGCAGTTTGCCTGCTAGAGACTCGAGAAAAATGCACAAACAGTGTCACTAGGAAGCCTCTTACTAACCTGTGTTTCGCTCTCTGGTGGAGTCTGCACAGCGTTTAGGCTTCATGCGGTGTGTGTGACTTTCCAGCAACGCGGAACTGAAACTTCAAAAAGACGCCGATATCCCCAAACATGTGGAGCGTGCAAGTGTGTGGGTGGGAAACGGACTTTTGTATTAGGCACGGCAAACCCATACAGTGGCCTATGTGAGAGAGATAGATCTTGGTCACTCAACCATTGAAGCTAAATTGTTTTTTAGGAGGCATATTATTTGGTTTGTGTAACACCGCATTCGCCACATGCAATTGTCACAGATGAGTTTACCAATAGGCTGTCTCCTGTTTCCTCGTTGACACTTGTTACAGTACAGGGGGCAGTGGGCTGTAGGGCCTTGTGGTGTGTGACCTTTCCACAACCACGTGTGAGTTTGACGAGTGAGTCCTGGTTGTAAATCTCTGTTACTAACTTTTTCTAGCACTTTACGGTAAAGTCTTTACCTAATTACGGTAAAAGAGAGGCGCATGGTTGAACATTACTGAAACCCTTGGGGCAAGGCAGGCTTTCACCAGGGCCTGTTCCCAGGCATCTGAGACAAACCTGGCCGAGTGCACGATTAGAAAGAGACAATAGCTCTTCTTTCATGTAACACCAAAGCAGTTTCATGCAGCCTGCAGGTCATAGGTCATAAGAGGAACCAGAGGGACAACTTTGTTAAAAAGATGTCTATTACCTGAGTTTTCGTAATTTGGTCAAAGGGTCAAGGCTGTTAAATCATTTTCATGAATCTAAACTGCCATTTTATGGATAATGAGATTTTTTCCTTTAAAAAGTTGTTGCAAATTGTTATGATCTTTCCCTTAAAATTGACTGGCGACAAGGTGGAATCGAGGTGCATGGATCAATGGGGCTAGTTCTGTGATAATATCTAACAGTTCTTTCGATGGACTGGGGTCAGAGGGAGCACATTCAGAGAAGTAAACTTTCCTTGCCTTCTGAATCTTACCTTTATACACAGCTATTCCCATGATATGAGAGCTTCTAGATGAAGGGTCTCCAAGTTTTTCTGTATGAGTGCTACTTTTGTTCACAGAAAGTCCCACTGACCCACTAACATATTTTATAACTGTACAATAGTGACAACAAAAATATACCCAAATTGCCACGCATAGTGATTGTGTCTGCCCAGTCCCTGTGAATTGTACACCTTCTTAGGTATTTTGTGAAAGTGTTTTATTTTTTTAATAGCGCATGCTACCAATATTGATTTTGAAGCTGCCTACATATTTCAATACAACTCGAACACGGCAGTAGTAGATAGTGAGACCTTTTCTTTTGGACCTGGGACATTAGGTGGTTACTGGGCACTATATGTGGTGGGCACTGCTAAGGACGGCAGGACGGGACTGTTCAGGACGGCATAAAACATGGTATTTCAAGCTGGTATTTATTTAAAGTCTTATAGTCTGAATTCAGCACCTGAGCATAATAGGTCGGACAGAATGTATGAAGCTCTGTGGTTATACTGAATAAGCAGCTACCTATGTTATGCCATCTATTAATGTAATAACTGCACTTTCACAATTGCTTTATTAACCTTCCTGCTTTCTCAAATTTGCTTGAAAATGCATGATTTTTCTTTTTTTTCTAAAATTTCCCCCCCAAACCCCCCTTTTGGGGTTCGGGCTCGCTCGCTCGCTACGGTGCTGTATGCAAATCACTTTGCGCCCCACCACTTTCAAATGTCACCCACCGCCCCTGTGACGTGAGAGGGGTGATCGTTACATACGTCACAAGCTGCAGGGCGTGTAGATGATCCAACCTACTCTGTGCTCTTCTCTTGCCTGCACTTGCTAACAGCTCTATCCATGAAAGGGAGGGTTCAGTTATATCTACTCATACCTCCAGCCTTTTCAGTACAATGGTTTCATCAACACTGTCACAAACAGGGAATGGAGTGATTTCTATCATCCTCCAAGGTTGATGTAGTAAACCTTGAGGCCTGAATCCTGACTGGGGGTTGTGGAGAAGGTGGTTAAACTCCTGCATATTCTTGGAGCTGACACGTCACCTCCCTTTCTATGAGCATAGTAAGGAAGGCAGAGATTTATTTATTTTAGTTTATTTAGAGTTATTATTCTGTGCTACTAACCACTCCATCTACTGATTTCAGAGCACCAGAGAGGGTGAACATGTATGATCATGAAAAATGCAATCTAATGAGCTCATAATGCAAAGTTGATGGCAAAGCCTTACAGCCTGATTCATCAAGCCGAAATCGGCTCGCAAAGGGTCAGATTCTGAGAATCTGGCCCTTTGCGAGCGCTATTTTTGCATTTGGGATTCATCATCCCAAATGCAAAAATCGGTAATTGCTAATTCGCTAAATTGCGAGGAATTACATTTAAGGAATCTCTATTTGAGATTCCTTAAATGCAATTCATCAACCATTTTTAAATTGCTAATTCGCAATTTCGGGCCGCTATTTACCGAGAGGTCAGACCTCTCGGTAAATAGCAAAAACTTAGAAAAATGCTTTTAAAAGCATTTTTCTAAGTTGCATGTTGCACACACACATGTCCTTTGGACATGTGTGTGCGCAACACCTGTTTCAATTTGCATTTAAGGGGTGCTACAGGGTGTCCTTTGGACACCCCTGGCACCCTTTAAATCGCTATCTTATTTGCGAGTAGCAAATTGCTAATCGCAAATAAGGAATACTCCCCATTCATTCCTATGGGCCTTTTGGCCCATAGGAATGAATGGGGAGTTATTCCTTATTTGCGATTAGCAATTTGCTACTCGCAAATAAGGATTGTGTAGGAATCGCTATTTATTTAGCAATTCCTACATGAATCCCGTTTTGCAAGTCCTTAATAGCGATTCCTTATGAATCGCTATTAGGGGCTCGCAAAACGGGAGATTGATGAATCAGGCTGTCAGATCTGATGCAATTTCAGCCCAGTGGGGGAGGGTATACTGGCATCAGGACTCTGACCAGTAGGAGAAATAGAACCTGGACAATGAGACTCTGGCGGCGAGGCGACCCAAATGCCAATGAGAAGAAATGTATCTTCAGGGATTTCCTGAATCTGATGTAGTAACTTTCAAGTCTTAAGGATGGAGGGGGGGGGGGGGTTTAGAGGGATCCACCGTGATTTCTGGTGCTGAAGGGATCACCGTCCGAACCTTTTGTATTTGACTCGTTGGGAAGTCATCAGACCTCAGTTGGTGGACTTGAGGTTTTGCAACAGTAGATATGAAGCAAAAAGGTTTGAGATGAATTTTGGAAAGCGGTTGAGTAGAGCTTTGTGGGAAATGCAGCGGGTTGTGAAGGGCGCCCTGTCTGTCACAGAGAGCTGGCGCATTCATTTGAGGCTGTGGTGATGTCATTGTGGTGTTTCAACCCTACAATCGAACAGCCAAGTGTTGTACTTGTGCAAATGGTGTGAGGAACCTGTTAGTGGAGACCTGTATACAGCCTGTTACAGTGTCAAGGTGGGACTAAATAACTGTCAATAACTGTCAGTACCAAGGAGACTGTCTAGAGGAAGAGATTCCCTTTCAGCTGTCGTTGGTGGAAAAAAGCTGTTTTTGATAACCGTGCGGATTTATGACGCGATTGAGGGCTCGTGGTCTGAGGTCACACCAGGGTTTCGCACTCGGGACACTGGAGTTGGGCGAGAGCCAACTTTGCTTGGCCATGCAGGGAATAAAAAAGATGGGTTCACTTATTGAAATGCATGATTTCAGCTTTGTCAACAAGAGTATTTTCTAAAAAGAATATTTTCTGGGTTTTCTTTCATTCCTACCTTCTCCCTCTGCCACTTTTTGTGTCCTTTTCTTCATCATTCCTTCCACTTGTTCAGCCTCTCTTTCTCTTGTTCTGGGTTCAAAGTTTGATGGTTGACAAATAAGTCTGGGTGACCAAAAGTGAGTGCCGATGGATCCCACCCACAACCACCGGCTCAAATTAAGCACTGGATATAATCAATTCCATTGCATATAATGATAAAGAAGCCATAAAATATAGGGTACGCTTGGTTAGAGAGTTATGATCATGATCAATCCTTAGGTGAAGCCGGGTGTAATCTGCATACATATGATACCCAATCATAAAGGAGATAAAGATGGAAGTCGGGGTTGCAACAGGGACATTTAATCAGATAGGGGGTAAGGCAGAGCCACATTGTATGTAAGTTCAGGTTACAGATATGGGTCTGTGGTCTTCTCTTTTTTTTTTTACAGAGTTTTCTATAGCGCGAACTTGACCCGAATCGAATATCGGAGCGCTTTACATAGCACCAGTTGCGTTACATGAGGCCACTTTCATATTTGTTGGGCACGGGGAGATGCAGTGATTTGCCCGGAATCACAGGATGTTCAGCGCCGTTGCCGAGACTCGAACCCAGTGCCCCAGATTCGTGGTTGATCGCCCCAGCCCTTAGGCCAACTCCTCTCCCCGTCTTGCTTCTGGATGTTCTCAGAGGATGTGAAAGCTTGTTTGAGAAGATCTTTAACAACTCTAGATTGCAAAGCAGAATGAATCTGTGATGGAGGAAAGAACTCGTTTGAAGCATCTGGCTGACCACGGGTCCATGGATACGTAGGTGCAGTTAACACCTTTGTGTGCCGTGGGCTCGGCTCTGGAACTCATCAGTGTCCATGTGCTGGATTCAGGTGAAATAAGACCAAGAGTGGTGGAAACTGGCGGATGTATTCCTTACTTGTGTTAAACACGTATTTTTTGATGGCTCTTCACATTAAGCAGGGGCCCCGCCTTCATGATCACATCTGTGGCCAGCAACAGCATAGAGGGAGGGAGCCCAGCAAAAACACCTTAATATTGCATAGCGCTTTTGCTGAAAACAAAGACAGACTGAGTGTGTGTGTGTCTGTGTGCATGTGTCTGTGCGTGTGAATGTGTGTGTCGGTGTGCGTGAGTGTGCGTGTTTGTGTGTGCGCGCATGCGCAAATGTGTCTGTGTCTGTGGGTGTCTATGTGTGACTGTGTGTGTGTTTATGTGTGTTTGTCTGTTTTTCTCTATGTGTGTATGTTGTGTGTGTGTGAATGTGTTTGTCTGTTTTTCTGTGTGTGTATGTTGTGTGTGTGTGTGTGTGTGTGTGTGTGAATGTGTGTGTTGGTTTTACTGGGTGTGTGTGTGCATGTTGTGTGTGTGTGAGTGAATGTATGTGTCTGTTTTTCTGGGTGTGTGGGTATGTTGTGTGTGTGTGTGTGTGGGTGTGAATGTGTGTGTCTGTTTTTCTGTGTGTGTGTGTGTGTGTATATGTTGTGTGTGTGTGTGTGTGTGTGTGGGTGTGAATGTGTGTGTCTGTTTTTCTGTGTGTGTGTATGTTGTGTGTGTGTGTGTGTGAATGTGTGTGTCTGTTTTTCTCTGTGTGTGTGTGTATGTTGTGTGTGTGTGTGAATGTGTGTGTCTGTTTTTCTGGGTGTTTGTGCATGTGTGTGTGTGTGTGTGCGAATGTGTGCACACACATGAGTGTGGAAGACACCTGCCAACCACTCCAGACCTCAAGACTCAATCTATCCTTTCCACCTGCTTCCCACAGCCACGTGTCCACTTTCATCCATCCAGGCAGGACATTGGCTCCCATCCCTGAAAGAGCAGCATATAAAGACCCCTATGACCAATGATTTCAGCACCATGGAGAGGTCTCGGAAGAAAGACTCAACTCAGAAGACAAAAACAAAACGCGAGGAGTGGAAATAATGGCAACCACTGGTAATCACTCTGGGCTGCATTCCAATTCATCATCCCTTTTAGTCATTATGCCACTGCACATAGAGACTAGTGATATTCACATCAGGCTGAGTCATGCTCTAATAGGAACAGTCCAGCCTGAACTGCCAGGCCACCTCGAATATAAATGAGAAAGAAAGCAACCCTAGACACGTTTCGGCCTCGGTGAGCCTCATCAGTAATGTGTAACTTCAGTCTTAATGCACCATGAGTGCAGCACCCACGTCTGGTCATACCCGTCACACCTAGAAAATCACACTTCGAAAAACAAAGAAAGTGATGGTGGAAAGTTTCAAACAACATCTGCTTGGTATTTACTTTGGGCCGCATTCCAGTCCATCATTTTGTGTGCTGTTTGCTTACGGGTCTATGCCTACTGTATCTCGCCTCTGTTTACGGTTACGTGGGCCCATAACCTCGACACGTCCTTGCATTGAACTATTTACTTGAAGCTATTTATGTCATTGCTACCTGTCCAGGTGAAGCAGGAAGGGGTGGGTGGGGGGAGATTGTTCTTGCATTTATCTTTGAACCACATAATGTTCTGTGATAACATTCTCATTCTGAAATGCCAATAAAAAACATGCACCACTACATAACTTTATAAACAGTGACCGACCTTAAGCAATTATTATTATTATTATTATAGTAACATTTATTAAGCGCACAGCTACCCCCAACGGGGGTGTCCCGGCGCTATGGACCGCAGCAGCAAGGACCTCAACCTCAGTAGCCAGAGAATAGACATGTCTTCAATTTGCCTCTGAACAGGGATTCGGATTTGAGCAAGCGGAGATTGAGTGGAAGGGAGTTCCACAATTTTGACGTGATCACTGCGAAGGCTCTACCTCCTTTTCTAACCCGATGAAATCGAGGGGGGAGTAGGAGACGGAGGTGGTTTGATCTGAGATCACGAGAAGAGTGGACTAACCTCAGTCTACCTCTGAGATACCCTGGACCCCTGCCATTCAGAGCCCTGAAGGCAAGGGCCAGGGCCTTGAACCAAATGCGAGAGGCTATCGGGAGTCAGTGCAAGTTCTTTAAGTGAGGGGAGATCGAGTGGCGATAAGGGATTTTGCAGATCAACCTAGCTGCAGCATTCTGAACGGTCTGCAACCGTTGAAGAAGATATGCCGGGGAACCCGTACATAGACTATTGGAGTAGTCTAGGTGAGTGGTAATAAGGGCATGCACTACGGTCTTCAGTGCATCAACAGGGAGGTAAGGTGAAATCTTTTTTATCATATGTAACTTGCCAAAACAGGCGGAAGTTACTTTGCGGATCTGGGTTTTGTACGATAGCTCATTGTTTATCTGAAAGCCGAGGTTTCGGGCAACTTTCACTGGAGAGGGAGGAGGGTTCAGCTCAGATGGCCACCATATGGATGGTGATAGAGGTAATATTTGATTAAAAAACAACACCTCTATCTTATCCGTGTTTAATTTTATGGTGTTTTGGGTCATCCATGATACGATGTTGGATAAACAAGCTTTAAAATTCTGGAGTCCATTGTCAGAGTGGTCTTTAAACAAAGAAATTAGCTGTGTATCATCAGCGTATGAGACCACTCTGACTCCAAAAGCCTCAATGACCTCAGCCAAAGGTGCAAGGTACACGTTGAAAAAGAGGGGGCTAAGAGCCGATTCCTGGGGGACTCCACAGTCAAGGGGCTTTCTATCTTCAGAAAAGCAGGAGCGGCACCACACTTGTTGTGTTCTTTCCGATAGAAAGGATTTTATCCAGGCCAGAGGTGTATCGCGAACCCCTACCTTATGGAGCCTGTCCAGTAATATAGGGTGGGAGACGGTGTCCAAAGCTGCGGACAGATCGAGGAGCACCAACATGGCAACCTCGCCTCTGTCCACTCTTTCCCTAATAGTCTCTGTGACCTCTAGTAGTGCCGTCTCCCTGCTATAGCCGGACCTAAAGCCAGACTGTGAGTCGTGGAGGAGGTACAACGTCTCCAGGTGGTCGGCTAGCTGTTCCTGTACAATTTTTTCCAAACTTTTTGCAGGTTTGGGGAGGAGGGATATAGGCCGGTAGTTATTGTGGACTAAGGGATCCGCCTCTGTTTTTTTTTAAATGGGATCACTACAGCCTGTTTCCATGCTAGCGGAAAGTGACCCGACAAAAGGGAGGCATTCCATAGTGTAATAAGAGGTTGGATAATGACTGGAGCCAGAGATGTGAACACCTGGACAGGAACCGGGTCAAAGGGTGATCCAGATTTACACTGCTGCATTTTTACCAATGCTGTATCCAGAGAGATAGTTGCAATAACAACATAATGTGTATTTGTAAAGCGCACATTCACCCAGAAGGGTATCTTGGCGCTGAATAACAGATGTTGATTGTTATCAAACTCAATGGTACTCATGTTATCAACCTCAGAAGAATGAAAGGTTGAGTGAACCTGCCTGCCGGGATATGAACCTGTGACCATGAGGTCAACAATCAGACTTGGTCCAGCTTCAACAGGAAGCGTTCAGCCAGAGCTGCCAGCTCCAAGCAAGATCACAATCTACCCCAGACTGGCTGGTCTTGTTGAGATGGATCTGGATCAGGGGGCGCAGCTTGAGTTTTGTCTCAGGAAGAGCAATGCCCAGGTCTTGGCATACCCTTCTGACGCAGAGATTCACACTGCATAAAACTCCAGTAAGCAACATTCTGTGAGGCCTCATCACATGGTGCAGGACATCAGTTATGTGAGGTGATGCTATCCCAATTTACTAAAGTTCTTCTAGGAGCTGGTGTGCCATACTTCTAAATTTCCAAGTCTCAGCCATGCCAAATCCTGGAAAAGAAGCTTTGTAGATCATCTACAGGGCCGATTCACAGAACTAACCTAGGACAAAATCCTAAACTTACTACTTTTGGTATTCACAGAAGGCATTTAGTATTAGTAAAGTTAGTATTGTGTCTTAAGTTTGACTTAAGACAAGTTTGTCTTAAGTTGTCTTAAGCCTGTCTTAAGTCTGTCTTAAGTTTGTCTTAAATTTGTCTTAAGTTTGTCTTAAGTCAAACTTAAGACAAAATCCTAACTTTACTACTGCTAAGTGCCTTCTGTGAATACCAAAAGTAGTAAGTTTAGAATTTTGTCTTAAGTTAGTTCTGTGAATTGGACCCTACGTTAATAACTTATGCAGACCTGTATACGAAGATTCTGCACTGCGGTGTATTTTGTTTCTTGCTGAACTGCAGACAGATATATCATTGTAACTCACCGAGTACATCACTAACAATCATTAATGAAACTCTCACCTGCATAATCCAATCCAGAGCTAATTAAACATTCCAGGCGACCCCCCCCCCCCCCCCCCCCCCACCAGTTCACTGAAGCCCTCTGGCACCAGGGCCATCAGACGCACATACCTCAGTAGACCTGCATGCCAAGATAAACAAATGAAATATTGCCTTTATATTTTGTCAGTGAGAAGAAATGCAAGTTAATTAAACATCTGGCGGACTCCAAGGTCTAATTAAATCAGTTCTCTGTGTGAATGAAACAACCCCGCAGAGCGCAAAAAGCATTGTCTAATTCCATTTAAACTGCAATTAAAATGATGACTTCACGAAAAGAGCCATGTGCTGGGGTAATCTGGGAAACCTCTTCCCTGTTGTTCTTTTCTCTTTCTGTTGGAGATGGCTATGCCTCCCACAGAGGCATCCACATTAGAAGTTTGTCGTTGGGCCTAGTCTTCTCCTTATTTTTGTTTAAAAACACCTACTTAGCAAGTATTTTTAAAACAGAAGCTGGTATAAAACAACATTATGGGCCAGATTCACAGAACTAATTTAAGACAAAATCCTAAACTTACTACCATTTTGGTATTCACAGAAGGCATTTAGGAGTCCTAAAGTTAGGAATCCTAACTTTATTCCTCCTAAACTGAGAAAAATCCCAACTTTAAAACTTTCGGTATTCACAGAAGGAATTTCGAAGTCCTAAAGTTGGACTCCTAAATTCTGTTAATACCGAAATGAGTAAGTGCCTTCTGTGAATACCAAAATGAGTAAGTGTCTTCTGTGAATACCAAAATGTTAGTAAGTTTAGGATTTAGTCTTAAGTTAGTTCTGTGAATCGGGCCCTATGTTTTCTTGAACAAGTACAGCATAAGCTTCAAGAACATAAAAAACCCTCCGTAGAAGCAAACTTACATCGTTAATATTTCTGATGGTTCTGGGAACCGCCTGCTCGTTCTCATGCTTGGTGAACAGATGTTTCCTGGGATCCTCCTGAAAATAACGGAGAGAAACAAGGAGGAAATGAGGACCATCTTCAATTTCCAAACATGCACTAAAGAATGGTTTTGAAAAGTCACTTTACACAAGAGGGGTGGTACCTAGTGGGTGTGGCATACACCTTCTATTCAGTGCTATCAACTCAGAAATTAGATATAACATGCAGAATTGGTATTTAAAACACTACATTTAACATAGTTTGCCTTTTTGCCAGGCCTCCCCTCAAACAAATGTTGGTGGTTTGACCAGATTAAATCTAGCCTGGAAGAGAGCAGAGGGGATAATTATCACACAACAGCGCACACATCTGTTCATACAGGGATCTGAATTTAGTGAACTTGTAATCAAGGCCTTAGAAGTGGCAGATTACTCAGTGCCTGAAAAACAATTTGTTTCCAGTCCTGGAGTTTCCTTAGTTTATTTTTTATTGGGTTTGTTCCAGAATGGAAAGTCTTTTCCACAGAATGTGGAGGAGGAGGATGGGTCGGTGAGGAATCTCCGGTTAGATTGTCTCTGCCAAAAAAGGCATTTCCGAAGGTAAGTAACTTGTTCATCTGATAGATACTTCTAACCTCCGATTTCTCACCTTGCGAATAAATACTAAAGCAGTACCCCCACAGGTGGTGGGCTTCTGGGAAATGGTGCAGACTGGGAAATTCTGCAGGACACAATGGGCTAAATCTCCATTCTGCCAGGCCTAGATGTCGGGCAAATAGTGCTTTGTGAATATTTGGAGGAACGCCTACCTAAGAGTGTGACAGATGTCTAGGACTAGTGGTCCCTAAACGAGGGTAATATACAAAAAAGAAGATAAATATAGACTCAATCAGTGCTATATTTGAAGCTGTCCAGCCGGACAGAAATTTTTAACATTCAATTAAAAAAACAATCGGAACAAAGACAATGAAGTGGGACATATAAAACAAACGAGTAGCAGAAAAGGCTCAGGCAGAGTGATTTGTTTGTATGTTGCACATTCTTATAACACAAACAAAAATGTGGTAGGACACCATTACACATAAACAATACTTAATAGGAAAGTGTATATGGTGTACATTTAGTCAACTGGGTTTCGATCCCTTCTAAGCGTATTAGGATCATCATCAGTACATTTACATTAGCATGCCTGAATACAATTGCCTAAGATCCGTGCTGGAGCATAGAGAATGAACCACAGTGGCGGAGTCACGCCCGGGTTGATGAGGAGGCCTTGGGCACTGAAAGAAGCCATCATTTTTATCTAAATGCCCCGTATTAAATGCTGTTGACTTGGTAGGCGTTCTTTCTCATATCAAACAGCCAAAAAACTGGACTGCCCACCAATTTCCATAAGAATCAGGTTCAGCAAACTGCAGCTAATTGCATTTATATAGCGCTTACTACTTCTGATGAGGCGTCAAAGCACTTTTCGGCGAGTAGCACACTACCCCGGAACCCAAAAGGATTAGTGGTTAATTAGCATGGAGAAATATTAAATTAATTTGAGCCGTGGACATGTTAGTCTGTTATTTGGATTGTAAAAGGATAGTGAAGGGATAGATGAGGGAAGGATTTACATTAATATAGCGCTTGAAAAATGTCCCTCTGTGTATTCCTTGTATATTTCTGAGTGAAAGAGTGCACAAGCGACTTAGCAAAAGGGTTCTAAATCTGTTACCATGATCCCTGGGGTAGTTCAGGGTTGTCATCTTCTGTGGTTGCCAAAACCATTTGCTACCAGTCTAGGTTTATTGGTGCATCCGGTGGCACTGTGAGCTAGCTGTTGTTTCAGACAATATATATTGCGAGGGGTGCATGGAATCAGTCTGGCAACATCCCTATTTTTATGTTGCCCAACAAACATGCAGTTTCTACAGTAAAGTGGGGAACTACACGACACCTTCTGTCTTCACTAACCTTGGGTGTAGTGTGCGTAGAGGGGCCACGCGGAATGCCAGGGAGGTGGCAACAAACTCCATTGAACTCCGCCTAGCTCCGCTATGCTGCCCGCCATTAAGATATACCTTAAGAGTACATTAAAACAATAAAAAAAACAATTACCTTAACCGCGGGCGTCCCCATACTGCTCTCTTCCTCCTCATTCATATATAGCTTAAGAAAACTGCGCATGCGCGCATTTCTCGCAATGAACTTGGCCTGAGCAATGAACTGCACTCCGCTAGCGGAGTTTGCTGAGATTTGTTAACTACACATTCCATTAAAAACACAGAATTCAGGCAAAAACTCTATTCCTCGTAGCAGAGTCAGCTACTAAACTGCACCCACAAATGCTTTGATAAAGCAACTTTACATGCTAAAAAGCATATAACCAATTCACAAAAGTGAACTTTGAAAATGAAAAATATCAGGCAATGAGGGAGGTGATGATTTTGGGGTCCCCCTAACCTAGGGGGAGGACCAAGTAGATGACTTGAACACAAAGAGCATATCATGCTGAACGATTCAGTGGTGGACCCATCCTCTTAGGACCACCCCTAGCACAGTTATGGACAAAAATACAATCCCAACCAAAGGCCCTGCAAAGCATTATGGGACGAGATTAGCAGTGGGCAGTGAATATTATAGTATCCAATATCAAAATATTTCTACAAAGAGCTGCAGTTCAACTAGTCCTTACTAGGTGTCCCTCACGAGTCAAATGCAAAAGCATTGAAATTATTACATCAAGCTGCAGTTCTACTAGTCGTTGCTAGGTATCCCTCAAGTCAAATGCTTTTGCATTTGACTCATGAGGGACACCTAGTAACGACTAGTGGAACTGCAGCTTCATGAAAGGGTTTCAAAGCTTTTGCCTTTGACTCGTGAGGTACACCTAGTAACAAGTAGTGGAACTGCAATTTGATGTAATAATTTCAATGCTTTTGCATTTGACTTGCGAGGGATACCTACGATCTTGGAACACTGCCTAAAGTATCTAAGGACGTAATAAATCTCGTAATTACCATGGACTCCAAGCTATCAATGAATGCACAAGTGGGCAAACTAGCAATATCCAGCTTCATTACTATAAAAACTCAGCAACGCATTTTCCACACCTGGGAGTTCTACACAAGATCCAGGCTACCATCTCTCTTGTTCAGTCTAAACTTGACTACGCCAATGGCCTCTACCACGGTTCATCTTTACCAACTTTGAAAAGACTGCAATGAATTCAGAACTCTGCTACCAGACTACACTTACATATAAAGTCACAAGCCCACATCTCCCCTGCCTTGAAGGCCCTACATTGGGTACTGATTGCCAGAAGATCCACATTCAAGCTGCTTTGTATCACCCACAAAGCGATACAGGGAACAGGACTGCTCTTCATCAGGAATAAAATCACCAAATACATTCAACAAAGGAACCACCACTGTAGATTGGCACCTCGCCTCAGAATTCCACCATATAAGCAAAAAACCCATAGGTGGCACATCCTTCTCTGTTCAAGCAGCCAAACTATGGACCTCTTTATTCCCAAACATAAGATCCACAGATAACTACCTTATCTTCAGAAGACTACTCAAGAGTTGGCTCTTTCCCACATAACCACCATACTCAAATATAAATATACAGCATATCCCTGTGTACATAAGCAGTTATTTGGATTATATATGTGTGCCTAGATAGGTGTATTCCTTTGTAAAAATTTGTATACTCATGTTTATAACTATATATATATTTCTTAGTTCTGCTTAACAAATGTACATATTACTTACAGTAGCGGCCAACACAAATTAAAAGTGGTGAGGCGGGAGAAGGGGGCGCAAGGGGAGGAGCGCGGAAGGTGGAAGGCAAGGCGGAGCGTGGAGTTAATAATAAAAATAAAAAACGTACCTGAAGCTTCTTCTGCCGCCTTGTGCCTTGGATTTCCTCTTCTTCCTTGTCCCAGCAAACACTGGGGCACATCAGAGACTCCCTGTGCAATCCTCGCATTGCACTCATGCTATGAGAGCAGCAAAGGGATTGGCCTTGAGCGGGTTTAATCTTTGTTCAGGCACAGGGAGTCTGTGCTGTTTCTTCAACACAGCTGTGCAATACAACTGGGTTGGAGAAACCTAACCGTGCATATCTGTTTGGCTGACCTAAGACAGCCAGATAAACAGACATGCGCACTTAGAAGTGCACATAGCACTTCATTCCTCCTCCCTACATCCTGTTATCATCTCCTTTAATGCTGTCCTTAGACGCCAACCTACAACCACTTTTTATTTTTTAATTTGGGTTGTTTATTTGATTTAGCTGGAGCTGATACTCAATGTTATGAACCATAGAAAAAATACTGTCTTTCTTCGTTCATGACTTCTTTTGCTTGAATTAATTTGTGTTTTCACATCCCTTGTCACTTTTACAAAGTAAAGATTTGATTCAAAACAAACTCCCCTTTTTTTGCTCTGTTTTATCTTTACCTTCCATGCATTTATGCCGTGTTCAAAACAAATTTGATATCCTCTGGATACTGAAGAGTGTGAAATTGCAATACCACTCGTTGACTAAGAGAAAACATTTCTGAAATAAGTCCCTTGTAGCACCCTATGTTTTGAACCATATACTGCCCAAGCCTACAAGGGTTGATTGGGTTTCCCCTGATAAAAATCTCGTTTCTTCAACACAGCTGTGCAATACAACCGGGTTGGAGAAACCTAACCGTGCATATCTGTTTGGCTGACCTAAGACAGCCAGATAAACAGACATGCGCACTTAGAAGTGCACATAGCACTTCATTCCTCCTCCCTATCATGGCCCAGCCCAGTGCCTCCCTACACACACTGGCTGAGCCAGCTGCTGAAAGATAAAATGATAACATTGTTTTATTTTTCAGCTGCTGGCTCTGAGCCAGTGGGGAGACACTCCTCCGCCGAAACTGCAGATTACTTATGGTTATATTATTCTATGTTTAACATGTATATAGGTCACTAAATACTGCATAAAAAAGTACATTTTTATCAAAACTATTCACCTACAATTGCATCACTATTGAATAAAAAAAATATAGATGCAAATGAATAAACTTAAAGTACAGCAACACATGAAATTCTGAGTTTATTAAATACAACTTACATCTAGATATATTACCTCATTATACATATATATCTTCCATGTAATTATGTATCTTTATATTAGTTAATTTAATCCTAATTCCGCATCTCCCATGCACTACCCTATTTCTCACCCTATGTGCCAGATGTACGACCATTGAATTTTGTGACTCGCAAATTGCGACAAATTGCGAGTCGCAAAAGCCAATGTACTACAGTGTCTCAGACACTGTTTGCAATTCCCAATGGGGTCTCAAATTGCATGCCTCATGCATATTAATGAGGCAGTCGCAATGATGGAGCAGATTTCATCTGCAGTCAGGCATGGTTTTATTTTTTGTGCTTCAGACAGACTGCATTTAAATTGCCACGCACCTTTTGGTGCAAGTTAAAAACATCAACTATCCGTTCGAGAAGGGACCGCTGAGTCCGTGCTTCCGGGGTGAACACGCTCTGTGCTGTGTGTGTGCTATCACTTCTGCAACATTGTGTGACCGATTTGAAATATTTGCTGTATTTAATTGATCCCTAAAAAGTTTGGAGTAAAAAAAAAAATTTAAAAAAAAAACATGGCACATGAAAAACATGAAAGTGAGGCCTATTTAGTCTGAAATGCTTTTGCTGAATTAACATGTGTTTTTGCAATGTAGAGAAAAGTGGCCTTTTTAGCTTTGAAGATTAATAAAATATGTTTCTCTCTTCCCAGCTCATCCCTAAATCCACTATTTCTGTCTTAATAGACTTTAACTTGTTGCATATTTTGATAAATATTTTCAGTTAATAACATCTCTTTTTCTTTGTTGCACATTGCCATGTTGTCATAAATAATAGGAAAGCTGCTTTACACTAGTAGCTTGGCTAGGTAAACATTTATACATGACATTAATATTATCTTTTTGTTTGTTTTATTTTGGGGCCTACCATTAAATGGCTGCCTGTGAAACCAGGCTATGGTTTGCTTTGAAAGAGAAGAAAGCATGAGCAGACTGTACCAGCCTTCCTAAAGGAGTCAAGGACATCTTGAACTGTACATTCTTGTGATTCTGCCAATGTACCAGTGTTAGTTAAAGGTATCCATCTGACTGCTCTGTGAAGGAAGGAAGGAAAACTATAGAAACATTTTCCCTAGCAATTGTTGCAAACTTATAAAATGTATTTATTATGTATGCTTCTTTTGTTAAAACTGATATAGTCAGGTTTTTAGAATGAGTCAGGGTGATGAGAACTCATGCCATCATGACGGACCAATCACGTACAGGTTTTCCTGAAAGTTGAAACATTTTGTGTTGTCTGCCAAAATTTTGTGTATAAATACTACCTCTCCGGAGGAGGGGCTGGCTTTTCTCAGCTCAGCTGGCTTCTTGCTCATTTTGGCTTAGGCTTTGCTTCATTCTATGGGTTAGGTACGAGAACGTCCCGGGAGACTGTGAAGCGTCCGAGGAGAGTCAGGGGGAGGTTTCTTGCTTTCACGTCATATTTTGGCACTGCAGGCGCATTCCTTTGAGGTCTGGTGAAGGAGGGGCTATCTCACTCCCTGCTTGCTCTTTAGACACAGAGATACACAGGGCACCAAACAGATAGAAAGGATTTTTTAGATTTAGATGCTAAACTTTCAGTTATGCTTTGACTAATTAATTAGGTCTGAAAAGATGTATTTGTTTTATGCATTTATTTCTCTTTATTGGAGATTTTTGCAAACTATTTGATTTTTGATTCGCCTTGCAAGACTATTTTTCTTAGAAACTCTTTAAGAGTTTTGAATGACATTTTGCGCTAAATTCCTATATGTAATGCTTATATGCAGATTGTAATAAGTTCTGTATTAATGCTATTTTTCCTGTTTTCCAAGTTCTGTAACCTGATTGATATTTTACTAATGAATAAAGGGTCAGAGAAAACTTAACTTTTGACTAGAAAATAAAACCCTTTAAAACTTTCAACAACTCTCTTTATTGGCTTTAAATAATAATTGCATTTTGACTGTTCATCTTTATTTAAAGTCTCCTGAAGGTAATACATGGTGGGAAGGGCCCAAAACCTTTTGAGCGGTAAATTAGAGGTAGCATGAGGGTTTTGCATTGAGAAATTACCAGAAGAAATTACCGCTCCATCAGTTTTTGGTAAGCAGAGGATGGTCATTATTGATTAGTTTGGTGATTAATGATTATTGATTTCACCATCAACTACTCAACTAATGGATCATTGTCTTAAGAAGGGAAATAAAATAATTGCCCAAGTTAGATAAATGCCCAAGTCCTGATTCCTGACTCCAATGCTCAGAACCTGAAGACTGGCAAAGCAGTACTGGAAGGTGATGCAAGAAGTGGTGTGAGTATGAATAGGGTTATGAAATGTTGATAATATGCTAGCATGTATTTTTGAAGTGTTGAAAATAGTAAGGATTTTTACTGTTGGTGACATTTTGCTCATTTTGAATTGATGGTGTTATTGATTATATTGGTAATTTCATAGGACATGATTTTTGGTTATTGATTACATGTTTTAACTCTTTATGTTAAGTAAGGGTCTTGTTCTATGTTGTCTGAATACGCAGGTATGCACACCTGTGGAATCCCGGGAACGAATAGCGGGTGGTAAATGGAAGCCACACTGCACTGAGGTTACTTGTCTGTTGGAATAGCACTGAGAATCTAGGTAGGGCTGGCAGTGTTAAATAAGGGACTTTTTTCTGTATGAGTGATTGTAATAAAGAGTTCGCTGGTGAAACTTTGGTCTGATATCACCTAGAAAGGGTCACACTAAAGGAGTAGCAGGTTCTTCTGAGCTTGAGTGACAGCAAAAGGGTTCGCTGTTGAAACTTTGGCCTAAGATATATCCTGAAGGATAAGTCCAAAGTAGTAGCAGGTTCTTCTGAGCTTGTGTGAAAGGTAAGCGGAAGGGATTTACCTGTAGTGTTTGAAGAGTAAACTAAAAGTCTTACTTTGTGATGGGTAAGTGGAATGTGTTACTCGCAGTGAATATAAATCTATCCTTTATTTAGCACAACAGATAGAGTAGCGAATGTATTTATGTTGTTACTAACAGAGTTATTGATTAAGAGAAATATTGCAGTAAGATTTTGTGGAGGGTCAGTAGTAGGAGTAAAACTGACTAAAATTGAGGCTGACAGCTTTGGAAAAAAGAAATTGCATTGAACTATTGCAAAAATGAAATTGTTTGAAGGCTTAAAGAAGCTGTTAGGAGGTAAAGTGAAAAATTCGTTTTTTATTGGTGATGCTCCTGAAGGAACACCTGTGCATTTTATGTCTACCAATTTGGGACAAAATACATGTATGTGGGTTCACCAATGGTGCAAGATTACTGAAAAAGAGGGTGCTTTGAGGTTTCCAAAAGATGGTACTTTTGAATTGCAAATTATTGACAAATTAAGGGAAGTGTTATGTGAAATAAAGACACCATCTAAAGCTGCACATTTTGAGGCCTTAAGCATGTGGGAAAAAGCAGCAAGGGAGAAAGCAAGTGAGGATAAAAAGGTAATGCACCAGATACAGGAGAAGGGAATTAATGCTGACAAAGAGCTTCAAATAAATAATGATTCAGGTGATGAAATAATGGATGAATTGTTAACTGAGTGTCCACCACTTTATGTGGTTCCCATTAAAAATACTGAAAATGGTGTACTAGTAAGCACTACAGTGGCTACTGCTTCTGTTGAACAGAGAAAAACACAGATTGAGAAAACTGTGCAAACATTTCAGATTGACCCATTACCTGTTGATTCAGCACTGACAGTGATACCTCCAGGTGTTACTGCTTCAAATATGCCTGATTCAGTCCAAGAATTGCAAAATGCAGATGCACAGATAATGCATAAAAACATTACGACTGTCCCAATTAATATGGTTCCTACTGAAAAGGTTCAAAGAGCTGCAGAAGGAGTGATTATGGCAGAGTTTATTTCAGAAACTCAGAATTCACAGATTATTGAACAGAAATTACCCCAAGCACTGAAAGGTGAGGCAAAAATGGTATTTACAACATCTGCAGCTCAGAATAAAATTAATGTAATTGAAAATTTGATTTTTCAAACCTGCTTAGAGGAAGCAGCAGTGATTAAAATAATAGAAAACATGGGAGAAGATATTAACACAGGCCCTGAAAAAGAGAGACAGCGTAGTGTTTTAAATTCAGCACTTGAACATGGAGAAAATAACAGTCCATACTGTTTAAATAATGAAAATGTGAACAAGTGTCAGGAAAAAGAATTAATTTCCCTGAGTAAGGAAACAGTTGCATGTGCATTAACTACCCATAATGGCCTGACAGATTTGGCTCAAAATTATGAATTTGATGTTTCGGGAAGTTTCCCATTTCAGAAAAGTGTCAGGGTACATATGGATGATGAAGCAAATGAGAAAATGTGTTCTTCAGAAATGCAACTGCACATTGCAGAAATAAAATATATTTTTAAATGCAATGGGTTTGAGAAATTAGGAGACAAATGGGCAAGAAAATATGAGAAGAAAAAGAAACCACCAGACCTAGCTAGGAAACCGGATAAGGAAAAGAAGCCACCAGATTTAGTTGAGAAAAATAGTAAGCAGAATGAGGGAGAAGCTTTTGCTTACTCATTGAGAGAAATGGTGGTAGAAGTGCATGTTCCTATGCTACAGAATAAAAGTGAACTTGCAGCATTTCTGAACACAATCCCACAATTGAGAGACAGACATATGGTGTGGTACCCACAAGTAGATGGATTTGATGATATTTTAAAAGAGTTGTGCATTAATTTGGACATGTTCTTTTACATTGCCATGCAGACTGAATTGTGGTTTGAATCTAAAGTTTTGCAAAGGCCAGGCGAGGAGACAATGAAAAGGGTTTGCATGAATGCACCATCATCTGTTGTTAGGGAGAAAAACATAGCAGTGATTACTTTCCTGAAGGGCAGAGTGCCAGTAAAGGATGTTGATTGGGTACAGATTAAAATAACACAGGATGGAAGTAAAGGTGGTTTGGTTTGTGCAAATTCAGGTATGGATGTTGTACTGCTGGAAAATATGTCCTTTTGCCATCTTTATAGCAGATTTGAGCATTGGAAGAAGAAAAATAAATGTAAACATGATGCACAAAAACATGGAAAAATGCAGATGCAAAATATGCCAGCTAAGCAAATGCAAATGTCAAATCAGAAACAGGTACCTATGGCAGGAATCTTCCAAGCAAAGATGGTCCCACAAAATATGGAAAAAGCTCAAATTAATTTAAATAAGGTGTCCAGAGCAAGAGTGAATTATTTACAGAGACAAAATCAGAACCCAGTCCAACAGGTTGCTGTGTTTGAAAATGAGAGTTTTAACCCTCACAATTCAGAATTTACCAAGTGCATTGTGGAGGCAGTGGAAAGTCCAGACTTAATTTCAAGAGTTTTAAAGAAAGAAATTACAAACCCAGTTTTAGAAGAATTTGAACCAAAATTAGGCCCATTTGAGGAAGATTGCAAAACAGTTGTCTGTGACTCTGACCTAGCAGAAAAACAATTGTTTTGCAAATTAAACAGCACAGATTTCTGTACACCAGATAATGTTAATTTTCATTTTCCTGATGAGGAGGTACATTTTAAAATGGCCCAACAAGAGACAGCTGTAGCATTATTTTCAGAAAGGACAGTTGAAAAATTACCTTCTGATTTTGAAAAAATAATAAACACAGAAATAAGAGAGTTCACAGAGAAGGATGCCAGATTAATAAAATGTGCAGAACATGTCTTATTAAAATTAGAACCAGATGACATGTATTCAGGTACACCATCAGTTGCAGGAATTTTACCAATAAAAGGATTTTTGATGGAATTGATTGGAAGTTTGTGTAACTTTCTGATCACAGGCTCACAGAAAATAAATGAAAAGAACAGAACAGTGCAGGAGATTAAAAGCATATTTTTTCCATGTTGTCCTGTGGTACCGAATCCAGCCAATATATTTTTTCACATTCCATGTGCTGAAGAATGGCTTACTTTTATTGATTTTTGCAAAGTCCATGTAACAGTGCCATTGCATGAGAATAGTCAGGAGTACTGTCAAAAAGAAGACGAATACCTGGGACACAAAATTGGAAAGGGAGGTAGAAAGGTGTCACCAAAGAAGGGGGAAATAATTTCCAAGATGAATCCACCTCAAATAAAGAAAGAAGTCAGGACATTTTTGGGAATGGTTAGCTGCTGAGGAGAGTGGTTACTAAACCTTTCCCTAGTGGCTAAGCCTTTACTGAGGCTGACACATGAGGATGTGTCTGATCCGCTTCCATTGGACAACAATTGCACAAAAGCATTCCTAGAGTTGAAAGAGAAAGAATGTTGCGCCCCAGCACTAGGAATGAAAGTTTATTTAAAAGAAAAAACACCAATTTGCAGTGAGAGGGAGGGCTGCACTCTCTCATTGCCTATTCAAAAAGATGACTGTGTTCAAAGGTCTGTGATGTATTGCCCAATGGCCTTTGACCCTAACTTCACAGAAATGTCAGCAAATGAATTGAATTGTGATGAAACTGAATATGAGTTTCTAAATATCATGAAAATATGCATAAAGCCAAATTCAGACTTTAAAGATGAACGTCTGAGTCAGCCCAACAATGTCCATTTTGTAGATGGCCCATGTTTGAAAGGTGACACATTAAAAGCAGCACATGCTGTGCTCCTTATACATTATCTTGTCAAAGCTTCATGGCTTTCAGTAGTTACCTCAGCCCAAAATTCGAAATTGATTGCCCTTACCATAACATGCAGGATATCTGCTCAAATGAGAGTCACTGTTGTCATGGGAGAGAGAAATGCTAATTCAGTTGCACACATTTGTGTTCTGTTAGCATGTACATTCTATGGAATCTTCACAGGTGAATTAAAAGAGGCTCAAGAAAATGTTTTTGAAGCAGCACTACAGGGTTGTATCAGAACTATTTTTGAGAAAAGTGACAACTGCATAGTGGTAAAAGTGTTATTGCAAAGACTGATGCCCAGGTATAGATTGCCAGTTTCTCTGAAATCAGATTATAATGTGGTCACAGAGATAATGAGTGCAGAACAACAGATTGGACAAGGAATGGATTGCAGCTATCTGCCTGAAGTGTCAAGCATAATAAAGCAACACAATGGCAGCACTGAGTTACCTTTTGCAAAAGACGGTGTCTCACCAACACTAAAGTGGCTTGAAAATACATATGCAAATGCACTTGTGGAAAACAATGATGTGAACACTAGCCATGGCTGTGCAGGTCTGGTTGATGTACAGTGTGCAGTTTCTCACCAGAGTGCAGCTGCTACACAAGATCTGCATAATGGATGGTGCAACGGCTTTGATCTGAGAGATGCTGTGGTGAAACATCTGAATCTGATCAAAGTGAAAATAAGAGTGAAAGGCATTGGTTGAAAAAGTGCAAGAGATTGATGGTGCTCTGTCAGAGTTTCTCAGCACCTAAGTAGTCCAATTTGCATTGAAAAGGTAGAGAATGCCACACTGTATGAGCCATTCTGAAGGCAAGCTGATGACAAAGAGAAAAGAAATGCTGAAACTGTCCTGTTGAATTCCTTTTTTATTATTTTAGTTACTTATTTTAAAGAAGACTAACTGTTCCAAGAACCTACTTACAGAACTCTGCACTAAAACATTTGAGCTTGGCTATATATGATCTGATTACAGATAGACTTGTGTTTGCCTTTGTAAAATTGTTATATGCTCAGCTTTTGCAATTAAAAAAAAAAGTCACTTTTGAAAATGAAATATGTGTGATGAATTATGAATTATTTTATTATGATTTGAATTATCAGAAGGGTGGATTGATGGAGCAGATTTCATCTGCAGTCAGGCATGGTTTTATTTTTTGTGCTTCAGACAGACTGCATTTAAATTGCCACGCACCTTTTGGTGCAAGTTAAAAACATGGCACATGAAAAACATGAAAGTGAGGCCTATTTAGTCTGAAATGCTTTTGCTGAATTAACATGTGTTTTTGCAATGTAGAGAAAAGTGGCCTTTTTAGCTTTGAAGATTAATAGAATATGTTTCTCTCTTCCCAGCTCATCCCTAAATCCACTATTTCTGTCTTAATAGACTTTGACTTGTTGCATATTTTGATAAATATTTTCAGTTAATAACATCTCTTTTTCTTTGTTGCACATTGCCATGTTGTCATAAATAATAGAAAAGCTGCTTTACACTAGTAGCTTGGCTAGGTAAACATTTATACATGACATTAATATTATCTTTTTGTTTGTTTTATTTTGGGGCCTACCATTAAATGGCTGCCTGTGAAACCAGGCTATGGCTTGCTTTGAAAGAGAAGAGAGCATGCGCAGACTGTACCAGCCTTCCTAAAGGAGTCAAGGACATCTTGAACTGTACATTCTTGTGATTCTGCCAATGTACCAGTGTTAGTTAAAGGTATCCATCTGACTGCTCTGTGAAGGAAGAAAGAAAAACTATAGAAACATTTTCCCTAGCAATTGTTGCAAACTTATAAAATGTATTTATTATGTATGCTTCTTTTGTTAAAACTGATATAGTCAGGTTTTTAGAATGAGTCAGGGTGATGAGAACTCATGCCATCATGACGGACCAATCACGTACAGGTGTTCCTGAAAGTTGAAACATTTTGTGTAGTCTGCCAAAATTTTGTGTATAAATACTACCTCTCCGGAGGAGGGGCTGGCTTTTCTCAGTTCAGCTGGCTTCTTGCTCATTTTGGCTTAGGCTTTGCTTCATTCTATGGGTTAGGTACGAGAACGTCCCGGGAGACTGTGAAACGTCCAAGGAGAGTCAGGGGGAGGTTTCTTGCTTTCACGTCATATTTTGGCACTGCAGGCGCATTCCTTTGAGGTCTGGTGAAGGAGGGGCTATCTCACTCCCTGCTTGCTCTTTAGACACAGAGATACACAGGGCACCAAACAGATAGAAAGAATTTTTAGATTTAGATGCTAAATTTTCAGTTATGCTTTGACTAATTAATTAGGTCTGAAAAGATGTATTTGTTTTATGCATTTATTTCTCTTTATTGGAGATTTTTGCAAACTATTTGATTTTTGATTCGCCTTGCAAGACTATTTTTCTTAGAAACTCTTTAAGAGTTTTGAATGACATTTTGCGCCACATTCCTATATGTAATGCTTATATGCAGACAGTAATAAGTTCTGTATTAATGCTATTTTTCCTGTTTTCCAAGTTCTGTAACCTGATTGATATTTTACTAATGACTAAAGGGTCAGAGAAAACTTAACTTTTGACTAAAAAATAAAACCCTTTAAAAATTTCAACAACTCTCTTTATTGGCTTTAAATAATAATTGCATTTTTGACTGTTCATCTTTATTTAAAGTCTCCTGAAGGTAATACATGGTGTGAAGGGCCCAACACCTTTTGAGCGGTAAATTAGAGGTAGCATGAGGGTTTTGCATTGAGAAATTACCAGAAGAAATTACCGCTCCATCAGCAATTTGCGACTCCATAGGGAATGGCTGGTTCTCCCAGGGATTGTGGCCTGCTGGGTTCAGCAGACCACCATGTCTGGGGCTACTTTTAAATAAAGCAGTTTATTTTTTTAAATGCAGCCTGTTTTCCTTAAAGGAAAACGGGCTGCATTAAAAAAAAAAAAACTTTGAAGTTTCAATTTTTAAGGGCAGGCTGTGGTCCCACCACTGCCTGCCCTTTAACGTTCTTTTTGTACCTGTTCACAAAGAGTAAGGGGTCTCCTGGGGACCCTTTCCAGTTTGCGAATGCATTACCACCTACTTGAAGTAGGTGGTAAATTGTGAGTGTTTTGCGACCGCAATTACTTTTGCAAAAAAATTGTACATTGCTCTAGGAGTCGCTTTAGGAAGGAATGCCCTTGGAACGCCCCTTCCTAATAGCGAGTCGCTAAACTCATTTTGTAAGTCTTTAATTGATTAGCGACTCGCAAAATAGGTTTAGTACATTTGGCATACCTATTTTGCGGTCGCAAAGGGACCAAAACCCCCTTTGCAAGAGCAACATTCGGTCATACACCTGTCCCTATATGTCTCTCAATATATCCTCTACCTCCACTCTCTGGCTCATCCCAAACTCCATTCTACTACTATGTCCCCCAAAATAACTCTTTCTAGACTCTTCCTTCCTCTACCCCTCCTTGTATTATCTCAAACCTCTTTTACTATTCATACCTCCCAAACAAGCGTTTCTAAACCTTTCCCACTACTCACCCCAAACCTGTACCTGCTGCTATGATCTCCAAATAACCACTTTCCAGACCCTTCTCGCTTCTATCCCTCCTCTATGTTTCATTAAAGTATTTTTTTGTAGTAGCGAACTCTCAAGTGGCAGACACACTTTGGGGTATCTGTTGCACTTTACAACATTTAACACATAACATAGCTGTATGGCGTCATTAAGTTTGCCATTATTATTACATCTCTTTCAAACCTTTGGTAATCTCCATTACCTGAACTGCCTGACTCTAAGGGCCCGATTCACAGAATGAACTTAAGACCCAGTCCTAAACTTACTACTATTTTGGTATTCACAGAATGCACTTACTACTTTTGGCATTCACAGAATGCACTTACTACTTTTGGTATTCACAGAATGAACTTACTACTTTTGGTATTCATAGAAGTTAGGATTCTGTCTTAAGTTTGTCTTAAGACAAACTTAAAACAGACCTAAGACAGACTTAAGTTAGGGTTTTGTCTTAAGTCTGTCTTAAGTTTGTCTTAAGACAAAATCCTAACTTCTGTAAATACCAAAAGTAGTAAGTTTATTCTGTGAATACCAAAAGTAGTAAGTGCATTCTGTGAATACCAAAATAGTAGTAAGTTTAGGATTGAGTCTTAAGTTCATACTATGAATCGGGCCCTAAGGGTGGGCGGAGAACTCTGCTGGCTGAGCCTGCGGATATTTGCCTACTCTGTGCTCCTTGAAGAACGCGGAATGGAGGCAAAACTCCTACTCCACTGTGGAGCGGAGTTCTGAGCCCTGGGCCCCCATCTTTAGCTCCCGTGAACACTCTACCTCGATGTACGTATGACATAGGGGTTTGCAGAGACCACGGCGAGGAGGAGAAGGGCAGCCCGGAGACGCTGCGTATAAGGCAAGTGTATTTATGCATATCTTATTTATTGTAAAAAAAAGATATGGTTAATTAGGGAGGGTGGAGGTGGAGAGCGGAGCAGAGTTCCACTGAGTTTTTGCCCAACTCCTTGGAGCTTTGCGTACAGCAACTCCTCCAGCTCTGTCCAGGGTTATCTGACTCTGCATAAAGGTTGTTAGAATTCAATAAAGTTCCAGATCACTCCTTTTATGCTTTAATTTTTATATTATGCTATTCTACATTATGCTGCCTCAGCTGTTGCACACTTCACCCTGCATTCATCTCCATAGTCGCTTCCAAGAATGTGGATCAGAAGAGACCTTGGTCTGACACCTACACACCACTTTCATAGCAGTAACCAGAAGCTCCGGCAAACAGACGAATACCCAGCAGCGAGCTTACACAATACTTCAATCTATTCCTGGCATCTGAGATGGTCCTCCTTTGCTCAGAGACCTGCCAGAAAGTAATGCCAGTGGTTGACTCCGCCCGCATCCTGGATCTGGTATCGATCTTGTGACTGACTCATAGAACAAGAATGACCTAGCAGGCCATGCAGCAGCGAAACGAACCTTGAGGGGGGCCCTGCAACGTACAGGGAGGAGGACCCCCAGTCATGAGCTCTCAGGCCAGGGGCCTATGTACAGTGCTGGAGGGGGCCCCGGGAGCCCTGCCCCCCCCATGTGCCATGGGGGCTAATGCTATGCCACTTTGGCCATGCTATGATGTCCAGGGCCAAGGGTGCTTGTTGCAACATTAGAGGTTCATCGAGGGGGGGCGTGGCTTGGACGCCGACCTGGATGGCGGTGTAGGGCGTCGGCTCCGGCGCCGACCTCCGCATTTATTCACATTTCGGCAGCCTGGATGAGTTTTCTCCGGGATTGACTACAGCACTGCAAACCGGAACGTGAGGAGAATCCAATACCCTCATCGTTTCCCGATTTCATCCACATTTCGCGAATCTGCTCGAAAATGCGGATTCCGACACTCGCGGCCGCCATTTTGAGCGCTGCTCACGTTTTTTTGCCTTCATTGAATATCCTCAGCCTGCTTATTCACACGGAGGAACTTCGCTCGACTTTTACGGCTCCTGCCTGCTTCTGCAACAATTTGGTGAGCTCAAATGGGGTTTTGGTGATTTTTCCTCTGCATTTCTCTTCAACGATCACCGATAAATTTCCTCAGGCGCCATTTTGTTTTCCTTATTTACTGGACTCCCTCATAAAATGAAGCCTTCTCTTCTGTACTCATTACTTTTCTGGCTTACTTTACTACAATTATTCTGGTTGCCGCATTGTTAAGCCTGCTTTCCTATACCTCTTCTGCTGCAACGTGCTCTTCTCCATTGGCTGGAACTTTTTCTTCAAGAATGTTGCTTTTGCCGCCCAGAGCTCCTTTCTTTGTGGGCTCCTGCTATTATTCTTCTCTTCAATGTAAGCAGGTCAGATGTTACTAATATCTTTCTACAGGCTTACTGCCGACTGGATGCCTCTTCACAATTTCTTTTCGGACATCTATGTAATCTCTGAGCATTGGATCTTCAGCACCTCAGCTTTGTCTTCACAGGTCATTCCTTTTTAACCTCATTTGGCTTTACAGACTCTCTGTTTGCTGGGGTTTTCATGGGGAGGCTCCGTACTCTGAAGATCACAACTGTTCCCAAAATTCCTGTTGGATCAGATTCAGATTCTCCTTCCAACGACATGGCGGACGGCGCACCTTCAAAATCTGATGCATCGCATGGAGCAGTTCCTAAAGCTCAAGCTGGAGGCAAGCTGCCGTCCTCCTTAACCTCTTCTAAACGTCTGAAAAAGGATCCACTCTCTCCAGGGAGCACCTCCCCCTCATCTTCATCTTCTATGGATCTCATCTTGGAAGAGCTGCGTGCTTTTAAGCCTTTTATGGAAGCTACCACTAAAAACATGCAGGCTATGCAGGAGAAATGGACATCTTTGGACTCGAGGGTTTCATCCTTGGAGCAATCCACAGACTCTTTACGGTCCTCATGCTCCCACATTTCATCAATGGAAGCAGAGATATTGTTACTTAAGCGTCACACAGAGGATTTGGAGAACAGAAATCGTAGAAACAACCTACGCCTTTACGGCCTTCCGGAACTTTCAGAAGGGTCTAACCCCACCACTTTCTTCCAATCCTTTATTGCTAAGATCTTAGATGCTCCGGCTTTATCTTCAATCAACATCCAAAGGGCTCATCATTGTGGACCTAAGATTGCTACTAAGCCCAGAGGTGTCATTATGTTATTTTTGCAATACACTGACCTTCTTCAGGTACTTTCAGCTGCAAAGCTCAAGAAGCAAATCATTTGGGAAGGTCATCATCTATATCTCTCTCAAGATGTCTCAAAAGCCACTGCTGACAGGAGGAAGAGATTCTTGGACATGAGACCACAGCTTCGAGCTATTAATGCTATATATGGCCTCCTGCATCCTTGCCTCTTTAAAGTTACATATAAAGATCGAATGACCCCGTATGAAGATCCTGCAGTCCTACAAGATTTTCTTCGACAGCTTGGCCCAGAACCTATGGATTTATCCAGACCTGGCTGATACCATGTTCCGACTATTTCACTTTATTATATTGTGATTCTGATGTTTCTCTTTATGTCTTCCTGTTTTGACACATCTTTGTTCTCCATGATAATCGTCCTCTCTCTATGTTTCATACTGTTCAATTGCTGACATTTTATGTTTTTCGTTGGCTCTTCTATTTTCTTATTATGTTTTTTCTATTTTTCAGATGATTCCCCTCCCTACCTCACTCTATTTTATCATACTGTGTCCAAGTGCTGCCATCCGATATTTCGTCATGGAGGTCTGGTGTTCGTTCTGGTCGCTCTGGTCATTTTCCCTCGGTGTCACCACCCCCACCCATGTTTGCCTTTTCTGTTTTTGTAAGTATGTTATTCAGTCGTTCTTTTTGGACATGTACTGTCTTCTTGTTCATTCTTGTCTCTGTCCTTTCTCTCCCTTACCTTTTTCTGTTCCTTAACTCTTCTCATTTACTCTCCTCCTCCTTTCTCTATTATTTTTTCCTATTCATTCTTCTTCCTTTCTCTACATTGTATTTCTTATGCATTACTGAGCATGTTACGCTCAACTGTTTTTGTAAATTGTTTCGTTCCGTGTAACGACATGGAACGTCAAGGGATTAAACAATCCCATTAACCGACAAAGGGTACTATCACATTTAGCGAGACTAAAAACTGATATTGCCCTACTTCAAGAGTCTCATATTACTGAACCGGAGGCTTTGAACCTTAAACGTTCTTGGGTGGGTAATGTTCTTTGTTCTCCTACGACGTCTAGGAAAAATGGTGTTGTTCTTTTGTTACATAAAAAGTTAAATGTTTCCTCGATTACCCATGAGTGTGATGCTGATGGTCGTTGGCTTATTGTTAACTTACTTATTGATAACATCCCACTCACTCTATTTAATGTATATGCCCCCACTGGGATCGATAGATCCTTCTGGCCCGCTATCTCTTCCAAGTTGTCTTCCTTTCTGTAGATTATATACTTCTCGGAGGAGACTGTAATCAGGTTGTTGATCCCTTTCTCGACCGACACTCAAGAGTCACTTTTGTTCCTTCGAAAATGCACACAGAGTTTGTGAACTCATTTCAAAACAATGCTTTAGTAGATATTTGGAGATTATGCAATCCCGACCTTAGAGAATATAGTTTTTTCTCCCCTCCTCACCAATCCCAATCCCGAATTGATCATATATTCCTAAGCAAATCCTTGTCCCAACACGCTATACGTTCTGAAATTGGCTCCATCTTACTTTCCGATCATGCCCCAGTATTTGTAGACCTTGACTTACTCCCATTCTCTCCCCACTCTGGCAGATGGCGGTTTAGCAATGCTTTACTTTTGGAACCTTCCTTTTGTTCTGAATTCACTGCCTTTGCCAAGGATTTTTTTCTTTTAAACCAAACCCCTGACTCCCCTTTTGTTATGGTTTGGGATTCATTTAAAGCAGCCTCTAGGGGTTTTATTATCAGCTTTGTATCCCGTCACAAGAAACTTTGAGAGGCCAAGTCGGAGAAAATTTTGGCTGACATTAAAGCCCTTGAACTTGCTTATTTTGCTTATAAATCTGATTTCTCTCTTTAAGCTCTTATTGACGCGAAAATCTCTTTTAACAAATTCACTATAGAAGCTGCTTCTAATACGCTACTCAAATGTAGATATTATGGGGGTAAGAATAAAATGGAGAAGCTTTTGGCCAATTACTTAAAGATTCGTAAAGAAAGCACAAAAATTCAATCTATCAAAACTTCTTCCGGGGAATCTACATATAAAGATAAAGAAATTCTCACTGAATTTGCCAAATTTTATGATACTCTTTATACCCCAGAACAAGTTCCTACGTCTGATGATCTCCTTTCTTATTTTCAATCTCTTCCACCTCCCTCAGTTTCACATGTTGACTTTCACGCTTTCGAACAAGACATTTCACTTTCTGAAATCTCTAACGCTGTATCTAAAGTTCGACATGGTAAATCCCCAGGCCCTGACGGGTTTACTATTGAATTCTATAGCCACTGTGCTTCTC
Source organism: Lissotriton vulgaris (assembly GCF_964263255.1). Classification (NCBI taxonomy): domain Eukaryota; kingdom Metazoa; phylum Chordata; class Amphibia; order Caudata; family Salamandridae; genus Lissotriton; species Lissotriton vulgaris. The sequence continues at coordinate 1,227,469,455 of NC_141697.1, forward strand.
TCCTTCTTCCTAAACTCTTACTTTTATTCCAATCCTTTTCCGATGTCGGTTCATCTAGTGGTTCTTTTCAGCAGGCTTTAATTTGCTTAATTCCAAAAGAAGATAAAGATCACTCCTTGTGCAAAAACTATAGGCCAATATCTCTTGTTAACACTGATTACAAAATTCTAGCAAAGATATTAGCTCTTCGCATGGATCCTCTCCTTCCAGATATAATTGGCCCAGAACAATCTGGTTTCGTAAAAGGGCGTCTCTCCTCTGATAATTCCCGAGTTTTTCTTAACATTCTTAACAAATCTTCTCCCTTGCCTCTTCCCTTTGCAGCTATCTCCCTGGATGCGGAGAAGGCTTTTGAAAGGATTGGGTCGGATTTCATGTTTCAGGATTTGCGTTGGATTGGTATTCCTTCTAAATTCATCTCTATTATATCTTTACTTTATTCTGACCCTCAAGCAACTATTTTTGTAAATGGGATGTCCCCTGAATTTTTTTCCTTATACAGAGGAGTTCGACAAGGTTGCCCTTTATCACCCTTACTTTTTGTTTTAGCATTAGAACCCTTTGTTACCAAAATTCGTTCAGATGACTCTATCTCTGGTTTTCATTTTGGTTCCCAACAAGTCAAACTTTCAGTTTATGCCGATGATATTCTTTTTTATTGCTACGACCCTGCCATTTCTATTCCCTCTTTCCTTAAACAGGTCTCTTCCTTCTCTACAGTTTCCGGTTACCGCCTAAATGCCGACAAGTGTGAAATATTACCTCTGAATCCTCTCTGTCAGAAACATCTCTTTTCCTCTACAGGGTTTTCTTGGCAACCATCTAAAATCAAATACTTAGGGGTCTGGTTTGCTCCTTTATTATCTGATCCTCACATGTTTAATTTTGATTATATTTTCAAGAAAATGGACACAGCTATCAATCGATGGCATCCACTCTTTCTGTCCTGGTGGGGTCGACTCAACTCTATAAGGATGATGCTATCTCCCTTGCTCCTTTATACTCTTTCCATGCTTCCTTTACACATTCCTCTTTCTTTCTTTAAGAAAATTGACTCTTTAATATTAAAATTCTTATGGAATGGCAAGCGTTCTCGAATAGCGCTTACTACTTTGCGGAAAGATAAGACTCAATCTGGAGTACGTTTTCCTGATTTTAAACATTATCGCCGTGCTTTTTCAATCAAACAATCAACTCGCTGGTTTTCATCTACTTTACCTCACTACCCCCCTGTCTGGCTCAGCATGGAATCCTCTTTCATCTCTCCTTTCACCTTCCGTGAATTCCTGTCCTTCACATGTTCTTTAACTCGTCTTCGCTCGCCTATTTTTCACATTCTCGCACTCTTCTTTCTCCTTACTTACCTTCATCTTTTCCTTCCCTACTATCCACCCATGAGCAACCAATTTGGAATAACTCTCATCTTAAAATCCGTAATCGTACTTTTTATTGGAAAACTTGGCACTCCCGAGGAATATGTTGGATCTCTCAATTACTTTCTCAGAATACGCCTCTCTCCTTCAAGGATCTTCAATCTATTTTCTCTTTACCTGCTTCTGTCCGTTCGCAATATAATTCTCTTCAACCTGTCTTGCTCTCCTATCTCCAATCCCTTTCCTCCTCCAACGATATTCCTTTGGATTGCAGACCTACTTCCCTTTTGTTAGAAGCATCTCCTTCTGCATCTGCTTTATATAACTCTTTCCGTTTCATTACTGATAGGTTGAAATCTCGTATTGAACTCGCATGGGAGCTTGATCTTTCTCAGACCTGGCCTGTACTTTTGTGGGATAAAATTTGGACTAAACTTCATAAGACCTCTAGAGCTGCTAACACCACCCAAACTTTCGTTTATCATAGAACTTTATTCACTCCACTGACTTTGTCCCATTTTTCACCAGTCACCCCTTCTACCTGCTGGTCCTGTCCCTGCCCTTCTGCTGACCTTAAACATATGTTGTTTGAATGCCCGCCTACTTCCCAGTTTTGGCAGTTGGTTTGGCGGCAGATTCAGAGGATTTTCCATTTTCAGGTCCCCTTTTCACCTGCACTAGTTTTTCTTGGCTCTCTTTCACCAGAACTCCCTCAATCTCCCAACCACTACCCTTTACTCGATCTTTTCATTGCGACTGCCTTTCACATTGTTACTTCTAACTGGAAACAAGCTGTAAATATCTCTTATCAGTCCTGGTGGAATGCAGTCTGTTGTAATCATCGTTTAGACACTAATTATGTATCCCCCATTTCCCTAGCTGTAAAGCTTGACCTGGTTTGGCTCCCTTTGGTCATATACCTCTCTTCCTCTTCCCCCGTTCATCCTTCTCCTGCATCTGAAACAGTTGAAGTTCGCAAACCTCCATGAATTGCTTATTACCTGTTTTGCTCTTTTTACTTGATTACTAGATTACCTATCATTGTTAAGTCCTACTGTATTATGTTTTACTTATGGTCTTCTATTCTAATGATATGTTCATAATTTTCATGCTTGTAATGCTTAATTTTTTATGAAATTAATATTGTTATTACATTGTATATTTCCTTGATCCATTTATTGTAACTCTTCTCCCCCCTCCCCCTTTTTCTTTACCTCAATAAATCAAACTTAAAAAAAAAGAGGTTCACTGAGGATGGTGGGTGTGTCCAATGGTGGATTATGTCCCTTCAAGATAACCAGGACGCGGTGATTGTGGTCTGGCTTTCTTTGCACCGCTCCAGTAGATTCACCTATGTCATCCATTCTGTGGCTACACACACTGCTGTAGTTCATCGTGTTATGCCTTCCAACCATAGCCTATGCAATGCAAAGTACTGAAATGCAGTTATATTATTTGCATGGGATGTTTCATTATCTTATGGTAGATCCTGCAATATTTGTTATGGAGTGTTGCCATGCAATGGTATGATATGTTATGGAATGTTTTTTGAAATGTTACTTATATTAATTTCTGATTGGTATGGCATTTTATAGGGAACAAGCATGCCGGGGTTGATGCTCTACATTATATGTTGTACTTTCACAAAAAAAAGTTTGAGAAGAAGCAGAAGAGAAATTAATTTTACATATGTGTTTTTCTATGTGTATATACCCAGGGCGCCAAACTTCATAGAAAGAATATTTAAATTTGATGCTGACCTAGATATGCTAATAGCTGTTTGTGTGAAAAAATTACTAATAGTCCTCTTCATACAATTATGCCTGACTCAATACCACAAACAACCCCTGAGCTGTGCCTACCCCTGGGACTCCCCTGCTGTGGAGTTAAGTGAGTGTTCCACCGCATGTGCATTTTTCTTCACTGTGGGTGGGATACAGTATTAGGCCACAACCATCTCATTATATGAACCTCAACGTTTCCGGTGAAAAGTAGTCTGAAATACGCTTCAAGAATTAGGGCATGATGTCTGATAAACCTTGCCACCTACAAGCCATGTCACCTTCAATCATGGAACGTGTCATGTTACATTACATTTCTAAATATAAATTAGATGTGGGTGGCATCTTGGCACTGTCTGAAATCTCATTCTGTTTAGTTGAATGTCTATCTTAGCTGTGTTAGTAATAGTTTAGAGTCCATTTAAATCTGATATTACTGGCTTAATTAGACGGTGAAGCCAGCACAATCCACAGAGAAGTTGTCTGCTTTAAAAGACTCCAACCTCGGTGAGCGCCATTTGTGCTACTTCAAGCAGGGGCGGCTCTAGGCTCATGGCGGCCCTGGGCAGGGAGCGTAGGTAGGGGGCCCTGCAAGAGGGGGTCCGGGCGGGGCAGATCACGGAGGCCAGTGAAGAGGGGGGGGGGGGTCAGGGTGTTTGGAAGTGAAACAGAGTCGGAGGCTGCAAAATCCCTGCCAGGGGCCGCCACGCAAATATGCATCCATCCTCAGAGGATTATTATATTGAGGATATATATCGGCGTGGCGGCCCCTGGGGTTTGGTGGCCCTGTGCAGGTGCACAGCTTGCACATGCCTAAGGCCGCCCCTGCTTCACGCATCCCCTGTTGTAGATTGGCAAACCAGGTCTTGGCATTCATTTCAAGACTGTAGAAAATGTTATGAGTTCAAACCTTTTCTGGACTATGAACGCTTCTCAAAGCCTCATTAATATGTCTCCATTAAAGCTTTGATAAAAGTTCACCTTCTTATTCTGGGTCTGATTTATAGCTTAGCGGAAGCTGTTTGACCATAGTTTGGCCACGGCAAAGACTACTCTGTTGCTGTCATGGCCAAACTTCTCTGAAGGCTGTAAGCAGTAAGGGCTGTTGGAGAATTGGCTATATGTTGGCTCACTTACTTTAGATGGGTGGACATATAGTTGTTTTTCATTGTCCGTCGCTGCCAGGCAATCCCTGGTGGTAAGAGGCAGTAATTACATTAAAATGTCCCCCATAGACATGAGGAACAATACGTTTTATTGACGGCTCCATCGTGTTGACTGAACCACCGACTGGGTGTTCCTACCACTGCTGGAGAAGTGGTCGCCCGCTTAGCGGTCATTTCTAAATTTGGCAGGTGAGGGCTTCATCAGCCAAAGTGAGTAATATACTCGGGGCCTCATTTATGAAAAGTGACGCATCGCTAAGAGAAAACCCACATGCCCATGGTGGGCGGATAGGGCTAAATAAAACCGGAAAAAGATCCTGCAGGGCTCGTGTGTGTTGTTTAATATGCCCAGGAAGAAGGGGCTTGATGCCCTGAAACGCGTCGGCAAAAGAAAAAAGAAACACGCATTTAAAAGCAGACTGCATCTTCAGGCATGGATTGTCGAACATCGTCGAGTGCGCCTCTAATGCTTCAGGGCGATTTGTGAAATATATCTATACTATTAATATAAAGGAAGAACTTTGCACCTTTGAGGCGGGTAAACTCGGGAACCACAGCGCCAATCCACACACCCGATACATCATTGTAATCGTCAGGGTGTGCAGATGGACATAGGCTATATAAAGTATAAAAATATACGTTATTAAAAAAAAAAGTAGTCCCTTCGAAGTAGTGCCGGCCGCAACCTGCGTGATGACGTCAGGAGTGCGGGGAGGAGCGGCGTCCAGGAACGCGAGGAGGAGCGGCAGACATGGCGCGGGGAGGAGCATTGCTGAACGACGGAATGGCGGTGAGGACCGGAGGACAGGCGGGGGGAGCGGTAAGCGGCGAGGAGCGGTGAAATGAGGAGAGCGGGGGAGGAGCGGCGGCTGAGGTAAGGCTCCGGGCAGGCGGGGGTCGGGGCAGGTGGGGTCCCGGGCTGCTTGACAATGTCAGGGCGGGCGGTGGGCCGGGCTGCTGCACAATGTGCGGTGAAATGAGGAGCGCGGGGGAGGAGCGGCGACTAAGGTAAGGCTCTGGGCAGGCGGGGGTCGGGGCAGGCGGGGGACAGGTCGGGCGGGGGACGGGTTGGGCGGGGGCCCGGCCTGCTTGACAATGTCGGGGCGGACGGGGGGCCAGGCTGCTGCACAATGTCGGGGCGGGAGGGGGCCGGGTAAGCCTGATTGCTCCCGGACAAGGTCGGGATGGGCTGCTAGTATATATATATATATACTATATATAAATGCATTTAATTTTTTAATAATTACATGTAAGGTTGCATAGTTTTTAAATTCAAAATAGGTGATTAAAATATTTTATAGTTAAATCTTAAAAATACACTATTTTTAAATCTATTTATAATATGAATTGTATTTATTTATTTTTAACTGTTTTAAATAATTTAATTTGCAGTATTAACTGGTTTTAAGTCTCTACATCCCTTATTTTCTATGGGAGGGTGTTGTAATATCACTGGTTGAACATGCACTGCTGAACTTAATACTTTGAACACTGAAACCTAGTAAGCTTACTCATAAGTGTTCGTTACTTTTGTGAATCCGGCCCGGTGCCTAGAGCGTTCTCCGCTCTCAGAACACCCTTCAGAGCATTATAGCTCATTCCTCAGAAAACATTCAGCTCTCCCTTCATGCCGATGGTGATATTACCCCTAACTGAGGGCCCCAGGACCTTATCAGCGCTGGAGGCAGGCCTCGGAGCGCTATCAGCACCCCCTGCAGGTGTCAGAGAGTTTAGCGATGCCTCACAACAGACCATCAGTGTGACAGCACTTAGTTCTGACAGCAGACTTCAGGGCGCTGCAGCACCGGCCTCGGAGCGCTATCCATCTACAGTGCAAGTAGCACCTCGGAGCGCTTTCCTCCCACCGCACCTCGGGGCGCTATCCTTCTATCGCACCTCGGAGCGCTATCCTCCCATCGCACCTCGGAGCGCTATCCTCCCATCGCACCTCGGAGCGCTATCCGTCCAGGGTGCAGGCAGCCGCGGCCTCGAAGTGCTATCCATCCAGGGTACAGGCAGCAGTCCCACTCCCTCCTGCTCAGGCGACAAGGCTCTCGTTGTGGCTCTTGCGGCGCTGAAAGGCCCTTTGTGCTCCCCGCACCCCTCCATTAGGGCCCATCAGGGCATGAGACGGGGCCGGGTGCCCCGCTCCAGAGGCCGCACAACAGAGGCCCAGTGACTGCGGCCTGGCACCGGCCCCGCCCGCCCCTCACCTGGGCCCCTCTCGTCGCCCCTTGGCCGCTTTGTACTGCCATTACCCGTGCCCTGCATTTGGCCTTGTCAGTGCACCTGACCCCGGCCCGCCAGGGATGCGTGACTGAGCGGGTCTGGACCCGTCCCCGGCTGTGGGCGGAGTCCTGCCCCTCACCCGCAGAGTGCCCTCTAAACTGCAGTCTGTAGTCACAGCAGTGTGCAGAACCATGCCTGGAACACCTGGAACTACAACAGTACTCAGGACGTGCAGCCCGGGCCCGCCTGCCCGGAGCCTTACCTCAGCCGCCGCTCCTCATTTCACAACTCCTCGCCGCTTACCACTCTTCCCGCCTGTCCGCCGGACCCCACCGCTCCTACTCACGTCCCTGGACGCCGCTCCTCCCCGCGCTCCTGAAGTCAGCAGGTCGCTGCCGGCGCTACTTCGAAGCGACTACTTTTTTTTATGTTCATTTTTTAAATAACGCATATTTTTATACTTTATATAGCCTATGTCCATCTGCACAACCTGATGATTACAATGATGATTCGGGTGTGTGGATTGGCGCTGTGGTTCCCGAGTTTACCCGCCTCAAAGGTGCAAAGTTCTTCCTTTATATTAGTGTGTCAACCAGTAGCTTGATGTTTTGGCGGCTGCACGGCCATCGGAAGGGCACCACCCCGCGAACATTGGGGGCCATAAGGCTGGGTATTCACCTACCTGATCATGGGGCAACTGTGCTGGATTGAGGACAGTGACGCTTGTGGGGGCTCATCCAGAATTTAAAAGAAATGTGCTTCCATTTGAGGATTAATTTCGGACACTCCAATTCCCAGAAATCACCACAGTTCCATTCGGACAGCCCATCTGGGCGTGGCAGATGTTAAATAGACGTTAAAAGCGATGGGGGAGTGTTCATCATGGTATTGCCTCTGAAGAAGTGAATAAACGAAACGCGTCAGGCAAAAAAGTGATTTGCATTTATTTTCTGCTTGCAGGCGGATGCTGCCCGCACCAGTGATTCAAGGGACAGGTTACGCAGGTGCTCGTGTGCCTTCCAAACTGCGTGTGTCAACCAGGAGCTTGATATATATGCACAATTTTGAAAAACTGGTCCTGAATATGAGTTCCCCAGTACATTAATGATGTTTCTCCATTTGCGATGTTTGCACAATATACAGCAAATTTGCACGGAATATAGGAATTGTATATTTTTATACATGATTTTAACATGGTATATACAAATTAATTTATTCTTTTAATTGATTGTATATTTAAATCAATTTATTTAATGGAAACTGTCATGAGGAGATATTGGGAACAAAGAGTTTAATAAGCAAAAAGGAGCAACAATCCCTTTTTTAAAAGTGTTTATTTTTCTATCTCTGTATGCATGTTTAATTGTACAAATTCATTTGGACCATATAGTATCATTTGTAACTTTACATCGGACATGTTATGAAAGCGCAACTAAACCAGGCTGAAGTCTGTTTTTTATATCCACAGGCTGAGGGGTCAGCTGACGTTGTAAAAGCACTTTAAAAATGATGGGTGTAATGTCGGACCATGTCATGTGATCAAGGGGCAGAGATCCCAAAACGCGTATGGCGGCGTGTTCTCTGCACTAAGGATGGAATAAACTTTAAACTTTGCAAATTATCCGTGTGGGTCCGGTTTCGTCGGTGTCCTGGAGTGATTTCTCGGGACTTGGCGGAGTTCATGCTATATATATATATATATATATATATATATATATATATATATATATACATATATACTACTATTATAAAGCAAGAACTGGGAACCTTTGAGGCGGGTAAACTCGGGTACCACAACGCCAATCCAAACACCCAATACATCATTGGAATTGTCAGGGTCTGCAGAGTGACATAGGCTATATACCTTAAAAAAATAGACGTTCTTTAAAAAATATATGTTTAAAAAAAAGTAGTCCCTTGGAAGTAGCGGCGGCCGTGTGCGCTAACGACGTGCGTGCTGACTTCATCACGAGCGCTGGGAGGAGCGGCAGACAGGAGCAGTAAACTTTGGCAGACTGGAGCGGGCTGAGGTAGGTCAAGCGCGGGGAACTTTGGCGGACTGGAAACATGGCGACACGGAGCATTAGAGCCTTGCATGCATAAAACAAAATATTCGGGGTTAGCAATTAACTCCCAAAATGCTATGTGCAAAAGCGGCTGTGGACTTTAGCCATTTCGCAATAGCCCGCTGGGAGACTCCACGTGTCGAAATGCCTCTGCACAAAGCTTTAAAATTATCGTGCGCAGGTCGGTTTCAGTTTTTCATCTTCTAGAGTAGGTTGGCAGCACAATCGGAAATAAGGAAAGTTGTAATGTGCTGCCAGACTGACCGAAGAAACCGGAAGTCGTACACTGACTTAACCTCCAATAAATGACATGCTCTCGCCATCGCCGACACTCATCACTACACCACTGCCCTGCTAGAAAGAAGCCTTGCCCGTAAAACAGAGACAGCGTGGGGGTATGTTTCAGTTCTGGGCCGTATCAAAATGGATTTGCGCGGCGCAGCACCAACGTCTGTTTTATCAGCCTGCAGTTTGGAATCAGAATTCAATTAACCGATATTTCTTCATGTTAGTGCTTTATTTTCAGACAGTACTAACAGCTCAGCCACCGAACGAGGGAAACCTTGCTCATTGCTTCCGAACTGCACAATCTGAAAACAGGCCACTAACTCAAAGTAATAGCAGACTAAATTAATTCACTTAATGCCCATCAGACGCATGAGACAGGAGCTCCTATGTGCGCTGGGTGAGGAGGGGGCAGCAGCACCTGTGCAGCATTAGGGAAGGTGCTGTCCTGGGCTGAAGGTTAAACACATGCTGTAAAGAGCTCCAGCAGGTAAAATGCGGAGCAGCTTGAGGCAACTGGGTGAGGAGGGGGCAGCAGCACCTGTGCAGCATTAGGGAAGGTGCTGTTCTGGGCTGAAGGTTAAACACATGCTGTAAAGAGCTCCAGCAGGTAAAATGCGGAGCAGCTTGAGGCAACTGGGTGAGGAGGGGGCAGCAGCACCTGTGCAGCATTAGGGAAGGGGCTGCCATTGAGCTGAAGGTTACAAATTGCAGTACAAGTCTACAATAGCTAAAACGAGGAGCAGCTTGACGAGGCTGGGTGAGGGGGCGGATAACGGAACCAAGCCAGTGATGACAGATCCCTGGGACACACGGCGCGCCCAGGGCTCGGCCTCCTTTGGTACACATTATCATCCGCCTCTGAAGCCGGTGAGCTGCCACCCTTGTCCCATAATCCACGCAGCGCATGACCGGCAGACATTAGGTGCACAGAGGAATTCGAAGGACGCCTGCCTGCCTTGAAGTGAGTCTCCGCAAACAGCGGTAGTTGCGCTATTAGCGGGAGCTTCGTTGCCGAAGTAAGCAAGCATCATTCCCAAAGCGGGCCTTTTACCAAGCACACAACCTCCGTTTAACTGCGCACAGTAATCAGTAATATAACAGAGCTGTGATTCCAACCTGCACTTGATGGAGAAACTTTATTCGCAACATTCCTGGATGATCTGCGCTTAAAACTACTACGCGACTTTAAGTCATACATTCACATAAGAGTTTTCAAATAAATAACTGTCACAAAGGTCTCTGCTGTGACCGGAATGTCCCCTGCACGTTCCACTAGCATGCATCCATGCCCGAGCACCCACTTGCGTCGATACTTCCTCTTGCCCTGATATCAAGCTAATCTAGCAAAGAAGCATCAATCAACCTATCCCCGATAATGCAAGATCTCGGACCGTACGGCGACATGGAAAGTGCAGCAAGTGTGCACTTATCCATGAACAGGATTTAGTAAGTAAAGCGGTGGTAACACTATACCAGGTTTTGTCATCTGCGACAGGGTGGCCTACAGACTGCACCTGTTGAAAGTTATGATAGTACAGGCACACAGTGTATGCGCTGCAGTTGGGCAGTACATGCATGATAAAACCGTGTGTATGAGAACTGAAGCCAATGGGATCCATTATGGATGCCCCTGTTATGGGCTGGCACAAAATGGATGATCAGGACAGCTTCACCAGACAGTGCAAGTGTACTGCATGCATGTTTATGGCTGAAGAGTGGAGATCCAGACACTCAGTGGAGTAGCAAAGATACCATGGGCCCTAGGTCAGACAAGGAAAATGGTCCCTTCGACTGCTGTTAGTATAGTAAAGCAGCAATTGTCATGTATAATGGGCCCCAGTCCATTTCCAAATGCTGCACCAATAGTGGCTACGCCCCTGCCCAGACACTGAAGAAATAAGGCTGGAGTCACAGCTACCTTTAGAAATTCCATTTACACTTTATTAGAGAGGGGGTGCGGATTAGTTCTTCAGGAGTGCAGCCTTTGGCTTATAGAGGTGAAGGAAGGAACTGCAGTGCCTGTTATGCAGGGTGCAAAAGTTTCTAGGTCAGCCCTTTTCTTTTGTCTAGCCCGGATTACTGCTTTCAAAAGCTGATGACAACCGGACGCTGAAACCTTACACTTAATTGTGCCTGTGTTATAGATGTTTTTGCTTGGAGACAGATCAGTGCTATCTGCTACAAGAAAAGAGGAGAGTTTGCTGTGCCTTTACTAGAAAGAATCCATGTCAATGCCACAGAAATCAGTCTTTCTTAATAAAAATGCATGTTATATATATCTATTTATACTACTATTATAAAGTAAGAACTGGGAACCTTTGAGGTGGGTAAACTCGGGAACCACAGCACCAATGCAAACACCCGATTCATCATTGTAATTCTCAGGGTCTGCAGATGGACATAGGCTAAATAAAATTAAAAAAAATACATTAATTAAAAAATGTAAGATAAAAAAAAGTAGTCCTTTGGAAGTAGCACCGGCCGCGACCTGCGTGCTGACATCAAGAGCGCGGGGAGGAGCGGGGTACACGAGTGCGAGGAGGAGCGGCGGACATCAGCGCGGGGAGGAGCGGCGGACAGGCGGGGAGGAGCGGTGAGGAGCAGCGGAGGATAGGCGGTGAGGAGAAGCGGACAGGCAGTGAGGAGCAGCGGACAGGCGGTGACGAGCGGTGGACAGGCGGTGAGGAGCAGCGGACAGGCGGTGAGGAGTGGCGGACAGGAGCGGCGGACAGGAGCGGTGAGGAGCGGCGGACAGGAACGGTGAGAAGCAGCGGAGGACAGGCGGTGAGGAGCGGAGGACAGGCGGTGAGGACCGGTGGACAGGCGGGGAGGAGCGGTGAGAAGCAGCGGACAGGCGGGGAGGAGCGGCGGCAGAGGTAGGTGAAGCAGCCGCAGTTGCGCTCACGGGGCGGGCGGGGGCCCTGAAGCCTGATTTCTCCCGGACAAGGTCGGGACGGGCTGCTAGTATATATATATATATACTAGCAGCCCGCCCCAGCGTTGCCTGGGGCAGAAAGGGGCTGGGGGCAGCATTTGATGGTTGCGTGCCCATTCCTCTGTGCACACCCGCTCCCGACCCCCTCCCTCCTGGACTCCCTCCCGCCCGTGCCTCTGTGCACACCCGCCCCGACTCCCTCCCGCCCCGACTCCCTCCCGCCCTGACTCCCTCCCGCATTTACCTTACCTGAGCTGCCGCTTCCTTCCCGCGCTCCTCACTTCATCGCAGCTCCATGTCCGCCACTCGTCATGACGCACCTGAGCCGCCGCTTCTCCCCACGCTCCTCACTTCACCTCCGCGCGTCATCACGCACGTCACGGCCAGCGCTACGTCGCGGCCAGCACAGCGTCGCGGCCGGCGCTACTTTCAGGGCACTACTTTTTTTTTAAAAGTTATATTTACGTATTTTTTCATTTTTTATCGCCTATGTCCATCTGCACACCCTGACAATTTCTACAATTTATCGGGTGTGTGGATTGGCGCTGTGGTTCCCGAGTTTACCTGGCTCAAAGGTGTGTGTTCTCTCTTTATAATAGTAGTATTGATATAGATTTATTTTACTGTACTGCACAAAGTCCGGAAAAAAACTCACTCTGAATCATCGTCAAAAGGAACTGGAGGAGCCAACAGGTCCCAAAGACTGACCTATTGGCTTCGCTAGTGCTCATTTCTCTTTGGCCTTTCTTTAGTATCACATAACTGAACTCATATCTGTGCCCTCCGCTTATCCTCCTCTTCTGTGGCTTATGCCTTTGACTCCTCCTCTCCCAAATATTATCCATATGGCTTTGTTATCAATGCAGAATTTCAAAACCTACCAGAGTCAACACACGATGTTACTGTAAGGGGTATTGTATGAAGCGAAGTGCTTGGAGCCCAACCATCAATTACCATTTGCATGCTTGATTTTCAATAACTGTAGCTGCATCCTAATTGGCCACTATACGTCTGACATCACTTCCTTTTAAATTTCTGCAACACAGACAAAGCGCTAAATACTTTAGTTTACTTGTCTTTGTCCACTACTGGAGCTGTATTTCTACCTTTATTAACACTGTTTTTATCATTTCATTTCAACATTTAAGCCGCTTTCTATCGTTTCATATTGACATTGAATGTTTTTGCCCACATGCATCGTCATTGCTTTTTGCTTACGCATTGTATCACTGTAATTGTGCTTCGGAAACTTATTTTCGGCTATAGCTTTTTAGGCAAAACAGGCTATTTTTTTCCACATGCATCAGCATTGCTTCACTTTTTTTTACGTTTCAGCTCGGCATTTTATTTTTCTGCACCCATTGGTATTGCTTCAGGTTCTTTTTATCATTTCAAATCGGCATATATATTTGTTTTTTTCCACATGCATCAGCATTGCTTCACCTTTTTTTTTTTATTATTTCTAATTGGCATTTTTTTCCTGCGCGCTTCGGCAAAATACATAGGCGAGACCTATTGGCTTTGCCAATGCTCATTATTTTTCCAGGTCAATCCATTACGTACCAACGAATTGAATAAAATACCCTCCCATAATTAACAGTACTGAGACACAGCAAAACTGCAGGAGCATTCGCTTTACAAAACAAGTTATCTCCCCTCTTTCCCCTGGTTTGCCTCATCAGTTCTTCTATGGTCTTCCTCTTTCTCCGTTTTTTTTACTGCTACTGCTGTAATTTTCTTCAAGCCTTTTTATATACCCTATTTCATCGTGTTTTTATTGTTGTTCTTCCACTGCTCTCCCAGCTCATTCGATGCTTTTCCTATAATTCTTTTCAAAATGTTTATCATTCCTCTACCTCAACGTTATACCCGGCCTAATCTCATCTGTCTCTTGAAATACATCCCTCTTTCATTTTCCTACCTCTCTCTTTCTCCACGTGTCACTCCCGCTCACCATCCAGAGAGCTCGCACTCCCCTCCACCCCCACAAATCGAACCTAAACGGGTTGCAGGCAGATCTAAAATTGTCTGATCACGAAGATAAAGCGCGCCGCGCTAGTCACTCGTCCAAGAAAAGGTATCTGATTTGGTAAATAAGCGCAAATCATCCTGGGAAACAATAGCGGCTCCGCATGTCACATAATGACCGCTCGGGAAGACTGCTACTCCATGGTGCCGGTGCTCGGAATATTGAAAATAAATGGAAATGAAGGTTAGGGATTGTGTTATTAACTCACAACGAATGGCATCTCCTGGAGAGGATAGAAGCGGGCCAGCTACAGGGAGGGGGATTTCTGTAATGACTCCTCCCGCCCGTGCCTCTGTGCACACCCGCTCCGACTCCCTCCCGGACACCCTCCCGCCCTGAGTCCCTCCCGCATTTACCTTACCTGAGCTGCCGCTTCCTTCCCACGCTCCTCACTTCACCTCCGCTCGTCATCACGCACGTCACGGCCAGCGCTACGTCGCGGCCAGCACAGCATCGCGGCCGGCGCTACTTTCAGGGCACTACTTTTTTTTTAAAGTTATATTTTTAAATTTACGTTTTTATTTTATTTTTTATCGCCTATGTCCATCTGTACACCCTGACAATTTCTACAATGTGTCAGGTGTGTGGATTGGCGCTGTGGTTCCGGAGTTTACCTGGCTCAAAGGTGTGTGTTCTCTCTTTATAATAGTAGTATAGATTACCTACTGGCGGTCGCCAGTAGGTATATATAGTTAGGATCTAGTTTCCATAGGACATCCGCAATATTCTATTGGGAATAACTTTGGCGCCAGTTGATGAATCTTTGTGAATTTCTCAAAGAAGATGGCCCGCTCCACTCCGCTCCTTCCCTGAAAGTTTTGGGGGATTCGTGTAGTGGGGCTGAGAAAAAAGGGGGGTCCCAGAACGTGTTTTCCCCATGTTATTTTCCATAGGACGATTAGAAACGGCTACAGCCCTAACGGCTGAACGGAATAACTAGAAATTTTGCAAAATGGTAGAGTCGATTCGCAGATCGCCCTTTTGTTTAAATGGTGTAAATCCCTCCAGTAGTTATTGATAAAATCAAATTTGAGAAAATGTATATATCTATAAGCGCGCACGGTGCGCGCACCCTGCGCGCACCGTGAAAGCACCTTCCTGTACACGAGCTGCATGCTGATTGGCTGCCACTGTCTGTCAACACTCCAAAACAGAAATTGATGGCAGCCATCTTGTGCCTCGGTAGACTGAGGCACAAGAAAGCAGAAAAACAAACGTGTGGAACTCAAAAAGGGGGCAGGGTAGAAGCACCCTGACCTCCTAGGCCTGCTCAGGGGGTCCCACAAGGACACCCAAGGCCCAACATTTTTTTTGTTAAAACCCCATTTTTTTTTAAATTACCCCCCGGGGGGACAAAATCACGGAGGCATAGTGTTAAAGAAGTGAGGGGGGCCCCAATCCCCCCCCTACACTGCCCCGGGGACTGCCGCCCTCCAGGGAAAAGAAACGCAGCCCCCTGGCGCATAATGGAGGCTCATGGTGGGCTAGTTGGCCCCCAGGGACCCCCAGTATGCAAGGGAACTTAATCCTCCAATTTAGAACACTCTACAGGGCACATTTGCACAGTTTAAGTTGGGAATTAATTCCTGTTCAATCCAGAGGTCCCCTAGAGGGAACTAGTCCAACAGATATCTCCAGTAAGCGCCATGGAGCTGCAATGCAGAGCGTTGTAAAAAGGGGGCGTGCCCTCTGAACACCTGCCTGCAAAAATGTAGTAAATCTGTATAAAAAAAATTAATACATTTAAAAATTGTCATTTAAAAAACCTTCGAAATTCAATGTAAAAACCATAGGTTTCAGGCCAGATATAGTTAGGAATTAGCATTTAAAAAACCATTGAAATTCACTGAAAAAACCATAGGTTTCAGGCCTTATATAGTTAGGAATTAGCATTTAAAAAACCTTTGAAATTCACTGAACAAACCATAGGTTTCAGGCCTCATATAGTTAGGAATTAGCTTTTAAAAAGCCTTGCAAATTCACAGAAAAAAACATTGGTTTTAGGCCTTATATAGTTAGGAATTAGCATATACATATACATATATATATATATATATATATATATATATATATATATATATATATATATATATATATTACCTACTGGCGTCCCGCCAGTAGGTATATATAGTTAGGATTTTTTGTCTATGGGACTTTTGAAAATTCTATGTCTAATAACTTTGGCGTTTGTGGACGGAATCGGCTGAAATTTTCAGGAAAATGGCACATTGTGTTTCTGAGCAGCCCCTGAAATTTTGGGGGGGTTTCGTCAAGGGGGGGCCGAGAAAAAAGGGGGGTCCCAAAACCCGTTTTTCCCATGTTAATTTCCATAGGGCCTTTGGCCTCACTTTTAGCTCGAACGGCTGAATGGATTTGCACGAAACTTGGCAAAATTGTAGGGACTGTTAGCCCGATGTGCCTTTGCTAGGTCTCAATATATGTGCTCCAGTGGATTTTGAGAAATTAACGTTCAAAACAAGATATATATCTGTAACAGCGCTCCGGGCTGCGCTCCGGTCCGCTTACTTTTCGCGAAACGGAACTTTGCGATGCGAAGCTGATTGGCTCCCCGGTGTCTGTCAACATTCTAAACAGTCCTGAGCGGCCGCCATCTTATCTCTCGGTAGGATCGAGAGAGAAGAAGAGGTGAAAAACAAAGGGGGAATTTAATGAAAGGGGGCAAGGTATACCCCTCTTGACCCCCTTGGAATGTTGTTGGGGTTATTAAAGGGTCCCATGGGGAAAATAAAAAAAAAAGATTTTCACGGTAGAAGCGCTTCACGGGCCGCGAACTGGGCCGCAAACTGGTAGCGAAACGGGAATTCGCCATTTTGTGCTTCGTTTTAATTAAATTACTAGGTATAAGGGGGTGCGGGAGACGTATCCTAATCCCTTATGTTTTCTGAGGGTGGCTGAGGAGGCTCATATATGTTGATACATGTCTTCCAGCGGCTGTGCGTGAGCTTTTTTTTTTTTTTTGCTGCGTGACGTCTGTTAACGTTCGATTCGATGGAAATCAGGAAGTGTTGATCGCCAATTTGTCAGTGCGATAAAATATTTTGTTATAAATGAATCCTTATTGATAAACATTGTCTGCGCCATCTTGCCTTTTTTCCAATGCCACAATTTTGTCGTGCACGGCAGCCATTTTAGATGCCAGGCCGGTCCCAGGCTATCACCTAGCCCTGCGGATGTAGTTTATGGCCCCAGCTGTAGAGAATCCAGACATGCCAACCCTCCCGATTCAGGCGTGAGACTACTGATTTCAGTGCTAGTCTCCCGCCTCCCGATTTCTGCAAGCAAAAACCCGGGGGCATATTACCAACAACTAGCGATAATTTTTGTCTCTAACTTGTTTAGAGACAAAAATTATCGCCGCACATCGGCGATTTTTATCGCAGATAAACCTTGCTATTAGCAAGGTTTATCGCAAATGCGATAAAAAACGGCCGCAATGCATGAATATCGCTGAAAAGTCAGCGATATTCATGCATTATCGAGCAAATGCTCTTAGCCATGTTATCCACCTCCCATTGGATAACATGGCTAAGAACTGCTAAGGGCAGGTGTTAGCTTTTTGAGATATTCGCGCTTAGCGCGAATATCTCCAAAAGTTGGTAATAGGAGATAGCGATGTTAGGGACTGTTTCCAGTCGCTAACATCTTGGCACGCCCACTTTGCATGTCATTAGTGATAAATATCACTGACATGCAAAGCGGGGCCCAAGATGGTCGCTATCTCCTTTTAGCTGTCACTAACTGGTGTTAGCGACAGCTTGGTAATAGGGAGATAATTTCATCTCCGCTTTCTTGGCTTTTAAAGCCAAAAAAGCGGAGATAAACCCCCTTGATAATATGCCCCACGATTCCTCGGGGGTTTCAGCTGACAAGGCTTGGTATTGTGTTACGTGGTAAATCTTCCAGGAAACGTCAGAGGGTCGATGCAGGGGTTCTAGAAGGGGTGATAAACCATTTAAGCCTCATGAACAAGCGCATGGTCTTTTAAAGATCTGTGAAGTACTCGGGGCGGCGGTGTGTGTGTGTCCTCTTTCAGGAGCGGGCGGGGGGGGGGGCACTGCCAGCAACTTGCCAGGCTAGGCAGTGTTCAACACTTGCATCACCCTTTCTCTGCCTGCTATTGCGCTCCATGCTTCGGAAAGGTAAGAAAAAGAACGTGCATTTGAGTTTGAAATGTCCGATCCTGTAGCAGTACACTTGCAAAGCCCACACATGACAATAACCCGATTCAAGGCCCCATTCACCCGATTTTTTAAAAATATATAGCACTCCAACAAAGTAGGATTATAAAACTTTATTAACTTTTAAATATAACAAACGGAACAAAAACTGTAACAAACATTTAAACATTTTTGACAAAAAAAAGCTGCAATGGTCAGAAGCTGTCTTTTGTGCGAATAGTCCCAAGGCAGCACAACGTGCTGAGTTCTGGACAGCACCTAGGTGATGTCACCTGGGTGCCGCACTGGTTTTTGGGATCCTACAATGCAGCTCAGAAAAACAGCGTGGGGCGTCCCGGGTGGTGCGGGGGGAGGCCTCGTCAGTAGCGGTCTGTTGTGCGAATAGTCCCAAGGCAGCAGAACGCGCTGAGATGTGGATGGCACCCAGGTGATGTCCAGTAAACTGCCGCACTGGTTTTGGTATCCTACAATGCTGCTCCGAAAATTGGCGTGGGGCGGCCCAGGGGGGGGGGGGGGGGGGCACGTGGGGGAGGCGGCGTGAACGGGCCTCCCCAGGTGGCGGCCATCCAGCTGAGTTGCGCCCGCTCTTGCGGCTACAGCGTCTCGCTCACCATGTAGTTGAGTTGCTCCCACTCTTGCAGTGCAGCGATAGGCGGCTGCTACAGGACTCTTAAAATGGCGGCCGGCTCTTCGGTTTTGGGCCTGGTCCACTAAAATGGCCCTGGGACACCTTGGAACTCCGACGCTTGCCTGCTAGGGCTTGGGCTCCATTCTCGAAAGCGTCCCCTCAGCCGTGAAGATTCTACAAAAGTCTTGGGGGCCCTCGACTCCTGCAGGCTTCCGGTGGGGAGCGGCTGCCATGATTGCTCGCGGAATGACCACGACGGAGCCACGAGATGGTGGTGCTCTCATGCTGACGCCAGCTTCAGTCTGAATCATCCAGAAACAAGGTGGGGCTTTCATCGTTTGGGAAAAAAAAATGTTCTAAACCAATGAAAAGTGTTATTTTTAGGTCATATGACCAAGCCTTCCATCTTTAGGAAACCAAAAGTAAAATGAACCAATGAAACGTTTTATAAACAAGTCACATGACCTGTTATGCGGCATAGGGCTACAAAAAGCGTAGAAAATCCGTTGGCACGTGAGGCGGCGTCAGTAGCGGACCGATGTGCAAATAGGCCGAAGGCAGCACAACGCGCCGAGATCCGGATGGCACCGAGGTGGTGTCCAGCAAATTGCCGTACTGGTGTGGCCATCCTACAATGCTGCGCCGAAAGACGGCGTGTCCAGCTGAGTTTCGGTCACTCTTGCGGTACAGTGACTCGAACGCGCCGAGATCCGGATGGCACCGAGGTTGTGTCCAGCAAGTTGCCGCACTGGTGTGGCCATCCTACAATGCTGCGCCGAAAGTCGGCGTGGGGTGCCCCGTTGGCTTATGAGGTGATGTCAGTAGTGGACCGATGTGTGAATAGGTCGGAACCAGCACAAGGCGCCAAGATCCGAATGGCAAGTCCTGGATGTTGAGTGCCGTAGTTGAGAGTTCTGAGCAGTGCTTGTAAGACTATCTGAAGCTTATTTGCACCTGCTGCAGTTTCACTATTGCCCGAGGTGGTGTCCAGCAAATTGCCGCACTGGTGTGGCCATCCTACAATGCTGCGCCGAAAGACGGCGTGTTCAGCTGAGTTCCGGTCACTCTTGCGGTACAGTGACTCGAACGCGCCGAGATCCGGATGGCACCGAGGTTGTGTCCAGCAAGTTGCCGCACTGGTGTGGCCATCCTACAATGCTGCGCCGAAAGTCGGTGTGGGGTGCCCCGTTGGCTTATGAGGTGATGTCAGTAGTGGACCGATGTGTGAATAGGTCGGAACCAGCACAAGGCGCCAAGATCCGGATGGCAAGTCCTGGATGTTGAGTGCCATCGTTGAGAGTTCTGAGCAGTGCTTGTAAGACTGTCTGAAGCTTATTTGCACCTGCTGCAGCTTCACTATTGCCCTGGTGTGGCCAAAGATCGCCCATGACATAGGCGGCCGGCTCCCGAGGTCCGGCGGAACTTTTTTCCTTTTCCTTTCTGCTTCTTGTCCCACAATCCGTTTCACCTGAAGACACGACCAGGTCCCTGAATGTGTGCAGGGGGACGCTATTGATTGAATGAAAATGGCGGCTTGACACAAAGCTGACTCAAGCGTTGCTGTTGATGCTATACAGACAAAAATTGGTTTTCAGTTTGTACATTCTTCAGGATTTTTTTTTCCATCCAAGGCTGATTGAGAGTTTGTAGAAAAATGGCTTCAGATTTTCCACATATTACTCTTCAACATTCTTCCTAAATGTAACAATGTGAGACTCACTAGGAGAACGGCTGTTTATCTTTCCTTTCAAAATGCTGCCAACAATATTTTCTGAATGGAAGACACCATCTTGTAGCATAAAGGGCCGAAAAGGGTTCTGGTCTGGCCGATGGTTGGTGGAGACATTTTGACTATATCTTGGACCTGCCCGGCCTCGCCCAAAATGGCGCCGGTATAAATGGGACTCGTAACTCCTTGTTGTGTACTGGTTGAACAACCTTGATATCACGAGATATGAATGCAGTTTTGATGCTCATGGCGGGCGGGGACGAGAATTGATTGAATATTTCGACATCCCTATTGATATTAAGTTCTGATGTGTTACTGATTACTGTACTATTGAAAGTTCGAATTAACGTCACCCATGGTACTTGCATGCAAATGTATATCTAGATAACTTTTTTGTAAGTGGCCCTGTCGTATTTTAATTACAAAATGTACGTCCACCGATTGCGCAACTGTTAGACACCTTAGTTCTTGCAACCTAATGGCTCGTTCGTTACGTTCCTCTATAATGTAAATGTCTCCTCATCATATACGATTTCAGTTTGCTCCGTGGCCGGCCCACGTGGTTATAGGCCCGTATTTGTATACTGACATTTTCACAATAAAGGTTTTTAAAACAAAACATGGTAGTAGTATTTACATTGGTAAAGTTTTTACTTTTAGTCACTGTTTTCGAATCAGTAAAAGGCAAGTGAAATAAAGCAGTCCAATTACATGACGAATAAAAGGTATAATATGTAGGAACGCAGTAAAGATAAATGGTCAAGGGCAGTTGTGTTTTCCACTCCTGCAACATAAAGTGATCGATAAGAATCTGATAATCAGGCGTATCGGCGACTAAGACAGCAGGCCGAGTCTCTTTTACTCAACGGCTCCGTCATGGAACGAAGAAACGCCCTTTTTCTCAAAAAAGGAATATATTTTACTTGCAGGACAGTTGAAAATTTTCCGGGAAAGTACATTAGCCTGGAATATTATAACATATATGTTATAAAAAAAAAAGTTCGAAATCAATAAAAAGCGTATTTTTTAGGTCATATGACCAAGCTTTTCATTATTAAAATAACAAAAGTAAAATGAACCAATAAAAAGTTTTATTAACAAGTCACATGACCTGTTATGCTTACGTTACGCGCTGCGCACCGCGCCCCGGATCACTTCCGGGTGCGCTAACGCGGCGTGTCATATAATGCATTACGCGACAACGTAGGTCAAGAATATAGTCAAAATGTCTCCACCAACCAGCGTTCGGAACACAACCCCTTTCAGCAGTCCAAAAAGTTCTGTAAAATGACAACAGAGGGGACAGGCAACAAGAACCATCAGTCAAAGAGGGGAGGGCAAGTTCTTCTCTACCGGGTCATGTTGAGGCGCTACCGGAACTGATCGAATTGGTAGTCTACAGTGTTTCTGGATGTTTCAGACTAAAGCTGGCGTCAGCATGAGAGCACTACCATCTCGTAGCTCCGTCGTGGCCATTCCACGAGCAGACATGGCAGCCGCTCCCCACCAGAAGCCTGCGGGAGTCGGGGGGCCCCCAAGACTTTTGTAGAATCTTCACGGCTGAGGGGACGCTTTCGAGAATGGGACCCAAACCCTATCAGGGAAGCGTCCGAGTTCCAAGGTGTCCCAGGGCCATTTTAGTGGACCACGCCCAAATCTGAAGAGCCGGCCGCCATTTTGAGAGTCCTGTGGCAGTCACCTATCGTTGCATCGCGGGAGCAACTCAACTACATGGTGAGCGAGACGCTGTAGTCGCAAGAGCGGGCGGTAAACAGCTGAATGGCAGAAGAGGCACAGTGTAGCAAAAGCGGGCGGAATGGCAACTAAAACGGTAAAGGGGCGCCCCACTACAGCGTGTCTTCAGGTCAAACGGATTGTGGGACAAGGCCCAGAATAGAAGAGTCATCAAAAGGCAAAAAGTTCCGCCGGACCCCGGGAGCCGGCCGCCTATGTCGGGGGGGATCTCAGGCTAAACCGGTGCTATAAGACTTGGGGAGGGGGTCGGAGCCAAGCGTCTTCTCCGAGTCCGTGCCATCACACCGCCCCTCGGGGGCCTCCGTCAAGCGGTTTAGGGAGGTACCATATCACATTGTTTTCAAATGCAGTCAGGTCCACAAACGACACTCACTTACTTTGAGAATAGTGAAGCTGCAGTAGGTGGAAATAAGCTTCAGACAGTGTTACAAGCGCTGCTCAGAACTCTGAACTATGGCACCCAACATCCAGAACTTATGCCATTTGAGAATGGCCGTGACATCGAAGCAACTCAGGGACCAAAACCATTAACGTACTTTCACGTATGAAAATCTTACTTGGGGAGGGGGCAGGAGCGAAGCGCCCCCTCCCAGTCCGCGCCACCACACCGTATGTTGAAAATCTGAAGCCATCGTTCTACAAACTCAACCAACCTTGGATGGAAAAATCTAGGAAAATGTACAAACTGAAAACCAGTTTTGGTCTGCATAGCATCAGTAGCAACGCTTGCTATCAGAGTGCATGAGTTGCATGCTCGATCGATTGAGCTAGCCGGATCGGGCAATAAAAAGTATAAAATAGTTATGTAAATAGTTATTTAATAAAATGTTTTACCCTGTTTCTTTGCTGGTGTGTTGTCTATATTTTTAATATTTGCATAGGGTTTGTCGTTATTTTGGGCGGGGTGGGTGAAGGAGCCGAGCTGTCTTGCAGCCCTCATGGTGTGGAGCTCAGTTCATCTCACTATTTTCGTATTTCTCATGAAGGGTTGTTCCTAATATTTCTATTTTAGCGAGGTCAAAAAGAGATCCAATTAGTGGCCTACTGATTTTGCTCGATTAATTTTATTTTTTTACACGATTTTTCACGATTTTTCACTATCTGCAAAGACTAAACAGAGTATTGCGACTTTGTGCTTGTTTGTAAATAGAGAATGAACCAAAGAGAATCAATTGTAAAACAGTAAATGCTTGGATAACAATCAATCAAATGGAGAGACAAGCAGGCACGACGGATTACAACGGGGGTAAAGGCCTGCGTTAACTACTCTTCACTATCTGCAAAGAGAGAGTACTACTAAGAGAAAAGAGGGGAGGGGGGCAGCGTTCAAAGCACATCAGCGTGCATAAACATGAAAAAGTTTTTACCTATCACGTACTTGACATTTTACAGCTTTTGATATTTGCTATTAAAAAACCAATGAAATTCACTGAAAAAACCATAGGTTATAGGCCATATATAGTTAGGAATTTGCATTTACAAAACCTTGAAAATTCACTGAAAAAACCATTGGTTATAGACCATATATAGTTAGGGATTAGCCTTTTCAAAACCTTATTTTACTCACACAAAACCATTGAAATTTCATATATAGTTAGTTCCACTAACTATATATCGCGCACCCGCAATCCACTGCTGATGATGTCACATATTACATCATTCATGATATGGTTAGTGACATCACTGATGACATCACTGATGACATCTCAAATGACATCACTGATGACATCACTGATGACATCACTGATGACATCTCAAATGACATCACTGATAAAATCACTGATAACATCTCATTTGACATGACTGATCACATCACTGATGATATCATTCATGTGATAATACCATGAACCTATTCAGACTCTAATATAACCTTAGATACAATCAGTGTAAACAGACAGTCACAGACTGTCACTCATCCATGGAGTTACTCACACACCTAGTCAGTTATGCAAAAAATCAATCAAACCTCCATTTTCTCAACTATACAGTTATACACACCTTACTTATTCAAACATATACTAACACATATTTACTTTACTCTCTTATACAATCCCTGATACATGTTCACAATGATCCATACAGCCACTCACACATTCACTGGCTCTTATGCACAGTTATTTATATATGTCAACTCTCACATGTACTGTGTTTTACATATGTACTTACTTTGACATGTAGCACTGAGATATCCATTCACTCACTAATACACTCATGCACAGTCAACCGCCCATACAGCTGTTTCCCCATGCACTTTTGAACCCATACATATAGTGAATCAACTACTCACACATCTATGTAAAGAGTCACACACCTCCCAGCCACCCATACACACACACTCAGTTTCCCATACAAATACTTGGACAACCAATGAATAACCCATACAGTTACTCATATAGCTACTGATCAACATATGCAGCAGTTTGTAGAACAACAGATATAATGATGCACAAATTAAAACAGTTTAGTCACTAACCCATGCACTCAGTGAGACACATTTAATCACTCACTCATACAGTCAGTCATGCACCTACTAAATCCTTCATCCAGACACTTATACATCCACTCATTCTTCAATATGTAAGACATATTTTAACTTTACAGAAACATACAGTCACTGGATGTTGTCATCAGTGATGTCATCAGTGATGTCATTTGAGATGTCATCAGTGATGTCATCAGTGATGTCACTAACCATGTCATGAATGATGTAATATGTGACATCATCAGCAGTGGATTGCGGGTGCGCGATATATAGTTAGTGGAACTAACTATATATGAAATTTCAATGGTTTTGTGTGAGTAAAATAAGGTTTTGAAAAGGCTAATCCCTAACTATATATGGTCTATAACCAATGGTTTTTTCAGTGAATTTTCAAGGTTTTGTAAATGCAAATTCCTAACTATATATGGCCTATAACCTATGGTTTTTTCAGTGAATATATATTTATATATATATATATATATATATATATATATATATATATATATATATATATATATATATATATATATATATATATAAACAAAGCCCTGCGAGAGTGGCTCCCCACACGTTCTTCTCCTCAGGTACAGATCTCTCAACACCAAAGATGAATTTCAAAGTGGTTTTATTTTTCCCTCTCCACCGGCATGACGCGTTTCGGCTGTCAAAAACGGCCTTGATCACATCTATATGTATATATATATGATGGACTGCTGGTCGATGCATATGCATTGAATAAAAGCACTGAGAAATTGCACCTATTTGTGGGTCTACTCAACATCATTTTCCAGGATTGGAGGTATTTTGCATGGCAAGAACTTTGTTATATATATTATAGTAATTAAAAGGAAGCAGCAATCACCTGGCACCTAATGGCGGAAAACATCGTTGTCCAAACATCATCCCCCGAAGAAGGCCGAGGAAATGTGCCGAAATGCATTGGGAATAAACACGGACAATACCCGCTTTAAAATAAAACACTGGAACCGTGCCTTTGTGCGACTCGTTTCTTTCCCCACAGGGGAAGGTGTAAAGATATATATATATATAAGCCTGATTTCTCCCGGACAAGGTCGGGACGGGCTGCTAGTATATATATATATATATATATATATATATATATATATATATATATTACCTACTGGCGGTCACCAGTAGGTATATATAGTTAGGACCTAGTTTCCATAGGAAATCCACAACATTCTATTGGGAATAACTTTTGGCCCGGTTGTTGAATCTTTGCGAATTTCTCAAAGAAGATGGCCCGTTCCGCACCACTTCTTCCCTGAAAGTCTCGGGTAGATTAGTCAAGTGGGGGCCCAGAAAAAAGGGGGGTCCCAAAACTTGTTTTCCCCATGTTAATTTCCGTAGGACCTTTAGACACGGCTATAGCCCGAACCGCTGAACGGAATTACACCAAATTTGGCAAAATGGTAGAGTCTGATTCGCAGATCGCCCTTTTGCTTAAATGGTGTAAATCCCTCTAGTATTTCCTGAGAAAATTAAGAGAGAAAAAATGTATATATCTGGGCGGAGCCTAACCACACATCTCATCGTGAGATATGATTGGCTGTCAGCACTTCATCCAAGAAGTGTTGACAGCAATCTTGGGACCAATATACATGATAGCACCTCATTAAAAAGCATTGCAGTTAATAAAAGGTTTTAGGACTTTAGTTACATTATAAATCATTTGTTGATTGTACCATACTCATTTTAGGAATTGTGGTGTGTTCTAAGGGGATTTTACCATGTGAAAAAGCCTTCTGCTGGGATCTCATGAATCATGTTTGAAAGAAAACTATTATCTCATGCTTTTCCCACAGTGGTTTGGAAGGGGATCTATAAGCTAAACTGAAAGCATATTTTCTGTAAATTCACATTATCTTTCTCAGTCATGTGAGAATGAAGTCTGACATTCTCAGTAAAACATGTACATCCAACAAGGACAGAGACTGTCAGTTGATTCCTTTGTGTTCTACTGCAGCTTCCCAGAGTGTTCTAAAGAACAACTAGAGCGCTAACAGTCCTACCTATTACAAAGGTATGACACACCTAAAGCCATCTTGATTGGAATAAAGTGGTAACTCTTAAAACATTTATTTTAAAAAGGAAAAAATGAGGGGGTATATTGCCATAGAAAGTATGATTAGTGCTGCAGAAAGAAAAATTAGGGCACATTTTGAGTGACTTCTCAAATCCTCTTCTATTTCATTAAAATATTCTGACATGCAGTCTCCCAAGATGGCCACCAGAGACAAAAGAGCCCAAATGTAGCCCAAATATCACACAGATGTAGCCCAAGTATAGCCCAATGACAGAATGTCCCAGAGTGTTCTAAAGAACAACTAGAGCGCTAACAGTCTTACTTATGACAAAAGTATGGCACACCAGAAGCCATCTTGATTGGAATGAAGTGGTAAGTCTGAAAACATTTAATTTAAAAAGGAACAAAATGAGGGGGTTCATGTTGCCATAGAAAGTATGATTAGTGCTTCAGAAAGAAAAATTAGGGCATATTTTGAGTGACTTCTCAAATCCTCTTCTATTTCATTATAAAATACTGACATGCAGACTGAAACATGCACTTTCAATACCAGCAGCAGACTTCCCTGGTGAGCAGTAGCTTTACTACAGTGATCTAATAAGCAACTAACATGCTAACATTCTGAATTTATGGCAAATGTGTGTTACATCTAAATGCCTTCTTGATAGAATCAAAGTAGAAAACTGAAAGTATTTCCTACTGAGGAGACTGTAGTAAATGAGGAAATTAGGAAACTTCATAGACAAAAGAGCTCAAATGTAGCACAAATATCCCCCAGATGTAGCCCAAGTATAGCCCAATGACAGAATGTCCCAGAGTGCTCTAAAGAACAGAGCGCTAACAGTCTTACTTATGACAAAAGTATGGCACACCTGAAGTCATCTTGATTGGAATAAAGTGGTAACACTAAAAACATTTAATTTGCAAAGGAACAAAATGAGGGGGTTCATTTTGCCATAGAAATTATGATTAGTGCTGAAGAAAGAAAAATTAGGCCACATTTTGACTTCTCAAATCCTCTTCTATTTCAATAAAATAATTCTGACATGCAGACTGAAACACGCACTTTGAATACCAGCAGCAGACTTCCCTGGTGAGCAGTAGCTTTACTACAGTGATCTAATGAGCAACTACAGTGCTAAAATTCAGAATTTATGGCAAATGTGTGACACATCTGAATGCCTTCTTGATGGAACCAGAGTAAACAAGCATTGAAAATGCAATAGATCTCGCCCTCGTTTAAGTTAAAGCCATTCTGTTTGTAATGAGGTGGCTTTTTTGCTTTGCTTTTATTAGTGTCTTTCAAACGTTCATGTAAATAACATGCATATGTATGCATATATGTATATGTATGCATGCATTTATATTTGTAGTTATATAGATATGCAGAATATATATGTTTATGTATATATATATATATATATATATATATATATATATATATATATATGTATGTATGTATGTATATATATGTATATATATATATATATATATATATATATATATATATGAATAAACAAGTTTGCCCTCAGTAGAAAGGTCACACCTGGGGAGCTAAAGCCTCCATCGTGAGGACAGCATTGGAGCCAGCATTCACCTCCCAGCACTCGCCAAACATGTTTCGGAATCTCTTCCTTGATCACTGGCAACAAGAGGACAAACACCAGCAATGATTGGAACACGCCTCTTTATTGAATGAAGTCCCGCCCCAGTGGGCGTAGAGGTCTCGCTGATTGAGCACGTGCAAGGTTGCACTCTGGGTCTTGTAGTTCCGCTGTTTTAATCCAAGTGGGTGCTGCTGTTATCCTCCTGTTAAAACAATGTTAACCCCAGTGGGTTTGCTTGAGGGGTTGATACATGGTGCCTATGCCATTAACTTGGTCACTCACAGTTGTGCACCCCCCAGTCCATGACGGGTCTCCGAGTGAAGAGACCCTGGATCCGCTGGTGTCTGCGGCGGGACCTTTCCGCGACCGAGCCAGCCGCTATACAAGAATAAACAAGTTTGCCCTCAGTAGAAAGGTCACACCTGGGGAGCTAAAGCCTCCATCGTGAGGACAGCATTGGAGCCAGCATTCACCTCCCAGCACTCGCCAAACATGTTTCGGAATCTCTTCCTTGATCACTGGCAACAAGAGGACAAACACCAGCAATGATTGGAACACGCCTCTTTATTGAATGAAGTCCCGCCCCAGTGGGCGTAGAGGTCTCGCTGATTGAGCACGTGCAAGGTTGCACTCTGGGTCTTGTAGTTCCGCTGTTTTAATCCAAGTGGGTGCTGCTGTTATCCTCCTGTTAAAACAATGTTAACCCCAGTGGGTTTGCTTGAGGGGTTGATACATGGTGCCTATGCCATTAACTTGGTCACTCACAGTTGTGCACCCCCCAGTCCATGACGGGTCTCTGAGTGAAGAGACCCTGGATCCGCTGGTGTCTGCGGCGGGACCTTTCCGCGACCGAGCCAGCCGCTATACAAGAATAAACAAGTTTGCCCTCAGTAGAAAGGTCACACCTGGGGAGCTAAAGCCTCCATCGTGAGGACAGCATTGGAGCCAGCATTCACCTCCCAGCACTCGCCAAACATGTTTCGGAATCTCTTCCTTGATCACTGGCAACAAGAGGACAAACACCAGCAATGATTGGAACACGCCTCTTTATTGAATGAAGTCCCGCCCCAGTGGGCGTAGAGGTCTCGCTGATTGAGCACGTGCAAGGTTGCACTCTGGGTCTTGTAGTTCCGCTGTTTTAATCCAAGTGGGTGCTGCTGTTATCCTCCTGTTAAAACAATGTTAACCCCAGTGGGTTTGCTTGAGGGGTTGATACATGGTGCCTATGCCATTAACTTGGTCACTCACAGTTGTGCACCCCCCAGTCCATGACGGGTCTCCGAGTGAAGAGACCCTGGATCCGCTGGTGTCTGCGGCGGGACCTTTCCGCGACCGAGCCAGCCGCTATACAAGAATAAACAAGTTTGCCCTCAGTAGAAAGGTCACACCTGGGGAGCTAAAGCCTCCATCGTGAGGACAGCATTGGAGCCAGCATTCACCTCCCAGCACTCGCCAAACATGTTTCGGAATCTCTTCCTTGATCACTGGCAACAAGAGGACAAACACCAGCAATGATTGGAACACGCCTCTTTATTGAATGAAGTCCCGCCCCAGTGGGCGTAGAGGTCTCGCTGATTGAGCACGTGCAAGGTTGCACTCTGGGTCTTGTAGTTCCGCTGTTTTAATCCAAGTGGGTGCTGCTGTTATCCTCCTGTTAAAACAATGTTAACCCCAGTGGGTTTGCTTGAGGGGTTGATACATGGTGCCTATGCCATTAACTTGGTCACTCACAGTTGTGCACCCCCCAGTCCATGACGGGTCTCCGAGTGAAGAGACCCTGGATCCGCTGGTGTCTGCGGCGGGACCTTTCCGCGACCGAGCCAGCCGCTATACAAGAATAAACAAGTTTGCCCTCAGTAGAAAGGTCACACCTGGGGAGCTAAAGCCTCCATCGTGAGGACAGCATTGGAGCCAGCATTCACCTCCCAGCACTCGCCAAACATGTTTCGGAATCTCTTCCTTGATCACTGGCAACAAGAGGACAAACACCAGCAATGATTGGAACACGCCTCTTTATTGAATGAAGTCCCGCCCCAGTGGGCGTAGAGGTCTCGCTGATTGAGCACGTGCAAGGTTGCACTCTGGGTCTTGTAGTTCCGCTGTTTTAATCCAAGTGGGTGCTGCTGTTATCCTCCTGTTAAAACAATGTTAACCCCAGTGGGTTTGCTTGAGGGGTTGATACATGGTGCCTATGCCATTAACTTGGTCACTCACAGTTGTGCACCCCCCAGTCCATGACGGGTCTCCGAGTGAAGAGACCCTGGATCCGCTGGTGTCTGCGGCGGGACCTTTCCGCGACCGAGCCAGCCGCTATACAAGAATAAACAAGTTTGCCCTCAGTAGAAAGGTCACACCTGGGGAGCTAAAGCCTCCATCGTGAGGACAGCATTGGAGCCAGCATTCACCTCCCAGCACTCGCCAAACATGTTTCGGAATCTCTTCCTTGATCACTGGCAACAAGAGGACAAACACCAGCAATGATTGGAACACGCCTCTTTATTGAATGAAGTCCCGCCCCAGTGGGCGTAGAGGTCTCGCTGATTGAGCACGTGCAAGGTTGCACTCTGGGTCTTGTAGTTCCGCTGTTTTAATCCAAGTGGGTGCTGCTGTTATCCTCCTGTTAAAACAACGTTAACCCCAGTGGGTTTGCTTGAGGGGTTGATACATGGTGCCTATGCCATTAACTTGGTCACTCACAGTTGTGCACCCCCCAGTCCATGACGGGTCTCCGAGTGAAAAGACCCTGGATCCGCTGGTGTCTGCGGCGGGACCTTTCCGCGACCGAGCCAGCCGCTATACAAGAATAAACAAGTTTGCCCTCAGTAGAAAGGTCACACCTGGGGAGCTAAAGCCTCCATCGTGAGGACAGCATTGGAGCCAGCATTCACCTCCCAGCACTCGCCAAACATGTTTCGGAATCTCTTCCTTGATCACTGGCAACAAGAGGACAAACACCAGCAATGATTGGAACACGCCTCTTTATTGAATGAAGTCCCGCCCCAGTGGGCGTAGAGGTCTCGCTGATTGAGCACGTGCAAGGTTGCACTCTGGGTCTTGTAGTTCCGCTGTTTTAATCCAAGTGGGTGCTGCTGTTATCCTCCTGTTAAAACAATGTTAACCCCAGTGGGTTTGCTTGAGGGGTTGATACATGGTGCCTATGCCATTAACTTGGTCACTCACAGTTGTGCACCCCCCAGTCCATGACGGGTCTCCGAGTGAAGAGACCCTGGATCCGCTGGTGTCTGCGGCGGGACCTTTTCGCGACCGAGCCAGCCGCTATACAAGAATAAACAAGTTTGCCCTCAGTAGAAAGGTCACACCTGGGGAGCTAAAGCCTCCATCGTGAGGACAGCATTGGAGCCAGCATTCACCTCCCAGCACTCGCCAAACATGTTTCGGAATCTCTTCCTTGATCACTGGCAACAAGAGGACAAACACCAGCAATGATTGGAACACGCCTCTTTATTGAATGAAGTCCCGCCCCAGTGGGCGTAGAGGTCTCGCTGATTGAGCACGTGCAAGGTTGCACTCTGGGTCTTGTAGTTCCGCTGTTTTAATCCAAGTGGGTGCTGCTGTTATCCTCCTGTTAAAACAATGTTAACCCCAGTGGGTTTGCTTGAGGGGTTGATACATGGTGCCTATGCCATTAACTTGGTCACTCACAGTTGTGCACCCCCCAGTCCATGACGGGTCTCCGAGTGAAGAGACCCTGGATCCGCTGGTGTCTGCGGCGGGACCTTTCCGCGACCGAGCCAGCCGCTATACAAGAATAAACAAGTTTGCCCTCAGTAGAAAGGTTACACCTGGGGAGCTAAAGCCTCCATCGTGAGGACAGCATTGGAGCCAGCATTCACCTCCCAGCACTCGCCAAACATGTTTCGGAATCTCTTCCTTGATCACTGGCAACAAGAGGACAAACACCAGCAATGATTGGAACACGCCTCTTTATTGAATGAAGTCCCGCCCCAGTGGGCGTAGAGGTCTCGCTGATTGAGCACGTGCAAGGTTGCACTCTGGGTCTTGTAGTTCCGCTGTTTTAATCCAAGTGGGTGCTGCTGTTATCCTCCTGTTAAAACAATGTTAACCCCAGTGGGTTTGCTTGAGGGGTTGATACATGGTGCCTATGCCATTAACTTGGTCACTCACAGTTGTGCACCCCCCAGTCCATGACGGGTCTCCGAGTGAAGAGACCCTGGATCCGCTGGTGTCTGTTGCGGGACCTTTCCGCGACCGAGCCAGCCGCTATACAAGAATAAACAAGTTTGCCCTCAGTAGAAAGGTCACACCTGGGGAGCTAAAGCCTCCATCGTGAGGACAGCATTGGAGCCAGCATTCACCTCCCAGCACTCGCCAAACATGTTTCGGAATCTCTTCCTTGATCACTGGCAACAAGAGGACAAACACCAGCAATGATTGGAACACGCCTCTTTATTGAATGAAGTCCCGCCCCAGTGGGCGTAGAGGTCTCGCTGATTGAGCACGTGCAAGGTTGCACTCTGGGTCTTGTAGTTCCGCTGTTTTAATCCAAGTGGGTGCTGCTGTTATCCTCCTGTTAAAACAATGTTAACCCCAGTGGGTTTGCTTGAGGGGTTGATACATGGTGCCTATGCCATTAACTTGGTCACTCACAGTTGTGCACCCCCCAGTCCATGACGGGTCTCCGAGTGAAGAGACCCTGGATCCGCTGGTGTCTGCGGCGGGACCTTTCCGCGACCGAGCCAGCCGCTATACAAGAATAAACAAGTTTGCCCTCAGTAGAAAGGTCACACCTGGGGAGCTAAAGCCTCCATCGTGAGGACAGCATTGGAGCCAGCATTCACCTCCCAGCACTCGCCAAACATGTTTCGGAATCTCTTCCTTGATCACTGGCAACAAGAGGACAAACACCAGCAATGATTGGAACACGCCTCTTTATTGAATGAAGTCCCGCCCCAGTGGGCGTAGAGGTCTCGCTGATTGAGCACGTGCAAGGTTGCACTCTGGGTCTTGTAGTTCCGCTGTTTTAATCCAAGTGGGTGCTGCTGTTATCCTCCTGTTAAAACAATGTTAACCCCAGTGGGTTTGCTTGAGGGGTTGATACATGGTGCCTATGCCATTAACTTGGTCACTCACAGTTGTGCACCCCCCAGTCCATGACGGGTCTCCGAGTGAAGAGACCCTGGATCCGCTGGTGTCTGCGGCGGGACCTTTCCGCGACCGAGCCAGCCGCTATACAAGAATAAACAAGTTTGCCCTCAGTAGAAAGGTCACACCTGGGGAGCTAAAGCCTCCATCGTGAGGACAGCATTGGAGCCAGCATTCACCTCCCAGCATTCGCCAAACATGTTTCGGAATCTCTTCCTTGATCACTGGCAACAAGAGGACAAACACCAGCAATGATTGGAACACGCCTCTTTATTGAATGAAGTCCCGCCCCAGTGGGCGTAGAGGTCTCGCTGATTGAGCACGTGCAAGGTTGCACTCTGGGTCTTGTAGTTCCGCTGTTTTAATCCAAGTGGGTGCTGCTGTTATCCTCCTGTTAAAACAATGTTAACCCCAGTGGGTTTGCTTGAGGGGTTGATACATGGTGCCTATGCCATTAACTTCGTCACTCACAGTTGTGCACCCCCCAGTCCATGACGGGTCTCCGAGTGAAGAGACCCTGGATCCGCTGGTGTCTGCGGCGGGACCTTTCCGCGACCGAGCCAGCCGCTATACAAGAATAAACAAGTTTGCCCTCAGTAGAAAGGTCACACCTGGGGAGCTAAAGCCTCCATCGTGAGGACAGCATTGGAGCCAGCATTCACCTCCCAGCACTCGCCAAACATGTTTCGGAATCTCTTCCTTGATCACTGGCAACAAGAGGACAAACACCAGCAATGATTGGAACACGCCTCTTTATTGAATGAAGTCCCGCCCCAGTGGGCGTAGAGGTCTCGCTGATTGAGCACGTGCAAGGTTGCACTCTGGGTCTTGTAGTTCCGCTGTTTTAATCCAAGTGGGTGCTGCTGTTATCCTCCTGTTAAAACAATGTTAACCCCAGTGGGTTTGCTTGAGGGGTTGATACATGGTGCCTATGCCATTAACTTGGTCACTCACAGTTGTGCACCCCCCAGTCCATGACGGGTCTCCGAGTGAAGAGACCCTGGATCCGCTGGTGTCTGCGGCGGGACCTTTCCGCGACCGAGCCAGCCGCTATACAAGAATAAACAAGTTTGCCCTCAGTAGAAAGGTCACACCTGGGGAGCTAAAGCCTCCATCGTGAGGACAGCATTGGAGCCAGCATTCACCTCCCAGCACTCGCCAAACATGTTTCGGAATCTCTTCCTTGATCACTGGCAACAAGAGGACAAACACCAGCAATGATTGGAACACGCCTCTTTATTGAATGAAGTCCCGCCCCAGTGGGCGTAGAGGTCTCGCTGATTGAGCACGTGCAAGGTTGCACTCTGGGTCTTGTAGT
The DNA here is from genome assembly GCF_964263255.1 of Lissotriton vulgaris. Lineage (NCBI taxonomy): Eukaryota > Metazoa > Chordata > Amphibia > Caudata > Salamandridae > Lissotriton > Lissotriton vulgaris. The sequence goes on from NC_141697.1 coordinate 1,227,504,211, forward strand.
TCCGCTGTTTTAATCCAAGTTGGTGCTGCTGTTATCCTCCTGTTATTGTATAGCGGCTGGCTCGGTCGCGGAAAGGTCCCGCCGCAGACACCAGCGGATCCAGGGTCTCTTCACTCGGAGACCCGTCATGGACTGGGGGGTGCACAACTGTGAGTGACCAAGTTAATGGCATAGGCACCATGTATCAACCCCTCAAGCAAACCCACTGGGGTTAACATTGTTTTAACAGGAGGATAACAGCAGCACCCACTTGGATTAAAACAGCGGAACTACAAGACCCAGAGTGCAACCTTGCACGTGCTCAATCAGCGAGACCTCTACGCCCACTGGGGCGGGACTTGATTCAATAAAGAGGCGTGTTCCAATCATTGCTGGTGTTTGTCCTCTTGTTGCCAGTGATCAAGGAAGAGATTCCGAAACATGTTTGGCGAGTGCTGGGAGGTGAATGCTGGCTCCAATGCTGTCCTCACGATGGAGGCTTTAGCTCCCCAGGTGTGACCTTTCTACTGAGGGCAAACTTGTTTATTCTTGTATAGCGGCTGGCTCGGTCGCGGAAAGGTCCCGCCGCAGACACCAGCGGATCCAGGGTCTCTTCACTCGGAGACCCGTCATGGACTGGGGGGTGCACAACTGTGAGTGACCAAGTTAATGGCATAGGCACCATGTATCAACCCCTCAAGCAAACCCACTGGGGTTAACATTGTTTTAACAGGAGGATAACAGCAGCACCCACTTGGATTAAAACAGCGGAACTACAAGACCCAGAGTGCAACCTTGCACGTGCTCAATCAGCGAGACCTCTACGCCCACTGGGGCGGGACTTCATTCAATAAAGAGGCGTGTTCCAATCATTGCTGGTGTTTGTCCTCTTGTTGCCAGTGATCAAGGAAGAGATTCCGAAACATGTTTGGCGAGTGCTGGGAGGTGAATGCTGGCTCCAATGCTGTCCTCACGATGGAGGCTTTAGCTCCCCAGGTGTGACCTTTCTACTGAGGGCAAACTTGTTTATTCTTGTATAGCGGCTGGCTCGGTCGCGGAAAGGTCCCGCCGCAGACACCAGCGGATCCAGGGTCTCTTCACTCGGAGACCCGTCATGGACTGGGGGGTGCACAACTGTGAGTGACCAAGTTAATGGCATAGGCACCATGTATCAACCCCTCAAGCAAACCCACTGGGGTTAACATTGTTTTAACAGGAGGATAACAGCAGCACCCACTTGGATTAAAACAGCGGAACTACAAGACCCAGAGTGCAACCTTGCACGTGCTCAATCAGCGAAACCTCTACGCCCACTGGGGCGGGACTTCATTCAATAAAGAGGCGTGTTCCAATCATTGCTGGTGTTTGTCCTCTTGTTGCCAGTGATCAAGGAAGAGATTCCGAAACATGTTTGGCGAGTGCTGGGAGGTGAATGCTGGCTCCAATGCTGTCCTCACGATGGAGGCTTTAGCTCCCCAGGTGTGACCTTTCTACTGAGGGCAAACTTGTTTATTCTTGTATAGCGGCTGGCTCGGTCGCGGAAAGGTCCCGCCGCAGACACCAGCGGATCCAGGGTCTCTTCACTCGGAGACCCGTCATGGACTGGGGGGTGCACAACTGTGAGTGACCAAGTTAATGGCATAGGCACCATGTATCAACCCCTCAAGCAAACCCACTGGGGTTAACATTGTTTTAACAGGAGGATAACAGCAGCACCCACTTGGATTAAAACAGCGGAACTACAAGACCCAGAGTGCAACCTTGCACGTGCTCAATCAGCGAGACCTCTACGCCCACTGGGGCGGGACTTCATTCAATAAAGAGGCGTGTTCCAATCATTGCTGGTGTTTGTCCTCTTGTTGCCAGTGATCAAGGAAGAGATTCCGAAACATGTTTGGCGAGTGCTGGGAGGTGAATGCTGGCTCCAATGCTGTCCTCACGATGGAGGCTTTAGCTCCCCAGGTGTGACCTTTCTACTGAGGGCAAACTTGTTTATTCTTGTATAGCGGCTGGCTCGGTCGCGGAAAGGTCCCGCCACAGACACCAGCGGATCCAGGGTCTCTTCACTCGGAGACCCGTCATGGACTGGGGGGTGCACAACTGTGAGTGACCAAGTTAATGGCATAGGCACCATGTATCAACCCCTCAAGCAAACCCACTGGGGTTAACATTGTTTTAACAGGAGGATAACAGCAGCACCCACTTGGATTAAAACAGCGGAACTACAAGACCCAGAGTGCAACCTTGCACGTGCTCAATCAGCGAGACCTCTACGCCCACTAGGGCGGGACTTCATTCAATAAAGAGGCGTGTTCCAATCATTGCTGGTGTTTGTCCTCTTGTTGCCAGTGATCAAGGAAGAGATTCCGAAACATGTTTGGCGAGTGCTGGGAGGTGAATGCTGGCTCCAATGCTGTCCTCACGATGGAGGCTTTAGCTCCCCAGGTGTGACCTTTCTACTGAGGGCAAACTTGTTTATTCTTGTTTAGCGGCTGGCTCGGTCGCGGAAAGGTCCCGCCGCAGACACCAGCGGATCCAGGGTCTCTTCACTCGGAGACCCGTCATGGACTGGGGGGTGCACAACTGTGAGTGACCAAGTTAATGGCATAGGCACCATGTATCAACCCCTCAAGCAAACCCACTGGGGTTAACATTGTTTTAACAGGAGGATAACAGCAGCACCCACTTGGATTAAAACAGCGGAACTACAAGACCCAGAGTGCAACCTTGCACGTGCTCAATCAGCGAGACCTCTACGCCCACTGGGGCGGGACTTCATTCAATAAAGAGGCGTGTTCCAATCATTGCTGGTGTTTGTCCTCTTGTTGCCAGTGATCAAGGAAGAGATTCCGAAACATGTTTGGCGAGTGCTGGGAGGTGAATGCTGGCTCCAATGCTGTCCTCACGATGGAGGCTTTAGCTCCCCAGGTGTGACCTTTCTACTGAGGGCAAACTTGTTTATTCTTGTATAGCGGCTGGCTCGGTCGCGGAAAGGTCCCGCCGCAGACACCAGCGGATCCAGGGTCTCTTCACTCGGAGACCCGTCATGGACTGGGGGGTGCACAACTGTGAGTGACCAAGTTAATGGCATAGGCACCATGTATCAACCCCTCAAGCAAACCCACTGGGGTTAACATTGTTTTAACAGGAGGATAACAGCAGCACCCACTTGGATTAAAACAGCGGAACTACAAGACCCAGAGTGCAACCTTGCACGTGCTCAATCAGCGAGACCTCTACGCCCACTGGGGCGGGACTTCATTCAATAAAGAGGCGTGTTCCAATCATTGCTGGTGTTTGTCCTCTTGTTGCCAGTGATCAAGGAAGAGATTCCGAAACATGTTTGGCGAGTGCTGGGAGGTGAATGCTGGCTCCAATGCTGTCCTCACGATGGAGGCTTTAGCTCCCCAGGTGTGACCTTTCTACTGAGGGCAAACTTGTTTATTCTTGTATAGCGGCTGGCTCGGTCGCGGAAAGGTCCCGCCGCAGACACCAGCGGATCCAGGGTCTCTTCACTCGGAGACCCGTCATGGACTGGGGGGTGCACAACTGTGAGTGACCAAGTTAATGGCATAGGCACCATGTATCAACCCCTCAAGCAAACCCACTGGGGTTAACATTGTTTTAACAGGAGGATAACAGCAGCACCCACTTGGATTAAAACAGCGGAACTACAAGACCCAGAGTGCAACCTTGCACGTGCTCAATCAGCGAGACCTCTACGCCCACTGGGGCGGGACTTCATTCAATAAAGAGGCGTGTTCCAATCATTGCTGGTGTTTGTCCTCTTGTTGCCAGTGATCAAGGAAGAGATTCCGAAACATGTTTGGCGAGTGCTGGGAGGTGAATGCTGGCTCCAATGCTGTCCTCACGATGGAGGCTTTAGCTCCCCAGGTGTGACCTTTCTACTGAGGGCAAACTTGTTTATTCTTGTATAGCGGCTGGCTCGGTCGCGGAAAGGTCCCGCCGCAGACACCAGCGGATCCAGGGTCTCTTCACTCGGAGACCCGTCATGGACTGGGGGGTGCACAACTGTGAGTGACCAAGTTAATGGCATAGGCACCATGTATCAACCCCTCAAGCAAACCCACTGGGGTTAACATTGTTTTAACAGGAGGATAACAGCAGCACCCACTTGGATTAAAACAGCGGAACTACAAGACCCAGAGTGCAACCTTGCACGTGCTCAATCAGCGAGACCTCTACGCCCACTGGGGCGGGACTTCATTCAATAAAGAGGCGTGTTCCAATCATTGCTGGTGTTTGTCCTCTTGTTGCCAGTGATCAAGGAAGAGATTCCGAAACATGTTTGGCGAGTGCTGGGAGGTGAATGCTGGCTCCAATGCTGTCCTCACGATGGAGGCTTTAGCTCCCCAGGTGTGACCTTTCTACTGAGGGCAAACTTGTTTATTCTTGTATAGCGGCTGGCTCGGTCGCGGAAAGGTCCCGCCGCAGACACCAGCGGATCCAGGGTCTCTTCACTCGGAGACCCGTCATGGACTGGGGGGTGCACAACTGTGAGTGACCAAGTTAATGGCATAGGCACCATGTATCAACCCCTCAAGCAAACCCACTGGGGTTAACATTGTTTTAACAGGAGGATAACAGCAGCACCCACTTGGATTAAAACAGCGGAACTACAAGACCCAGAGTGCAACCTTGCACGTGCTCAATCAGCGAGACCTCTACGCCCACTGGGGCGGGACTTCATTCAATAAAGAGGCGTGTTCCAATCATTGCTGGTGTTTGTCCTCTTGTTGCCAGTGATCAAGGAAGAGATTCCGAAACATGTTTGGCGAGTGCTGGGAGGTGAATGCTGGCTCCAATGCTGTCCTCACGATGGAGGCTTTAGCTCCCCAGGTGTGACCTTTCTACTGAGGGCAAACTTGTTTATTCTTGTATAGCGGCTGGCTCGGTCGCGGAAAGGTCCCGCCGCAGACACCAGCGGATCCAGGGTCTCTTCACTCGGAGACCCGTCATGGACTGGGGGGTGCACAACTGTGAGTGACCAAGTTAATGGCATAGGCACCATGTATCAACCCCTCAAGCAAACCCACTGGGGTTAACATTGTTTTAACAGGAGGATAACAGCAGCACCCACTTGGATTAAAACAGCGGAACTACAAGACCCAGAGTGCAACCTTGCACGTGCTCAATCAGCGAGACCTCTACGCCCACTGGGGCGGGACTTCATTCAATAAAGAGGCGTGTTCCAATCATTGCTGGTGTTTGTCCTCTTGTTGCCAGTGATCAAGGAAGAGATTCCGAAACATGTTTGGCGAGTGCTGGGAGGTGAATGCTGGCTCCAATGCTGTCCTCACGATGGAGGCTTTAGCTCCCCAGGTGTGACCTTTCTACTGAGGGCAAACTTGTTTATTCTTGTATAGCGGCTGGCTCGGTCGCGGAAAGGTCCCGCCGCAGACACCAGCGGATCCAGGGTCTCTTCACTCGGAGACCCGTCATGGACTGGGGGGTGCACAACTGTGAGTGACCAAGTTAATGGCATAGGCACCATGTATCAACCCCTCAAGCAAACCCACTGGGGTTAACATTGTTTTAACAGGAGGATAACAGCAGCACCCACTTGGATTAAAACAGCGGAACTACAAGACCCAGAGTGCAACCTTGCACGTGCTCAATCAGCGAGACCTCTACGCCCACTGGGGCGGGACTTCATTCAATAAAGAGGCGTGTTCCAATCATTGCTGGTGTTTGTCCTCTTGTTGCCAGTGATCAAGGAAGAGATTCCGAAACATGTTTGGCGAGTGCTGGGAGGTGAATGCTGGCTCCAATGCTGTCCTCACGATGGAGGCTTTAGCTCCCCAGGTGTGACCTTTCTACTGAGGGCAAACTTGTTTATTCTTGTATAGCGGCTGGCTCGGTCGCGGAAAGGTCCCGCCGCAGACACCAGCGGATCCAGGGTCTCTTCACTCGGAGACCTGTCATGGACTGGGGGGTGCACAACTGTGAGTGACCAAGTTAATGGCATAGGCACCATGTATCAACCCCTCAAGCAAACCCACTGGGGTTAACATTGTTTTAACAGGAGGATAACAGCAGCACCCACTTGGATTAAAACAGCGGAACTACAAGACCCAGAGTGCAACCTTGCACGTGCTCAATCAGCGAGACCTCTACGCCCACTGGGGCGGGACTTCATTCAATAAAGAGGCGTGTTCCAATCATTGCTGGTGTTTGTCCTCTTGTTGCCAGTGATCAAGGAAGAGATTCCGAAACATGTTTGGCGAGTGCTGGGAGGTGAATGCTGGCTCCAATGCTGTCCTCACGATGGAGGCTTTAGCTCCCCAGGTGTGACCTTTCTACTGAGGGCAAACTTGTTTATTCTTGTATAGCGGCTGGCTCGGTCGCGGAAAGGTCCCGCCGCAGACACCAGCGGATCCAGGGTCTCTTCACTCGGAGACCCGTCATGGACTGGGGGGTGCACAACTGTGAGTGACCAAGTTAATGGCATAGGCACCATGTATCAACCCCTCAAGCAAACCCACTGGGGTTAACATTGTTTTAACAGGAGGATAACAGCAGCACCCACTTGGATTAAAACAGCGGAACTACAAGACCCAGAGTGCAACCTTGCACGTGCTCAATCAGCGAGACCTCTACGCCCACTGGGGCGGGACTTCATTCAATAAAGAGGCGTGTTCCAATCATTGCTGGTGTTTGTCCTCTTGTTGCCAGTGATCAAGGAAGAGATTCCGAAACATGTTTGGCGAGTGCTGGGAGGTGAATGCTGGCTCCAATGCTGTCCTCACGATGGAGGCTTTAGCTCCCCAGGTGTGACCTTTCTACTGAGGGCAAACTTGTTTATTCTTGTATAGCGGCTGGCTCGGTCGCGGAAAGGTCCCGCCGCAGACACCAGCGGATCCAGGGTCTCTTCACTCGGAGACCCGTCATGGACTGGGGGGTGCACAACTGTGAGTGACCAAGTTAATGGCATAGGCACCATGTATCAACCCCTCAAGCAAACCCACTGGGGTTAACATTGTTTTAACAGGAGGATAACAGCAGCACCCACTTGGATTAAAACAGCGGAACTACAAGACCCAGAGTGCAACCTTGCACGTGCTCAATCAGCGAGACCTCTACGCCCACTGGGGCGGGACTTCATTCAATAAAGAGGCGTGTTCCAATCATTGCTGGTGTTTGTCCTCTTGTTGCCAGTGATCAAGGAAGAGATTCCGAAACATGTTTGGCGAGTGCTGGGAGGTGAATGCTGGCTCCAATGCTGTCCTCACGATGGAGGCTTTAGCTCCCCAGGTGTGACCTTTCTACTGAGGGCAAACTTGTTTATTCTTGTATAGCGGCTGGCTCGGTCGCGGAAAGGTCCCGCCGCAGACACCAGCGGATCCAGGGTCTCTTCACTCGGAGACCCGTCATGGACTGGGGGGTGCACAACTGTGAGTGACCAAGTTAATGGCATAGGCACCATGTATCAACCCCTCAAGCAAACCCACTGGGGTTAACATTGTTTTAACAGGAGGATAACAGCAGCACCCACTTGGATTAAAACAGCGGAACTACAAGACCCAGAGTGCAACCTTGCACGTGCTCAATCAGCGAGACCTCTACGCCCACTGGGGCGGGACTTCATTCAATAAAGAGGCGTGTTCCAATCATTGCTGGTGTTTGTCCTCTTGTTGCCAGTGATCAAGGAAGAGATTCCGAAACATGTTTGGCGAGTGCTGGGAGGTGAATGCTGGCTCCAATGCTGTCCTCACGATGGAGGCTTTAGCTCCCCAGGTGTGACCTTTCTACTGAGGGCAAACTTGTTTATTCATATATATATATATATATATATATATATATTCACTGAAAAAACCATAGGTTTCATACCAGCTATAGTTAGCTGGAAATTTTACTGTCATAAAACCATTGAAATTCCACGTTAAAGTTAGTTGGACTCACTATAACTTGCGCGCCTGCAATGGACTGCTGATGACGTCACATATTACATCACTCATGACATGGTCAGTGACATCACTCATGACATCACTGATGACACTATCCAGTGAATGTGTGTCTTTCTGAATAATAAATATGTTTTATATATGTATATGAAAAAGGTCGATGGAAGAATAAATGTTTAAGTAAGTGTCTAAATAGATGTTATTTTTCTAAAAAAAATTATTTGTTAACTGCCTTATTAAGTGTATCTTAGTGAATACATATATTAGCGAGTAACTTTTAAATATTGAAATTTATGTATCAGTGTTTCACTTTGTGTATAAGTGGCTGCATGGGTTGGTGACTGACTCACTGTTTGTATGTGTTTTGAAGACAGCATATGTGCAGGACTGTATGGGTGGAGGAGTGTGTATATGTGTGTGTTAGTGAGTGAATGACTGTCTCACTAGTGTCTTTATCAGTAACTACATATGTTTTAATCTAGTATATGTGAATATTGATGTATATAAGTGAGTATATGTCAGAGCAAGAGATTGTAAGAGTTCCTGTTTAAATAAGAATGTATTTCTATAAGTGATTGTTTAAGAGAGTAAATATATGTAAATTTCCATACAAGTAAAGTGGTAGTGTTTGTATAGTTCTATATGCAAATAAATGGATGTTCAATAGTTTATTTGCTTGTGGGAGTATGTGTGTGAGTAACTTTTGGATGACTGTCGGTGTGTAACAGGATGTATAGGTGTATCACTACATATAATGAGTGAGTATATGTATGAGTGACTATATAGAACTGTTGGTGAATGAGTGGATGTGTATATAGATGGTGGAATTACTGAATTGTTTGTTGTAACTGGTATGGGTATCTCCATTTTTTTGAAAATGTTAATTTCTATTTTTGAATATGTGTTTCAAGGTTTACATTACACTGAAAGGAGGTCTGTCACTCTGTCACAAGGATGGTGTCATCAGTGATGTCATGAGTGATGTCACTGACCATGTCATGAGTGATGTAATATGTGACGTCATCAGCAGGGCATTGCAGGCGCGCAAGTTATAGTGAGTCCAACTAACTATAACGTGGAATTTCAATGGTTTTATGTCAGTAAAATTTCCAGCTAACTATAACTGGTGTGAAACCTATGGTTTTTTCAGTGAATTTAATAGGTTTTTTAAATGCTAATTCCTAACTATAACTGGTGCGAAACCTATGTTTTTTTCTGTGAATTTCATAGGTTTTTTTAAATGCTAATTCCTTTCTATATCGAGTTTCTAACCTACGATTTTTTTTATAAATTATTTAAAAAAAAAAATTAGCATTTTTTCCAAGGGCGCTCTGGGTGTGCGCTCCGGTAAGCTCTCTGGAAAGCGCACCCAGAGCGCTACTTTCGTTCGTGAAAAAAAATATGAATGAAAAGTAAATAATAACGCAAGACATTTAGTACCATACATATAAAAGCAGATTTTTTAAATAAGGAAATGAAAATGATTTTGCATTTCCGTGAAACTATCAAAACGTCACTTCGGCGCGCCGCGTAAGCGCCCCCGGAAGCGCCTACGTTCGCGCCGCGTATGCACCCCGGAAGTGCCTACGTTCGCGCCACGTATGCGCCTACGTTCGCGCCACGTGTGCGCCCCGGAAGCGCCTACGTTCGTGCCGCGTATGCGCACCCGGAAGCGCTCCGGTGCGCGCAGCGTCAGCGCGTCAAGTCATGTGACCTTAAAATAACACTTTTCATTGGTTGCTAACAGTTTTTTTTACAAAGAACGAAATCTCCACCCATTTCCTTCACTTCTTCTTTCACTTTTGTGACTGAAAGACCTGCCTTTTTGCTCTTACAACTTTCTGGGTTAATCATGTCTGCCAGACCATCCAGCAGTGATGAGGAGCATGAATTCATTGATGAAGAGCCTCCTCAGCCAAAGGTGAAGGAGCATTTCATTTGGAATTTTTTTTCAATACCAGCTGACCAGAAGAAGGTGAATGCTCCAAAAGTGGATTGCAGGATCTGCAAACAAGTCCTGTCATGGGGTGACCCCCCCAAAAAATATTCTTTTGGGAACTTCACCATGATACGCCATGTGGAGAGGAGGCACCCCCAGAATTTTGCCAGGGAAAGTGTCAGGGCTCTGGCACAAGAGGTTCCCAGTGATGGGGCCTCTACATCCACCGGAGGAGCAACTACTTCTGGAAGGGGGCGATCGCAGGAGCTGGTTCCTAATATACAACCTGCATTCAACAAAGGTGTCCTGAAATGCAGATTCTGCGATCAACTCCTTACCATTGGGGAGCAAAGTGTCCTGCTCATGGTTCGAGCATTGGAGAACCATCACTGCCGTTCCCAGCCCTAATTTATATTTATTTTTGCTCCTGTTGAGCAGTTTCCATTCCCTGTTTTTGTTTCTGTTCATAAAAAAAAGAAGAAAAAAAAAAGTTCTTTTCAGAACTACCTCCAATTCTCATCAAAGAGCTATATTCTTAAAAAAATGAAAAGGAGTAAGTGAAGTAGAGTGCATTGATAATGGAAAGGAAAATGAGTAAGAAAGAACAGAAAGGTATGAGAGGAGAAAGGAAGTGAAGTAGGGGGACTGAAAGAAGGTGAGTGTTGGGAAGGAAAGTAAGGAGAAGAAGAGTGAATATGGGGAATGTGGATATTCAAAGAAAATGTTGAAAAGGAACTGGGGTGTGGAAGGGTAAGAAAAGATGCATTGCTGGAGTTGAAGACTGAAGGCCTCATTTATGAGGCCATGCGTCACTTTTACGCCACCGGAGCGTCACTTTTTGTGACACACCAGTGCTGTAAAAAATGCACCTTATTCAGCCATATTTACAAAGTGACGCATCTAGGTAGATGCGTCACTTTGTAAGCCCCTGCGCCACATTATTCCTACGTCAGGTGTAATGTATGCAAAAGGGACGTATTGACACAAGAAAGGGTCTTAGAGGTGACGCAGTGAAATCTATGAGATATCACTGCGTAACTTTTATGACGCTGTTGCGTCCAAATATTACGCCTGTTTCACAGCAGGCGTGCAAGCCCTTTCACATTGGGCCTGGCCCCATGTGAAAGGATGCATTGCTGGAGTTGCTTCATTTTTGAGACACACTCCAGCAATGCATCACTTTTGTGCTTACAGATACGTCTGAAATACTGACGTATCTGTAAGTACTTGCGACATAATGCGTCATATATTTAATATGACGCATGAGTAGAAGACGGAAGGCCTCATTTATGAGGCTATGCGTCACTTTTACGCCACCGGAGCGTCACTTTTTGTGACGCACCAGTGCTATAAAAAATGCACCTTATTCAGTCATATTTACAAAGTGACGCATCTAGGTAGATGCGTCACTTTGTAAGCCCCTGCGCCATATTATTCCTACGTCAGGTGTAATGTATGCAAAAGGGACGTATTGACGCAAGAAAAGGTCTTAGAGGTGACGCAGTGAAATCTATGAGATATCACTGCGTCACTTTTATGACGCTGTTGCGTCCAAATATTATGCCTGTTTCACAGCAGGCGTGCAAGCCCTTTCACATGGGGCCTGGCCCCATGTGAAAGGATGCATTGCTGGAGTTGCTTCATTTTTGAGACACACTCCAGCAATGCATCACTTTTGCGCTTACAGATACGTCTGAAATACTGACGTATCTGTAAGTACTTGCGACATAATGCGTCATATATTTAATATGACGCATGAGTAGAAGACTGAAGGCCTCATTTATGAAGCCATTCGTCACTTTTACGCCACCGGAGCGTCACTTTTGGTGACGCACCAGCGCTGTAAAAAATGCACCTTATTCAGTCATATTTACAAAGTGACGCATCTAGGTAAATTCGTCACTTTGTAAGCCCCTGCGCCACATTATTCCTACGTCAGGTGTAATGTATGCAAAAGGGACGTATTGACGCAAGAAAGGGTCTTAGAGGAGACGCAGTGAATAAACTGGGGGCCTAATTTATGAAAAGTGACGCATCGCTGCGTGAAAACAGCGATGCGTCACTTTTCACTGCGCACTCCTTACGACATTCCTGATGCGTCATATTTAATGTATGACGCATCATGTCGCAAGGAGTTACAGATACGTCAGTATTTCTGACGTATCTGTAAGCGCAAAAGTGACGCATTGCTGGAGTGTGTCACAAAAGTGACGCAACTCCAGTAATGCGTCCTTTCACATGGGGCAAGCCCCATGTGAAAGGGCTTGCGTCAGTCTTACGCCTGCTGTGAGGCAGGCGCAAGATTGTGACGCAACAACGTCCTAAAAGTGACGCAGTGAAATCTCATACATTTCACTGCGTCACTATTATGAGGCTTTTTGCGGGGGAATACCCCCTCTGCATACATTACACCTGACGCAGGTATAATGTGGCGCACCGGTTTAAAAAGTGATACATCACCTAGATGCGTCACTTTTTAAATATGGCACA